>NC_051162.1:74499255-74842673 GCF_013339745.2 Dermacentor silvarum | reverse complement strand
CTGGTGTCATCGCGAGAATTCGTTCAAAGTGCATCCGCCTTGCGAACTCCACGGCTACAATGTGTAGATTGCAATATGGGTCATCAGTAATTAGTTAGAACTAATTAGTGCATTTGGTTATTACTCGATTTGGATTTCAATTTCTTATGCAAGTCATATCCGCCTCTTCGAGTAGACCAGCTCATAAACTAGAATTGTGCTATTGCCACAGACAACCTCTAAGAATTTGTGAAAGGTTCGCTGAAACACCCGGTATAAATCAGGGCCGTTTCATAGAGATACTGCAACGTCGACTATAAAATGCGTTGTCCATAATCCATTATCATAGTCTTTTAATTGAAACATTCTTCAATTTCACGCCTTTGAGAACACTATCTCGAATATCTTTGTGCCAGTACACGTCAAGTAGGTTGACTCCAAGCACAAGTGACGGCTGGTGTAAGGGCCGCCCAGGTCCCGAAGTCTCCGGAGAGAGACTTCCTCCACCCGAGAAAGATTGTGTTCCTACTGCTCATGCAATCGCTATCACACCACCTTCGGTCAATCTATCGATGTTATTCCTTCTTCGTCGTGCCACCCTAATCACGTCATCATAAATGTGATTATTCCGCCGTTGCCATCCGTCGTGGAGAGTGCGTCATCATCAGACAGTCTCCATTAGGCATCCATTATCAGACCGTCGTCGTCGTGTGACTGTGTCACGTGATTGTCGGAATTCTTGCTTCGTAATCCGTTTGTCGTATAGCATCATCATCACACCATCGTCTTTTGCACACTCGTGTAATGCATTGTATCATGTCGTTCGTCGTCATACCGTCTTTGACGTTGCTTCGACGTGATTTAATCACCGTACTGCCTCAATGTCATGTAATGCTCGTCATCCCGCCATTTCTGGTTGACCTCAGCCAGCTAGTGCTATAGCAAAGTGGGAGAATATTAGAATTATGTCATGATATGCCGAAGCAACAGAAGTAACAGAAGTCTCAGAATGACCACTACATTTGTTGAATAAAGTGACTGAGAAGTGCGGTGTTTCGCTTCATTGGCCGAATGCTAATGATACACCATCGACACTCATTGTGGGATGAGTTCTGCCGTATTTCCTTATTTGGTAGATCAACATAGAGATTATGGGCAAAAGTGGTAGCGTTGTCGTTTTAAATTATTCACATTCACTATACAACATGCGTGCTAAGAAATGCTGGAATGTGTAGAGAAAGAGATAAAGGGGGGGGGGAGGGGTTACACGCAGAGCAGCCGCCGGGCCCGGGAAGCTGAGTGACCCTTTGCTCCGGCGAAGACAAGTCAAAAAAGTGATCAACATTGCCCTATCAAGAAGCGTACGACGTCGCCCATTTTCCACGTCACGTTAGTGCTACAAGGAAAGTACTGGAGAATATGAGCCGAACCAGAAGACGGTGCACTCTTAGATATCGTCTCAAAGGCAAATGTCATAAAGAACACGAGAAACGTGGTGGTACGAGAACCTAAAACATCTCGAAGAGCAGGTTGCATTCACACGAGAATAGTATGCGGGTGACCAGATGGATAGAGTATTGGATGCTGAGATTGGAAAGACTGCGTTCGGTTCCACTGTTCGCCATGCAATTGTTTTTATTGCCGAGGTCTCAATCAGGCGAGGCCGGCAACTGACTACTTACCTACCGCGAAGCACCGCGATACGGTCCTAAATGAGGCGAATTAGGAAACTAACTGTTTAACTCCGCAAAGTGCCTCGAATTAAGTAAAAACATGCTTCGCATAAAATAATCATGTGGGTTTATGTGCCACCGTTGCCATGCCGTTGTCATCAGAGAGCAGCTATCATGCATTTGTTGTCAGACCGTCGTCGGTCATGCCGTGGTGATAGTGACATCACTGGCACTCCTTGTTAAAGCGAAAGAAAGAACAGTGAAAACCAAGACACAGGACCAGAAGGAGGCAATCACAGTCACCGGACTGGAACTGATTTATTGAAGCATCCATGTACTTTTACACAACACTTTTCCTGCGCAAGCGCACATGCCAATTTAAGAAACCGATCAGACACAATGAAATGTGTTCATTGAAGATGTGTCCTCACAGAACGACCACATGCTTCTTCAGGCGGACAAAGAAGGTGGGTTTGTTGCGATTCCATCTTCCGCGTTGGAGTTAAAAGCGGCTAAAGAACCGAGAAGAACTTCAAGCTACAGAGTTAAAGCCTCGCAAGGGCGAAGGCGGCAGCCCTACGTCTGTAAACGTGAATTTGGGTAGATTAGAGATGGATATCCATAAATGCCGACAAACATTTGTTTGCGTGCTTTTTACTATGTAGACGCATAACCTCGGCTGTCCATTTAGAGACATTATTACTGAAAAGGTCTGTTGGCAGAAGTAGGTGTCAAGCTTTTTGCAACGGCCTTAAAAGGACATGCGCAGCCGGATCATTTTACGGTAGTGAGCGTTGTCCTTTGTGGAGCAGATTATCAACGGTTTTGCCAGTTCAATACTGCCTTGTCGGTCAACATTGAGGACATGTTTTATTGAATACCTCGGGAAGAACTTTTGAAAGCAGTGCGATAATTATTCGAGAGTAACGGAACTGTTGCCCTTCAGAACATTTGCGAAATTGCACTCGAGTCTTCCTGGAGCTTCTGAGTGTGTACTTAAGGTCCCTATTGTACAGAATGGCGACAAGTATTTATTTAAAAAAAACAAGGGATCTGTATTAGTTGGAAGAAGAAGAAGCCAAGGAGTGCGAATGCCCGCCGGGTGGACTCCGCAGTTTTCATATGATGTTGGTGGAAAATCACAATCTCGTGGAGAATATCCACTGAATCGAAGAAGAAGTGCCAAAGACCCAAGGATACCATCCTCTACCAGGTGGGCCCATTTTCCGGCCGTCAATCGTTTTTATTGCGATAGCAATTATATGGACACTCAAAAGCAGATTTCTGCCGTCGGCGTCGCCGTCGCCGTCGCCGTCGCCATCGCCGTCGCCGTGAGGTTCCGTATGACGTCATTTGGAGAAGAAATCGTCGCCGCGCGCCGAACGCTGTATGTGCGAGTGAAAGGGCGCGAGGGGCGCGTCTTTCACGGGGAGTGAACGCACGGCGGAGAACAAACGCGCGTTCTGCGCCATGCTCGCTTAAGGGCTGCAGAAGTAGGCGTTTTTGTTCTCCTTCACAATCACCATGTATGTAGAGCAAACGCGCCTTCTTCCGACGAGCGAGAGGCCGTGGGGGAGGGGGAGGGAAGGGAGGCAACGTTTAGCTGCGGAACGCAGTGCCTATTTATATCAGAGGCTCCGGCAACAGTCACCAACGCCGCACGCATTTGAGCGAACGCGGGCAAAACGCCGATGGCGTCGACAACAGTTCTGCGTGTTGCCGATGCTGCTGCATGTCCAAGTTTATACAGCTGATAAAGCTAATATCATTACTCCGTATAGCTCTCTACAAGTTTGCTATCGCAATTGATGCTTCGCCTTCAGGTGAAACTGCGACAACTTTTTCTCCAGCTACGTGTGGCGGGAGAGCTAAGCCTAACGCGAACGCCTCAACGCCAGTGTCTCCACCGTGGCGGCGGCTGAGAGAGCTCGGCCTAGCGCGCCGACGGAGTTGTCCGGGGCCCCCCGTTCCCCTCCGAGAGTTTTTGCTGGTGCCATAATGGAGCTCGTGAACATGGAAGACAAAGAAATGCAACGGGAGGAGTTCATGACGTGGAAGACAAAGAAGTGCAACGGGAGGAGCTCATGAACGTGGAAGACAAAGAAACGCAAGGGAGGAGTTTGGAAAAGAATCAGGCTGGTGTGAAGTTAGAAGAGGCACGAAGAAGCGATGCAGCAATGAGGCCGGATTGGTCAGAAACAAGCACCATGGAAGAGGCTTAGTTGAGGAGGCAGCAAGACACAAATGGAAGAACGAACGCAACGTGCGACAAATCATCAGGGCAAGTAGGATGCCAGCCTACCGAAAGAAGATTACAGAGTGATAGTGCGTCCACGTGGCGGACTTAACCTCTCAGACTACAAGTTGGATCGCATTTACTGCTGCCTGCGCAACGCTGCTGGTGTCGGTCGAGAGACAGTGGAGGACGACAGCATATGTATAAACAGCAAGCAAACATAGTGGTGCTCAGCACGCCATCCGAGGAGGGCCAGGAAATATGGAGCTATCAATAAGCTCCGCTTTGGAGAACGAGAATTTGAAGCAAGCGCTTACAGAGCAGCTCCTGATAACACATCCAAGGGTCTCATCAGAGGAATATCTAAAGAGGAGAGTCTGGAGGACATAGTGACCAGTCTGGTCACACCGCGCAATCCTGGGGTCTTGCACGCCAACAGAATGGGTAACACAGACAACGTGATCGTTTTATTTGAAGGTTTTCACGTCCCAAGCTATGTGAGATATGGAGCGATGCTTATTCGATGCTCCTTGTATAAAAAGCAGATTGACATATGCTATGGATGTGGAAGAACAGGCCACAGGGCTGACGTGTGCCCCAACCCTGAAGACAAGATTTGCCGAGGGTGCGGGTGCAAGAATCCACAACACGACCACAACTGCCAAGCGGAGTGCCAACTCTGCGGCAGAGACCACCTCACGGGAGACAAGAAGTGCGACGCAAGATACAAGATACCGTACCTCGTCAGAAGACGTCGCTGGGAGCGACGGAGGAGGGAAGAAGAGTATGCCAAAGAGGAAAAGTATACTACACACAACAAGAAGAAGCCAGAGAGGGAGCAACAACAACATAATCATAACACGATATGGAGCAAGCATCCATCAACCGACAAAGAAGAAACAAGCAGGAAAACCTACGGGCGCGACCCTGGAAGAGACCGGTCCGGTTCCTTCCCGAGACTGTCGGGGAAGCCGTCCGCGGACGCTCCAGGTCCAGGTCCAGGACCAGATCCCGGACCAGATCAACGTCCAGGCCGCGGTCCGGTTCGAGTACTTCTCGAGGGGGAGACGGGAGCAAAGCACAGGTGAGCTGGGCAAGCGTGGTCTCCGGCACTGCTACTCAATCTCCTAAAGCTAAGGGGTCCGCCCTAGAACAGGAAATGAAAGAGATTAGAAAGATGTTACAACAGATTACTCGAGAGAATGCAACGCTTAAAGAAGAAATCAAGCAGCTTAGGGCAGAAAACACGAGGCTACAGCAACAAAAAAAGAATAGCAAACACCCTCCGCCAGTAGGACGCCGAGCATAGTCGAGCTCCAACACCCGTTCCCGCACAAACGAACGGGGAAGCACCACCACCCAAAAGGAAGGCGCAAGAACCGATGGAGGAAAAGAGCGACTTTACAATCAGAAGGTTATGGGAACGTTTAAATAAATTTTGATGGGATACAGCAACACATCAAAAACATGAATGTAGAGATAAACAACGATTCGATTGATTAGAAAATAGAGTAGCGGCAGTAGAAAGCATACCAAAGGATATTCGGCCGACAGGCGCGGGACCCGTTAAAAGCAAACCGTATAGCAGACCGACTGCGGTGGAAAATAGCAAGGCTACCGGGGAAGATCAGATAAATCAACATGGCGCCGCGTAACCAATACGCAATTTGGCAATGGAACTGCCGCGGGTATCGTCGCAAGCAAGTAAACCTGCAGCGGTTCATAACAAGCAAGGAGCCGCCAGATGTCATCGCCCTGCAGGAAACCGGGGGGATCGCAAAATTATCGGGTTATAAATGTTACAGTGCTTCCGGCGAGAAGGCAACCGTCACGACGCTGGTACACAGAAACCTCGTGGCTGTCGAGCACGATACCGGAATGCGAGCCATAGACCACGTCCTTATTGAAATAATTCCCTCCCTCAAAGAAGCGGGAAGTCTATTAATTCTGAACATATACAGTTCATCCCGGCACAAGCCGAAATTCGGTCCACTCTTCCGCAAAACGTTGAGCGTAGCCGACAAACAGGCGCTGGCCGTGGTCGGCGATTTTAACGCGCCACACGCTGCTTGGGGATACAGCTCAGGAACATTAAGGGCCGAAGCCTATGGGCAGACGCTCAGCACGAAAGACTAACACTCATAACTGATCCTCAAGTACCCACCAGAATAGGAAACAGTGTAAGCAACGACACGACACCAGATCTCACGTTTACAAAAAACGTAGTAGATTCTCGATGGCAAAACATGCAGGAAAGCTTAGGTAGTGACCATTACATCGTCGTCACAACGGTACAAGCAGGCCCAAAGAAAAAGAGGGGCAGAGAACTGAAACTTGTCGAATGGGACTCTTTCCGCAAATCCGAAAGGAAGATGCGGAAGAGATATAACGGACATCGAGAAATGGGCAGAGGAACTGCAACAAAGTGTTAAACGAGCTACGAAAACTGTTCCAAAACAGGCAGGATTAGAGGAGATGGATAGCAGATTATTGCATATGTGGGAAGCGAAAGGTAGTATGCTGAAAAGATGGAAAAAGCAAAAACATGATCGGAAATTAAGCAAGAGAATTGCGGAACTAGACAAGCAAATCGAAGTTTACGCGAATAGGTTAACCCAACAAAATTGGGAGGCCACGTGCAATTCAATGGAGAGGCAAATGGGCATGTCCAAGACCTGGAACATTCTACGATGCCTCTTGGATGCCGAGATACAAAAACTGTACAAAGACACAATGTAGAGAAGGTTATACACAGCTACGCAGGTACAGAAGAAGAGCTCCTTCGAGAGCTCCAAAAGATGTACGTTGGAGATGCGAATAGAGAACGACTCCCGGATTACAGCGGCAATGAGAATCCTGATCTCGATGCCCCCATTACGAAAGGCAGAAGTCAGATATGAACTTACCAGACTGAACCCGAAATCTGCACCAGGGCCTGATGGGATAACAAAAAAATGCTCAGAAACCTCGACGATGAATACATCCGAGCTCTCACAGACTACATGAATAAGTGTTGGGAGCAAGGTGACATTCCAAGTCAATGGAAAGCAGCTCAAATCATCTTTATACCGAAGCCTGTAAAGAACCTGCAACTGACAAACTTAAGGCCCATATCGCTAACATCCTGCGTCGGTAAACTCATGGAACATGTGGTTCTCACACGCCTCACGAGATACATGGATGATGGAGGACTTACCCACATAACATGGTTGGATTTCGACCAAAGTTATCGACGCAGGATATTATGCTCCAACTGAAACATCACATTATAGACGCGGGCGTGAGAACTCTAGATGCCAAGGCGATACTAGGGCTCGATCTAACAAAGGCCTTTGACACTGTCACGCACAAGCCAAATCTTCAAATCTTCAAGAGCTGGATGTAGGACGTAAAACATACGCGTACATCAAGGACTTCTTGACGGATCGTACGGCAAAGATTACAATTGGGGGAACCAAATCGGAGGAGATCAAAACGAGGGAATAGGGTACTCAGCAGGGATCGGTCCTATCCCCCTTTCTCTTCAACGTGGCAATGATTGGTCTTCCTGCGAGACTCGAAAAAAATAGAAGGACTCGGACACAGCCTATACGTGGACGACATTACCTCTGGGTGGCGGCTGGAAGCGATGGGCATGTCGAAGAGATCCTCCAAACAGCAGTAAACACGGTCGAAGACTACATCAGAGACAAGGGACTGTGATGTTCCTCTCAAAATCAGAACTTCTGCTCTATAGACCCACATGCAGAGGTCGAAAAAGCATTAAGGAAAGGCCGGACATTGTGGTCCAGTAGAGGGCACCAGGATACCGATAGTGGAGAGCCTAAGAATATGGGACTCCGCATATTCGAAAAACGGCCATAATGGATAAACCATTAGACTACTGGATAATAGTGTTCACGAAAACAATGAGACTAATAAAGCGGATATCCAACAGAAACTATGGCATGAAAGAGCACAATCTTATTCGATTAATAGAAACATTCGTAATCAGCCGTATTGTATATGTGGTCCCTTACCTTAAGCTCTACGCTGTGGAGAGAGCCAAGATAGAATGCATCACTAGAAGGGCGTATAAACAAGCCTTGGGACTTCCAGGAAATACGTCTAACGACAGGTTGCTAGCACTCGGAGTGCACAACACGTTAGACGAACTTATTGAGGCCCAGAAAGTGGCGAAGTATGAAAGACTTACGCAGAGTTTGACGGGCAGACACATCTTAGACGACATCGGAGTATCCTACGAAGCACAGCATGGACTGCGGGGAGACATCCCAAGGAAAATAAGGGAACATCTCTCAATACTCCCAATCCCAAGAAACATGCACCCGGAGTTTCACGAAGATAAAAGAACCGCAAGAGCGAGAGGTCTCCACAAAAGATTCAGTAGTGCTAGGGACGTGGTCTATGTGGACGCGGCGGAGTACACAAATAGACAGAGTATGTCGATAGTTGCTACCAGTCTAGAGGGTGACTCCACAGTTAGGGGCACTATAAAAACAGGAAAGGCTGAGGTGGCGGAGGAGGCTGCCCTAGCACTGGCAATAGCCTCCACGGAGGCCAACATCATAGTCAGCGACTCCAAGACCGCCGTCAAGAATTATGGCAAAGGAAGAATCTCGCCGGAAGCGCTAAGAATTTTAGCCAGCTATCGTGAAGATCGAGATATTTACATTATATGGGCACCTGCACACTCCTCCCTTCCCGGGAACGAAATAGCGCACAACCTGGCTCGGGAACTGACGGACCGAGCAGGTGACACGCAAATAATGGGAACAGAGAGTACGGATGACCAGCTTTACCGAAATAACCAAACACTATAAATTGGGCAGGGCCCGTATCCCCCCGGCACACTCCTCGCTAAGCAGACGGCAAGCGAGAGCATGGCGCTTGTTGCAAACAGAAACATATCCGAACCCGGTGGCCTACCACCGTTACTATCCAGAACTTTACACCGATAGATGCAGATTCTGTCAAGAAAGGGCAGATTTATAACACATGGTTTGGGCTTGTCCTGGGACACCCACTCAGAATAAAACGCACAAGACTAGCGAGCAGTGGGATACCGCGCTGCTCAGCTCTGCACCGGAAGACAAATTAAGGCAATCCAGCAGCCCGAAGATGCCGCCAGAGCCCAAGGGCTCGAGGCCGTCATCTAGGTAGAGAGGCCTAGGCCTCACAAATCTGCTGTACAGAAATAAAGTTTATTCCTCCTCCTCCTCTGTATTAGTTGAGTGTCGCGTCTGTACTGTGTAGCGTGTTTTTTGATTCATCGCTACGTGAAGCACTTCACGACACGCGTGTTGTCAAGGTTTTGATACATGTTGATGATTTTTCTTCAATTGAGCAGCTATCTCCCGCAGGGAAGTCTGCGTGAGCAGGCGTTTTGTGTGTGGCGACACCACGGACCCGAGCACATGAGGGTTGGACGCTCCCATGTTTAACCATGCGTGGCTTAGTTGTGTCCGGGGAAAAGCGGATCCTAGGGGTTGAGCCTATGCCGGGTGTTCGGACCTTTATGGCCCCTCGGCAGAGGCAACATACCTCTTTGGCCTCGGCTTCACGTAGACGGCACCCCGGACTGGCCCACCCGGGCGAAATCGGTAGTTGCCTTTTCCTATATCTCTCTCCAATCTTCCTCTTTTTCACCCACCTTTTCATCTTTTCTGTTTTCTTTTCACTTCTTCTTACTTCCGAATTTCCTGGCGGTAAGGACTAACCTGGTGTAACATATCCAATCTCGGGTATGAATACATTAGGTTATAGCGGTGATGCATGGGTGGCGTCTGCAGGTATTCTTCCAACCTCGTAGCGTCCCCTTGTGCTTGGTGGTGGGTGGCCACCATCACGGCCCGAACTTACGAGCGCTTATATGGCGAACGCTTCCCCCCCCCCGCCTCCAAGAGCGCCCTCTAAAAGAGAGCGCACCGAAGCACCTTTTTCAGTTCTTTCTGAAACAAACGCAGATACCTATCCAAAGTACCATATCCTTCACACCGAAGGCAACACAACTGTAAGAAAATGTCACCATTCCTAGTATCAAAATGCCTGGCAAACACAATTGTACCTGGCTACAAAGCCTCAAAGATGGCAAGAGGAGACCTCCTCCTCGAGCTGACGAAGAAAAATCAACTCGAGAAGCTCACTGAACTCACCACTATTGGTGACATTAACGTGACCATCTCTCCTCATCGCTCGTTCAACACAAGTAGGGGAGTAATATCAGAAGATTTCCGGAAACTAAGCGACGAAAAACTCCTTGAAGGATTCCAAGAGCAAAATGTAATTAAGGTGCAACAAATTACACTCCGGCGAAATGACCAACAGATCCCTACAAAACACGTGATACTCACATTTGGTACCCGTACTGTGCCCACTTCACTCAACGCAGGATACTTGAAAATCAACGTCCGACCATACATACCGAACCCGAGGCGGTGCGTAATGTGCCAGAGGTTCGGACATGCATCACAATCATGCAGAGGAAAAGAAACATGCGCGAAGTGTATTTCCAACGACCATCCCTCTGACAACTGCAATGCTCATGCACAATGTGCCAATTGCAAAGGAGACCATCCAGCTTACCCACGGAGCAGCCCTTGCTGGAAAAATGAAAAAGAAATAATCGCAATCACCGTAAAAAAAAAGAAAAAACGCCGCATATCCACGCGGTGACTGATGATGAGTGGGCGAAGCTCCGGAGGGAATCATCGGTAAACCTTGAATGTTCCGTGTAATTCGCCCAGTCTCGCCGCAATAAATTGAACGATTGACTTCCACCAATGACACGCGCCATATGTGACGTCATTCCTATTTTATAACAGCGCCCTTCATTATAATTGCACCGTCTCCCGCTTAAGGGGACGCTAGCACAAACGCGTTACAAACGTGCAGTTCTCTCTAGTAAGGGGGAGAGGCCACAGCGTCTTACGTAGCCGTTTACACATGCCGGAACGTGCACCGCGTTTGCCGACGCCATCACATGACTGCTGAGAGAGTATAACCCCCGTATTCATAAACGCTCCTCGACTTGAACCTGACTTGCCACCGCCTTCAGCGCGTTTCGAACGCGCTGCCCAAGGCGGTGGCAAGTCAAGTTCAAGTCGAGGAGCGTTTATGAAGACGGGGGTAAGGCGGAGAGGCCACAGCGTCTTACACCAGCTTCGTACATGGGCCGTAACGCGCTAGCACAAACGCGTTAGAACGCGCAGTCTTTCGTTATTGTTGGGTATTTATTGTCATCGTGGTGCTTGTGTCCATGTGCGCTTCGTGGCGTACTGGCTAGCGCCGCGCGTTCGGAAGCGAGGGGTCCCTGGTTCGATTCCGCGCTACGGACACAACTTTCAGAATTTTTTTTTAGGGGCGAAGCTCCTTAGGGTGGGGTCTGTCCCTCCTCTGTAGTAGTAGTCGTCGTAGTAGGTAGCCACGTCTACTTTATGAGAAAAAAAAATTCCGAGAGTTGTGGCCGTAGCGGAATCGAACCAGGGACCCCTCGCTTCTGAACGCGTGGCGCTAACCACTACGCCACGAAGCGCACATGGACAGACGCACCTAGATGGCAATAAATACCCAACATTAACGAAAGACTGCGCGTTTCTGACCCGTTTGTGCTAGCGCGTTACGGCCCGTGCAAGAAGCTGGTGTAAGACGCTGTGGCCTCTTCGCCTTACCCCCCCCCCCCCGTATTCATAAACGCTCCTCGACTTGAACTTCACTTGCCACCGCCTTCGGCAGCGCGTTCGAAACGCGTTGAAGGCGGTGGCAAGTCAAGTTCAAGTCGAGGAGCGTTATGAATACGGGGGTTATACTCTCTCAGCAGTCATGTGATGGCGTCGGCAATCGCGGTGCACGTTCCGGCATGTGTAAACGGCTGCGTAAGACGCTGTGGCCTCTCCCCCTTACTAGAGAGTACTGCACGTTTCTAACGCGTTTGTGCTAGCGTCCCCTTAAGCGGCAGATGGTGCAATTATAATGAAGGGCGCTGTTATAAAATAGGAATGACGTCACCTATGGCGCGTGTCATTGGTGGAAGTCAATCGTTCGATTTAGTGCGGCGAGACTGGGCGAATTACACGGAAGATTCACGGTTTACCGATGATTCCCTCCGGAGCTTCGCCCACTCATCATCATTCACCCCGTGGATATGCGGTTTTTTTTCATAAAAGTAGACGTGGCTACCTACTACGACGACGACGACTCCTACTACTACTACTACTACTACATACTACAGAGGAGGGACAGACCCACACCCTAAGGAGCTTCGCCCCTAAAAATCATTCTATGAAGCGAGGAAAAAGTTGGGGCACTTACCTCAACTTAGCTATGCCACGGCGGTGCAGCAGGCGGCAGCGCCACAACGGCCTCCGGCTCCAGAACGGCCCACAATGCGTATAGTCGTGGCGGAGCCACCAGCCCCCTCGGTGGGTGCAGCCACCGCTGCTCCGCCACCCAAGAAGGGCCCGTCAACGTCTGGGTTGGTGGCCCCAAAGTTATCGTCTCCCGAGGCGAAGCCTTTAAGACGAACGCACCGCTCGCAAAAGCGGATGTCCAGCGCCTCGCAATAGGCGATGGACGTGACTCCTAGTCAAACGGTGCCACCAGCACCCAAGGAGCGTCGAGAATCTCTCGACCGCTCCAAAAACGGGAAACCCCATGGGGCCCGAAAAGGGCTCTGTAAGTTAACTCTCGCATATTAGGCGCACAGCAGAAACCTCCTCTGCAATATGGCCACACAAATATTGCAGTGTAATGTTAGAGGACTTCTACACAATCTAGATGATGTGAAAGAATTTATCCATAAACTAAGTCCTAAAGTGCTGTGTGTTGAAGAAACACACCTAATATCCACACAGACACATTTTCTTAGATACCATGCCATTTTTCGGAAAGAGTGCGATGATGCTCTTGCATCGTCTGGTGGTGTGGCTATCATTGTATACATAAAGGTTTTGCCTGCCGGGAATTAAAACTTCGTACGTCCCAAGAGGCGGTTTCTGTTCGAGGGGTGTTGTTTGACAGATTAGTAACTATCAGCTTTATATACATCCTTCCCAGTTGTCGACTTCGTAAAACTGAATTGCAAAGCTGCACTGATGAACTTCCGGAGCCATACATTGTTGTCGGAGATTTAAACGTGCACAACACTTTGTGGGGAGACTGCCGTTGCGATGGAAGAGGGCGTCTAATAGAAAATTTCCTCTTTACCTCGGATGCATGTTTACTCAATACGAAGGAACCGAAATATTATAGCGTTGCACACAAAACCTACTTTTCAATAGACTTGAGCGTAGTATCCAGCACACTAATGCCATTCCTTGATTGGAATGTTATTAGGAACCCCTACAGAAGTGACCACTTCCCAATAGCCATAAACGTCACAAAACAGCCTGAATGCTCTCCACATATTTCCCGATGGAAGGTTGAATCAGAAAACTGGGTTCTCTTCCAAGATATCACGTATTTAGTTCAGGATGACATTGTTGGTTTAAATATAGACGATGCTGTGGCTTATATACCTGACTAGTTTGATAACAGAGGCTGCCACAAAATTCATCCAACAAACTAACGGGCTAGCCAAAAATGTTGCCTCCCATGTGGAACGAGGAATGTAGAAAGGCGCGGAAAAAACAAAACAAGGCTTGGGGATTCCTTCGCGGCTCTCCAACTGCCGAAAATCGCATCAATTTCCAACAGGCAAAGTCTCAAGGCAGAAGAACACGTAGACGTAGTGAAAGAGAGAGCTCGGAAAAGTACCTTAGCAGAATAAATTCTTACACGGACGAGAGAAAAGTATGGAACCAAGTAAACACATTAAAAGGACGTCAGGCACACTTATTTCCCTTGGTAAACGCACAAGGTGATAGCCAAGAAGACCAAGCTGACTTCCTAAGTGAACATTTTGAATACATCTCTAGTGCGTCGCACTGCACAGAACGCTTCTTGAAGTTCAAAGACCACGCAGAGCGACAGCCTCTCGAACGCATATGTGCGCGAAACGAGGCACACAACCATTTTCTCATGCTGAACTTAAAGAATCTCTCAACGGTTGCAACAACTCCGCACCAGGAGGCGATGTTATCATGAATGAAATGATTAGGCTTGCACCCTGAAACTCTAAAAAAAACACAATTAAGTCTTTTCAATGCCATGTGGGCAGCTGGTTACATTCCATCTTCGAGGAAGCAAAGTGTGACCATCCTTATACTTAAGCAAGGCAAGGACCCATCTTTGACCAGTAGCTATAGGTCAATAGCATTGACAAGCTGTCTTTGCAAGGTATTCGGAAAAATTATAAACCGGCGCTTTCTCTGTCTGTGCTACAAAGCGACAAAATCCTAGACCCCTTGCAATGTGGTTTCACGGAAGGTATGTCCATAATTGACCACCTTGTTCGCATTGAGTCCTATATTAGAGATGTTTTTATACATAAGCAGTTCTATCTCTCAGTGTTCCTTGACCTAGAAAACCTTACGATACGACAAGGCGCTACGGCATTCTCCGAGACCTTCCGGCGATGGGTGTCCGTGGCAACATGTTAAACACAATCAAAAGGTACCTATCTAATCACACATCCCGCGTAAAAGTGGGTATCGCTTTGTCTATGCCCTTCACCTAGGCCCTTCACCGGTGTGCCGCAGGGGGATGTACTTAGCTGCACACTGTTCATTGTAAAAATGTATTCCCTGCATACAGTAATCCCACGCACAATGTCTTATTCTGTTTATGTCGACCACTGATCTCTTCATTAGGGGGCTGGATAGCGCATCGAGTGCCATCAACTGAAGTCACCGGAAGTAAACTCCTTTGTCCCGGAAGTCAGCAATTTGATACTTTCTAGCAACACTTCGCCTGCATGGCAGCTTGGCATCTTTTTTTTCCCCCTAAGATACCTACTCATTGTGGCGTAAACTACCCAAGAACGCGGGAGATGTCTTTTGGATAGACGTAAAAAATTGTTCGTTGCCGTGCGGACAGCGTCGCTAACATGAGCGGTGTGCGCTGGGAACACTGGCAATTGAGAAAACGCGTTATGAAAGAAAAACATGTCGCATAGGGGTTCAGATTATCATAATAGCCCTTACCAGGCATAAAGTGACAACAACACCCCCTAAAACGTGGTAAACTACGAGAAAAAATTGATACGGCCGCAATATTATCCGACCAAGAGCACTAGTAAGTGAAGCATGCGCCCTACTTCCGAGGCAAGCCGCTGCACGATGCCGCATTTCCGAGGGATTCACCTGCATCCGGCTCGGAGAGTGGCGAAGCGGCATCCAGCAAAACATAGTGCAGGTAAGTCACGTCGACGATGTGCAGATATGCTTCAAGTCATGCAATATTGCCATCTGCGAACGACAAGTGCAGCTTGGAATAAACAGACTGTCCAAATGGGCAGAGGGAAATGGTTGAAATGGCAGATGAAAGTGGATGGAAAAGGTGAGTAAACGCCCCGAAGAGCACTTGCGTACTCTTTACAAACAGAAAAGGTGTAACGCCTGTCCCAAGTATTAAAATCAAAGGATATGAGCTCTCTGTGAGCAGCGAGCAGAAGTTTTTATGAATAATTTTAGGCTCTAAACTGACGTTTATTCCTCGTCTTAAGCGTCTGAGGACAAAATGCTTGAAGACAATGAACCTTTTAAAACTTCGCTCGCGAACACGGGGAAGTAATCGGAAGTGTCAACTTAACCTGTATAACAGTCTTGTACGCTCACGGCTTGATTACGGATCAGTAATTTATAATTCTTCAACGCCAAATGAATTAAAAATATTAGACCCTGTTCACCATCCGGGTATCCGTCTCGCGACCGGTGTTTTCAGGACAAGTCTGATCCAGAGCCTCTATGTTGAGTCGAATCAATGGTCACTTCTTCTCCGGCGATCATATAGCAGTTTCACATATTATCTGAGAATACACGCGAAAATCGAACAACCTTCTTATTCAACAATAAACAATGTGACCACTGCCATACTCTTCAATAACCGGCCTGCAGCGAGAAAGCCGTTCTCTTTGTCTGTAAGAAACTTTAGTGAGGAAATGGGTGTTCCAGTTGAACAATGCCCTATGGCTCCAGCGGAACTGTTACCGCCGTGGCAGTGCCAGCACATAGAGTGTGACACATCGTTCGTAGAGGTCATGAAACACGCGCCAGAGGCACACAATAAAATGCATTTCCGAGAACTTCAGTCCAAGTACTCGTGCGCAGTGTTTTACATAGACGCTTCTTAGTCTCATGCCGGGGTGTCATATGTAGCTGTCGGCCCATCCTTCTCGGAATGCGGTGTACTGCACCCGGAGACAAGTATATTTGCGGCTGAGGCCTACGCACTATTGTCGGCTGTGAAGCAAATAATGAAATCAAAACTTCGAAAAGCAATAGGCATGCCGTAAAGGGGGACTCCGGATATTTAGACCACTTGGGGTTCTTTAACGTGCACCTAAATCTAAGTACACGGGTCTTTTCGCATTTCGCCCCAATCGAAATGCGGCCGTCGTGGCCGGGATTCGATCCCGCGACCTCGTGCTCAGCAGCCCAAAACCATAGTCACTGAGCAACCACGGCGGGTGTCGAAAACACGGTGAACTGATGCCCCATTCTGTCGTCCCAGAATAGGACACACATATGGTACTCACAATTTTCTATTGAATTGTAATGATCCTCAAACGTGTGGTAGATGTGGCGAGATGCTCACCATCATCCACGTCCTCCTGGAGTGTCGGGAAGCGGAGATAGAGAGAGGAAGAAAAATTTTCCTCTCGCATACCGCTATTCCATTCCTCTCCATCCCGCTGTGTTTCTTGGCAAAGAACTGCTTCTTAATGCCAAAGCAGTCCTCCCGTTTTTGAACGATGTTGTCCTACATGTTATAAGCCCAATAAATACTTAGTGCATCCTCTTCCAGAGAATGCCACTGTGATAGTATTTCAGTATAGCATATGCCTCCATGCCCTTGAACTTCAAGGGCTCTGTTAAGGCTGTAGTGCTTTTTGAAAATTTTCACCTCTGACCTATTTTAGTATATCATCATTCTTTCACAATGCACCTATCGTGCTCACTGCACACTTCATTAGTCGTTGCCATAATCTTATTACCTATAGATTTTACGCACTTTACAGCGACTATTTTTCGGCCCCTCTACAGCCATGCCACATCTGTTTTATCCACACCTTTTAAGTCACTATTCATATACCACTTACAAGCAATTATCATCGCCTTCGCGCTCTTTGGTCACATCTAGCCCTTGCGCCAATAAATTCCAACAATCACCATCAATTGAGCAGCTATCTTATATGGCAGGTCAGATTTTAAATGTTTTAGCACCTGTTGAAAGAACATGATTTTTACCAAAGACGTACCAGGTGAGAATACCGTTACCTTCCTCGATTTAGAACTAATGTTTTCACCTGATGGACACGTGTGTTGGAAGTATGATCCCAGGTCCAAAAAAGCACTGTTGCCTTTCGGGTCTGCCCACTCGAAATTGGTTAAGCGGGGCATTGCGAATCTGTCTCATGAACGCAATGAACAAAGGTTGCAATCACGTTGTGCACCAAGGCGTTGCGGGGCAGGTGGATCAGCATAAAGCTTCCGGTTTCCCATTGTCTGTACTGTTCACTGTTGGTGAAACATTGGAAAGAAAAATGAAGAAACCTCGTGTGGAATTCCGATCGCCATTAGACAAGACCAGAAACATTAAGGTGATCCCCTACTTCCATAAGATGTCCCACGGGCTTAAAAAAGCCTCCAAAGAATTTGGTGGTAACATGGTGTTTTGAGCCTCCCGCAAGCTTTCCGGCCTTAATCTGAACGAGATTAGGCCTGCAAGAACAAGCCCCTAACAAAGTTCACTAATTGTGCGGGGGGTGGGGGGAGGGGTATTATTCAACCCCCACGTCTTCTGCAATCCCCATACTTAAGTGCTGGTATATAGGTGTAGGTTATATGTCATCGTGCATTGCGTCAATACGACATTCAAAGATGCTTTCGATGGCGCTGCATCGTCGGTACTGGAACGTGGCTCGCGTGCCTGTGCTAGAAAATGATAACCCGCGCTGAACGACGCAGTTCGGTAAAACATTGGCTGGTAAAAGAGCAACACAATCACTACATTCATTATAGCTTTTTTGTAAATGCACTTCGATCAAAGGAGTGCTTATACCTTTTGTTTTGTTTCCGTGTTCCTTCGTTGCGCAAATGGTGATACTAATCTTACGAATTGTTGTTAGATCAAAATTTCTTCTTCTAGGTCTAGCATTTACTGGTTGCGCCTGCAGCGACCTTGGTGGTGCCGTTGTATATGTCGATTCAGACCCAACAAGCAGCGCAGCAACTCTTACCCACGAAATACTTCATCTGTAAGTGCACCGCATCCTCATCAATAACTATAATGTACATTGAGAATGAAATTGTTAGTGTCGTTGATCATTTATGAGGAAATAATATAGGGTGGGATAGTTTCAGCATGAATCATAGCAATCCCTTGCGTGGCAACGTGAAAGAAACAAATTTTATTGTTCGGAACATATAATTCTTAGACGTTCTAATATGAGCGTACCTATCATGAGCTGCAAGTGCAATTAACCATCCTGTAATGCATGCACTCTTCTTTCGTAATTTTGATTTCAGGGTTAGATTTTTAGCTCGATAACTCTGATTTTAAATGCAGCGGCCGCATAATTTCGAGTTTAAAAGCTGACGTGCCTTCATGAGGTGTTTGCTCAGTCGGTATATTTATTCACTATTTACCGCACCTCTGTACTTCTTCCATGTATCTGTAAGAACGCATAACGGAATTGTTGGTTTTACGGTAAAAGTGAGAAACAAACACCCAATATTTCCGAAAAGTAGAATGAGTAAATTGTGCGCCGAGAGAACTTGGTCGTTCTCTGTTTAGTCTAAATGGGCATTATTTATTGTGTTATTACCAGCGTAATAAAGTGTCAGGACTAAAAAAGTTACGCTGAAAGCATAGTGCTGCTGTCCATTTCCAACTATATTGCAGCAGCCGTGGTTGCTCAGTGGCTGTAGTGTTGGGCTGCTGAGCACGAGGTCGCGGGATCGAATCCCGGCCACAGCGGCCCCATTCTGATGAGGGAGAAATGCGAAAACACCCGTGCACTTAGATTTAGGTGCACGTTTAAAAACCCCAAGTGGTACAAATTTTCGTAGTCCCCACTACGGCGTGCCTCATAATCAGATCATGGTTTTAGTACGTCAAACCCTATAATTTTTTTTAACTATATTGCCTTTTGAACTGCTTTGTGTATGCTTATTCTTACGTTTATGCAATATACGCTTACTTTTTGTGAGATAGAGGGAGAAGTCATAGGGGTAAAGCAGGTGTGTTAACTTCTTGAGAACTTAATTAACAATGCGGCCCAGTGCCGCCACAGCATAGCACATAAGGAAACATGCTTACATTGGACCACATATTGTATGGCGTCACAAAACATACTATGTGACTGCAAGCATGCAATGGTGAGCTTCATGGCCAAGTGCTTCGGCTGCCATATTAATTTGGTCACGCGTGCTGGTTGGTGCTTCCACCGTGGAAGCAGCTTTAATATTTTACTGCGCTTTGTTATAAGGCAGAATGCGGGCTGTCTCTGATATATCACGCGCGAGCGCACTAGCAACGCCCATCATATAGGCAAAAAGCTCATGCTCATATTTGAAGTCGAAGAAAAACTCCGAAATTCTTTACCGACCAATAATTCAAAAAGACCTCGTGTTGCCCTCGCGAAAAAGTCGAGTTTTCACCATACTACCTTTTACAGAGAACAGTTGTATGATATTACATTTCTTAACAGTGGCATCGGAATGTAACAGAAAATTTTAAATCACATTTTCGTGGTGGAGATTAACTTCAAAAGTTAACAAGGCAATAGAACTAAACCTCTATCTCTTATCTTATGGATTCAATACTGCCTCGAAATCGTGTGTCTATGAGGACATAGATTCACATGGTGGTGCAGTGTATATATGCAAGTTACGAGGGCATCAGCGGAGCTACGGCATTCAAATGTTATCACTTAACTACGCTCATTGGAATAAAAAAAATTGTTCTACTAACAGTATAACACCGCTTCCTTTGAGCGGCGTTAGCAACCACATGCGTCCGATATGAAGTTCGCAAAGGACCAGCAATGGCCATCTGCTTTCTGCTGAAGCTACTGGATTCCACAAGGACTAAATAAAATCCTAAAAAAATATTGTAGTCAGTTTACTGAGCTAGACATTGATAAGACATAAATGCGTCTATCTGTGGGACATACGGAAGGTCACACTAGAACCTATGTGCAACGCTAGCAAGATTGAAACAACGTAGATGATGATTGTGAAGCAGGTCCCCAACCAATAAAGCAATTGCGCGTTCGTTTTCGCGAAAGTAGATGTTTCGCTATAACCTTAGTTTATTTTCAGCAATTTGTAGCATTATGGCATATAGATATAGCGACAAAAATTTGATTACGTCTGTTTAGGGCGCAAGTATACATTTAAAAATCCTTAATTGTTTAGTAAGTGTTATTCTGTTTCTGTCGCTGAAAAGTGCGACAAGCAGATGGCAAGCGACCTACCTGCCGGAAACTAGACACTCTTTTAAAGCGAAGCTTTATATGTCAAGGCAAAATCGTATATGGCTAAGCGAAATCGGCTGTGTACAGAAAACTGCCATCATCAGCATTGGCCCGAGCATTGCCGTCTTCTGCATCTGGCTCGTTGGCGCCCCTCGGTTTGCGCTCGAACTCGAGCTCGGCACGCACTCGGGCCACTGCGCCCGCGTTCGTCATTGTCTTCTTCCACAGTTGGCAGCGTTGCCGCTCATCAATCTAGCGTAGAATTTCTCCTCTCTTCTGTCGTCGTAATGGGGAGGCCGCGTTTACAGGGGTAATAGTCATTGCTTTAGGGGGTATGAGCCATATGTTGTCTTACCTTAACGGACAGATTTAATTTTGAATCAATTTAATTGTGAAGAATGGCAAGCAGCAATGGCGGGCAAATGCTGCTAACCACGCCGCCGAGCAAACTCAACACATCGAACGCCAGCGACAACGGCGGACAGCGGGCATACCGTCAGTGACGTCGTTCTCTCCGTCGCAGTGTGTAACCTCATAATTGAGAAATACTTCAATGCACCCTCGGGGTTTACCCAGTGACTAACACCGGGGCTGCACGTTTCAGCTTCGCTGGCTAACCATCTTCACGGCGTGGAAGGACCAACGAAAAGCGTAGTGTGGCGACGATCACTCCGAGATGGCCCCAGAGTAGCGCGCGTTGTCTGGGACGTCAACCGGTGGCGGCTGCTGTGAATCGCATCCACGCGTCACCCACGCGCTGGCTCGCGCGATGTCCAGATTAGCCAGGCGGTCGCGCCACACTTCGCTCCGTTTGCAACGTGCCGCATGAGTCAAAATGGCCGCGCCAACCAATATATCCGGACAAGAAAACACGTATAGAGCTGCGCTCAAATTTTGCATTAGAGAGAATCCTAATTATCTGTGAATTTTTGAAAAGGCACAAATGTTAGGTACATTTTGGGTTGCGAATTGCGAACATTAGGCAAATGACAATGGCTGTCAAATTATTTAAAATAATTTTTGAAGCTTCAATTTCACGTTTTTCAGTGTAGGGGCAGTACATGATGCGAAAGCCGCACCCGTTCACCTGAAAGATAGCCCTGGGGCCCTAAAATGTCCGAATGATCCAAAATATATTATGGCAGAACATTTTCAGCCAGACCCAGACTCCTTCCTCCCATTGTCTACTTGCACCCGCGATCAAGTTAAGGCTTTTATAAGGTAAGTTGTTTTAGTTTTCTTGATAAACTACATATGTGCTGAAATAAACACAATGCAAGTGAAGAAAAATGCGAGGCTTTGTGAAAACAAGGAAATACTGCGTTTGAAGCCCATACTGTTACCCGCGCGTGTTACAACATACACTTTCAACATCTTATGAAAAGGAAACAAAGTATACTTCAGATTTGATGTTGTGAATATGTTTACACCTATACACTTAAATTTTGCTCAAGTGTACTGCCCGATAATATAGAGGCAGGGTATGTAAACTAATTGGTAAAAGCACGCATACCAAACCCTGACAAACGTTTCGAATGTCGACGTTATGGTTACGGTTGGCAAAGATACCGAGGTCAGCAACCCTGTGCAAAGTGTGGTGACCATGATGACCCCCTTATGGCGAGCATGCAGTCCACACCTGATTTACTTCAATGGAAAAAGAAAGAAAAAAATATCACTGTAACGTGTAGGCCTGGCGGGCACATTTGTTCACGTCAAGGAAATGACCGCAAAGCAGTAACTTCCGGCAGAAGCCCAAATTTAATTTAAACAACAAGTCGGAAACAAAAGCACATTATGTGGATTAACACACTCTGGGAATCAATATAAGGGAAGCTTTTGGTTCTGTTTTCGTTAATTCACGATAACTGGCAGTAACGTTGATGGTGAATTTTTAGGTTTTCCCGCTCTTAGTTCAATACGAGTTTGGTTAGTTCATCCTAAACGTTACATTGTGTAAAACGCTAGTGTTTATCAACGTAGTACAGAGAACACAACGCGAAACTTGTTTGCTTGAGGTGTTATTGCGTGTCATTCTTGATAGCCTGCGAGAAGGTTACTACTCTGCCTCGCACGGCGCATGGCACGTGGCATAAGTGTTAAATTCTAAATAAATTATGGGACTTGCGGAGCGAACTCACAATGTGGCTGTGAATGACGTGCACTTAAGTCAACGTACACTAGCGTTTATACTATGTCGTCCCTGCTGAAATGCGGCTTCGGCCTTCGCGATTGAACCCGTAATCAAGAGAAACGTCATAACCTCAAAACTAGCGCGGCAGGTACTGAAGTGTTGACTTGATGGGCGGCCGCTTTTGTAGTGTCGTCTAGACACTGTGGTGCTGTAATGTGGCTCTGCGATGCACTTCCTGCGTCAGTTCTGAGCTTTGCGATGCACTTCCTGCGTCAGTTCTGAGCTTCATAAATTTGCACGGTTTATATTTTTCACAAATTGTATAATCAAATTGCCCCACACCATGAATTTAAATTCATGCAGTTACTGATAAACTGCTTCCGCGTCTAGTATAACCGTTTCCTGGCTTCCTTACGTCACCTATCCCGACATATAGCTCCCCCCATAACTGCAAACAGCAACATAAGAGTGGAAGAGCTGTTGTTCACCCATCCATTCTACCCACGTCTATTCTACCAGCTCGTCTCTCTACCTCGTCTCTACCATTCTATCTACCTCTTCTCTGAACTGCTGTGCGCTAGAACAATGATAAGCACTTCAACTTATCTATTGCTTTTAAGCGGGGCTCACGGTTAACAGCAGCAGTGGAGATGGTATTGTGCTGAAACCAAGGGAGCTCCACAGGCGCGTAGCCAGGGGGGGGGGGGCTGATGGGGCTTCAGCCCCCCCCCCCGAAATTTTTTCGTGCCGGCATGCACCGCCGACCAAAACTACCACCGACGCTGGGAATAATAATAATAATAATAATAATAATAATAATAATAATAATAATAATAATAATAATAATAATAATAATTATTATTATTATTATTATTATTATTATTAATATTATTATTATTATTATTATTATTATTATTATTATTATTATTATTATTATTTATTTTCCACGAAAAGAATTACATGGTGGGGTTCTGGATAAAAAGTTGCACGCTGGCAACTTGACCAGCCCAAAAACCCATCAAAGGCAACAGAGGGCGTCGGGCGCTCACATGTGAGTAAACAGATGGGAAGGTGTGAATTTACAAAAACAGGAAGAAAAATAGGGAAAAAAAACATAACATAGCACTATATTCAGTGCAGCATAAACTAAAGCAAATAAAGGGGGGAAAAGTCATAGAGTATTGCATATGAACAAACTCATTAAACAACAAGGATTACTTTGACTGAAAGTAGTTGTGCAGGCTGCATAAGGACAGAAGGTCTATTTCTCGTAAGGCGAGGTTATTGAGTAAAGTCGGAAGTGTATGTCGAAGCATTTGTTGACCATAATTCGTTCTTGAGTGCAGAATGTTCCATTGTTCAGGTGTCCTAGTGTCATAGGCTGCGACATGTTCGTGTAGGCGAGCTATGTTCAATCATTCTGCATTCTGTCTACAATGTCTTTTTCACGCTCGAAAGACAGTTTGGCACGAGCATTCCGAACTCGGACTGGATTCTTGGCACCTGGGGTGGATTTCAGGGCACCTGGGGTCACGTAACGCAAGGAGCCCCATCCGAGCACAAACTTTCAAGGGCTTTTCGATAGCGAGCGGGCGCGTTGCGGCATGTCGCAGTGGCCGCGGAATCTATGGAGTGCATGGATTGCAATTCCGAAACTGTATGGGTGTAACGTTCTCATAAACTTTTGACGCGAAAGGTGCACTGACATTTCCAAAGGCGTGCTTTAAAAGATTTTCAATTCTAGAACTTTATGGGGTTAATGCTGTTATAAACTTGGACCAACATGCGTGCACTGGAGCCCTCGTACCCAAGCCGTTCCATAAATGGAAGCACGCGCTCGCAATCTTCCACTCGCACGAAAATACTATATATTACCGTGACTGTGAGCTAGCAGCTGATAATTTTCTCCAAACATTTTCAGGACGCGTGCCCAATGTGATCGATCAGCTGGACCAGGGCAGGCAAAGTAAAATTTGAGAAAACAGGAGAAAGGAAATGGCCTATTATTGAGGAAATTCTTTTTGCGGGCTACAAGGTCTGGCTCTCGTTGGCCACAGGGACAGTGGTCCTATGGATTTAAGCATAGGCCCCGCTGAAAATACAGGTATTTTCAGAGCGCTTCTTCGCATGCGAGCTGATTGTGGAGATACATATCTGAAGAACCATTTGGAAAGTTGCCCCAGTAATGCCTCGTATTTAAGCCCAGATGCACAAAACCAAATTATAGAAATTTGGGGCGAAATTATCAAAGAAAGCCTAGTTGCAAAAGCAGGCTGCTTCTCCATACGTCCTGACGAAACGACGGACATCACTGGAATCGAACAGCCTACTGTTTGTGCAATGTACCTAAACAAGGATGCCAACGACATCGAGGGAGTGTTTTTAGGTTTTAGCACCGAAATAGATGCCCCCTCCCTTTGCGATTGCAGGTTCTATGTAAATGTGTACAAACTGTTCCCGATTCTAGTCACCCTTCCAGTGACCACTGCCAGCGCAGAGAGAATATTTTTTAACAAGAGTTTACTAAAAAACTACTTGCGCTCTACGATGTCTGTGGAACGCATGGTTAGACTGGTGCTTCTATGCACCCACAGAGACGTCGGCATCAACGTGACCGAAGTCATTGACCGCTACGCTCAACTTCCCCACCGAGAGAAGTTTGTCCTTTAGATAGCGAAGCAGCAAAAATCAATGCAAATAAAAAGCTCTGTTCCTTCACGTCCATAATCTCGTAATTATGAAAACGTAGGACTGTTCGTTAGCTTTTAAAACCGCAGAAATTTTAGCCGTTTATTCTACCAGTTAGCATCATGATCAAAATTATCATGCGAATACGAAAATTACGAGGACATCAATAACCAATGTTGACCGACCTTGCTCATTGAAAGCCCGGCCCACGCGGCGTTTGCCAAAAACACACTCGGATATTGGGTAGTAACTTGCCGCATCATCTGTGGCTTTCGTTTGTCCTTTTCTTTCCTTTTTAGCTACCTGCTTTTACTTCTTTTTTGAAACGAAGCAAAACCATCCTTTTATTTTGGGTGCAGAATAATTGTTGCCGCTGTGCAGGCAGTTAAATTACACATTTTCTTACTGATTTCTGCATTATTCCTCTATTATTCTACCTGTATGGTGCTGTCGCGACCGCTGCATGGCCCCAGTACATATCACGATTTCTGCGATCATAGTTTTGTTCTTGCCTAGATCATCTGTCTTTCTGTGCGCCAAGTTTACTATCTCTGACTCCGCAACGTGTTTATTTGTCTTGTTTGACGCATAATATACAGTGACGTTTGCTTAAATACGTAAATTTATTGGAGACTTAGACGTATATTTAAATATCTTGTTGCGAGGTGTTGTGTATACAAGCAGTGAACTTTGTTTCCAGCGACTCTTTTTTCCCCTTTAGCGAGTTGTATCTTCGCATTTGTATATTCCATTCTATCTTCGCATTTCTAATGTATATTTTGCAGAGCTCCTACTTTTATGTGACTTTCACAGATACGAAGATGAGAGGATTGCTCTTCGGACGGCTTTGGGGCACTTAGACGACAGGCCTTTTACGGAGGAAAAGATCTTGGGCGCGTGGCCTCGTGCGTCTGCTGTGTGCAGGGCTACAAAGGCGCTGCTGTGTTTTTTGAAGTGCGCAAGCCTGTATGACCGCTTGTGACGAAACTCAGCGATGAACGCTTAACTGTAAATGTGCAACGTGTGAACTTCTCTCTTGCTTCTCTTTCAATCCCTTCTCCCCCTTCCCCCGTGCAGGGTAGCCTACCGGGCTCAGCATGGTTAACCTCCCTGCCTTTCCCTTATGACTTCTCTCTCTCTCTCTCTCCTACTTTTCATTTCTACTCACTGTTGCGAGCATAATCTCGGCGTAATTACAATATACGACCGGTAACAGCTGCTCCTGCGCAATCTATTGCAACGAGGAACAGCGTCATTGAGGTTTTTTGCTGGCCGTTGCATATGTTCAAAAATGTAAACAAGGTTCTTGAATGACGAAGATTCATCAAAATATTTGTCCTCAACTTATTCATTTCATGGCCTTTACGTTCTTCATATCAGCTGTATACACTGCTTTGCTGGTTTCGAACTGATATAGTTCTAATGTCCGTGTGATGTTTTCTTATCTTATTAAATAGACAAAAAAAACGCGGCCGCATTGATATCAGTTATTTCTGCCAGAATTTTGAGGGCATCCGAATATATCCTTTTATGAAAAAATACATATTTTACTTGACAGTGCGTAGCGTTCAATAATTCGTTTGCAGCATCTAATATACAATGGCATTGGCAATGCAGTTATTATTCATGTATTTGATCCCTCGACAACTTCTATAAGGAGGAGGCCGCGCTTTAACCTGAGCCCCCCCCGAACAAAATTTCTGGCTACGCCACTGGAGCTCCAGGTAGAACTGTGGCGATGGGAGGGAAAGGCCAGATGAGTTTCTCCAGTCACCTTCCTGTCTACCAAACTACTGCCATGCATATGCCCGCTCAGAACGACCCCAAGGTGGTGTGCCGGACAACAGCAGCAGCAGTGGAATAGTCGAAGGAAGAGTCAAAGAAAGCATCGCTTTCAATGGCTTCCTTATTGAGAAAGATGAACTCTACAAACACTTATTTGTTTTATGTAACCAGTTTTCTCTGCCTACCTTCTCCCCTCTCCCCTTGAATACACGGTCTATAAAAAAGTAATGCCTTAGAGCTAAGCACTTCAGCAATCAGTTATGTTGGCTTCATTATTCCACGAATCGCGGTAATCGTCATAGGTACTGTTGGTAGCATTACTAATTCGAGGGTTGGATATACCCGTCGTAGAGGTCGAAGAGGTCGCTGAGTAAATTCGGTGATCTCGCAAATCAACAAACGTGATGCTCTGCACCAGATGCCACACGCAAGAATAGATTTGCTCAAAGGTCAGAAACGACATTGGCTTTTGGCCTGCAGTGGCGCCACCGCAGCATGTGTGAAACGCACTGGCCTGTCAAACGCTTTGGAGTAAATCTGGCCCAGCGCTGGTTCTGGAGCAGGACAACGGCGCCTCATCAATTATGGCCCTCAGACGGGAATGTGGTGTGCACCAAACCTCGTTCTTGGATGTGTCAGCCTATTTGCCCGTCTGCCAATATGGCAATTCACGCACGCTGATCTTTACAGTGCGCACTGGTTGAACTTCATTTTTTTGCTACCTGCGTTATCTGCTGTATTTCCTCCAATAGGTATCTCATCTTTTTTACCTCAATTCTTTTTTGGAAATTTTATTTGTCACCCCTTACTATCCCTATGAGTCTAAAAAAATATGTCATAAGCTTTCTCACAATGACTGCCTGCGTTGTAGCAATTAGCATTCAAGCACTGAAGCGATGCACTGCATTGTTGCGCGCAGTTTGATTCAGACCCCCTACCCGCCTTGGTTGCTCAGTGGCTATGGTGTTGGGCTGCTGAGCACACGGTCACGGGATCAAATCTCGGCCACGACGGCCGCATTTCAAAGGGGGCTAAATGCGAAAACACCCGTGTACTTAGATTTAGGCGCACGTTAAAGAACCCCAAGTGGTCTAAATATCCGGAGTCCCCCTTTACGGCATACCTCATAATCTGATCGTGGTTTTGGCAGGTAATAAAACCCCATGGGTCAATTTTTTAATTCAGACCCTGTAACGGCTCTTTTGAAATTTCCATTGTTTCTGCAATATGGAAGGTACACTGTCTCCGAGATTAGCCTACATTGCTTTGGCACTCGCTTGCCTGAGTTGGCCATACCGTGACGGAATGATGACGGCTGTATGGCGACGACAATGTCATAACGATGGGAGAAAGAAGAACGAATGACATCGACGCAACCACGAATGCCGTAAGACGACGATGGGAGGACGCCAATGGAATGACAATTCTAAAATGGTGACGATGGTGTACCGACGATAGCGCGACGACCACACCATAAGGGCAATTGGATGTCGAGGAGTGCATGGCAACGATGGGATGATGACGACGGCTTAATCGTGACGGCATGAGGAGCGTCGAAATATGAGATTGCAGTAAGGACGATAAAACGACAACGGCATTGCAACGACTGCAGGACAGCCAATTAACGCCGACCACTGTATGACGACACAGAATTCCGGTAGGATGTGGGGAGTTTGCAAACTATGGCTTGTGCAGTGGGTGCACATAAGAAAAACGCCGGTGAGCGAAAATAGGGCGCCTCCATACCAGCACTGCTGTTCAGGGTGTAGACACGTTTTTAACCAGTCTGTGGCGCCTTTCGCAATAGCCGGCACCCTTTTGGTTTTCTCGAGCAAGGTAGTGTTGCGACTCGGGTAGCGTTTAGGCCGGTGATCGTTCAGCCAAAGGGATGAGTACGTCCGGGAGTAAGAGCGATATAAAAAAGGGTTTATTCTACATACTTACAGTGGCTCCAAATATGGAAGCCCACTCCATGGGATAGCACTTTGAAAGTCTCAGCTCACTACATGTCTGAGCACATTTCAGAACACGTCAGGATACACCACTGCACTCAAGGGGCGCGATCTTGTACGCGTTCCAAAATGGAACGGAGGCGTTCCGTTCCATCGAGCCGCACACGATTGATTAATTTGAACGTCGCGATTCAAATTGACCAATCGTGTGCGGCTCGATGGAACGGAACGCCTCCGTTCCATTTTGGAACGCGTACAAGATCGCGCCCAAGGTGCCTCCTTATAAAACATTCGTCTTCCCTAGTTGACCCGACTAGGGAATCAGATGGCCTTGATGCGGCCAATCAGTGGGGTTGGATTGTTCGCTGAACTCCGCCTCTAATGTTGCACCTTCGAAGCAAGGACGAGGTAATCCGGAAACAGGGGGTTGGCATTCCTTCCACGAAAGTCGGTGACTTAGTTTTCTTGCCCTCAGTGGTCATCTTGCCAGGGTCGGGAGAATGGCCTTCACGCTAATCCCTGCTTCTAACGAAGGGTGGCGGCTGTGGTCGGTCGCTTCTAAGTGAGCTTCTTTGTCCGAAGGTCACTGCCGCTGTCGGGCCACGTCGCCAGGTAGGCGGCCGCTGATGAAGGGGGTGGAATCGGGTGAAGCACCCAAAGAATGCGCACTGTCGATTTGGGGCGCTTGTTTGCCCGTCTCGTCAGGTGTCGGGGACTGTCGCCGTCTGGGCGACGACGCTGAAAGGGCCTGCCTCGATGGAAAATAATCAAAGAATGCGCCCGGCCGATTCGGGACGCAACAGACTCCTCCCCCGCCGGAAGATCCAACCTGAGGGTGACCAGCTGTCAGGTTGGCCGAAGCGTCGGTGGTCTGTCGAGAGCTCGGGGTTTCTTCTTGAAATGATGGCCAATGACACCTCGAGCATGAGGTCCCAGCATTAACCTCTTTGTGGCCTTCTCCCTGGGAATACACAAGCACACACACGAACCACAGGGCACAGGAAATCACCTTGCTCGCACCAAGAGCCGTCGGGTCTAGCGAACAAATCAACGCACCTGCCCTTATCTAATAATAGCACCAAAGCAGCCATCAAATCACTAAACCTTCTCTGAAGCCCGCAATTTTGAAATTAGATCAGGATTGTGCAACCTTCTCGCAATATCCGATACGGAAGAGTCATTCCCAGTGACCAAGCGCCACATGGTGTGCAAGCGCCCGAAATTCAGTTGTATCCAGAAGGCCTTGTTTCTCCCAATAATTTGGACGCAAAATTTGGTGCCGCCAAAGCGAGCTCTCATGAACCTCTGAGTTCACCAAAACGAGATCGTCTTGCCGCAGAGAGCACAGGTAGAATACTCGAAAATGCTCTCAACAAATGATAAATTAAGTACCATACGCAGCACAAACGCAGTGAACAGTCTTGCATCCACTAGTATCGCACGTACTAGTGCCACTGAGAGGAACATTTGCATCATGGATGTACTGTCAGAGTCGCTTTAACTTTGCGGACAAACTCACATGTAATACGTGCGAATCACGTGCTAACAATTTCGTTCTCTTGTCCATATGGGACACACACTAAAGAAACAACAAAAGAATCTTGCGTAAATTACACGCTAACAGTACAAGGCTCGCGAACATGTCTCAAAAAGTGAAGGGATAATCAAGCGCACCACTAAAGGCTTCAAACAAATAGCCTGGACCTGACACTGCAAGCGTATCTCACATACAAAAAAAAATAAGACTGACTATCTACTTAAAAAAAGAAGGCACGTCGAAAAAACAAAGTTTCAAACATACATCAGTGAGCTTCTAAAACAAACAACTTAAACAAAGCTCGAAACTTGCACATCGAAATGATCTCTAGTCTCGGAGATCTCAAAACATTTAACCAAACACAAGAAAGAAACAAACAAAACTATGTTGCCGCAAAACCTGCGTCGTTTTTCATTCCGAGCAGGCTATGGTGGCGCCATATATTTAAGCCGTACTCGAGGCGGGCGCGGCCTGAGGGCTCTTTGTGCTAACGAGAGAACACAAAGGACACATAGGTCATTCTCCACGCTGGTGACCGCTGAAACTTTACAAACAGGCAACATGCCTTCTGAACATAGGACTGCGATTTTACTGCAGCGTATGGCCCATTCGCGTCGGCTTACCGACTCGCTATCCTGTGTGACGCCTAGCATGCCTCGAAAAGAACACAAAGAGGGGGAACATAATTGCCCCCTCCACCCCACCTTCGCTTTTGTCCACTTTCGCGCCGAATGGCCCTTTCTTTTCTTCCTCCTTCGGCGGTTCGTACGCGATTTGCTCGAAAACATTTCAAGGAACACACGCGCCGTTCGAACTCTTTGACTGCACTCCCGACTGGGTTTAGCGCCTTTGTTCGGCCGCGTTGCCTTGTCTGCCGCATTCCCGACTTTCCGACGCCATTTCATCCTAGCAAAATTACTAGTGCTCATTTTCAAGCCTTCCGCTTTAATCTCGTGCTGCCCGGCACTTATTTCATCGGTCACTATTTCCATCTCAACCGCACAGTCTGAATTATTTGCGGGTAAATCATTCCTCTCAATGCTATCTCGACTGGCGGAGAGCTTCAAACACTCAGGAACAATGCAGCCATTTTCATTTGCGCAAAGTAGCTCGTATACATGGGAGCTGTCCACAACTGCACTGCCCTGCCTACATTGTGCTTTAGCGCACTTTCCTGACCTATTGGACTCTGCACTGGTGCTATTGTCTGAGGACTCGGGGCCAGTTCGGTCTTCTGCAAGAGCTACCTTCGCAACGTACTCCCTGGATAACTGTGCCAAATCATCCACAGCTGGCCTAGCTGCTTCTCTAGGATTCCATTGGCACAGTATCTCGTCGCGCTCATACGGTCACCATTAACGGTCTCCTCAACAGCTACGCCACGGTCAACGGATCTGGCATCACCTGTGAACGTACATTTAGGCTCACTAAGGTCAACCACTCTTTCTACCGTCGCTAGAACCGTGCGTGCTAATCTTTCGCACCTTCCGTGCGCTACTTCTACGGGTGCCTGACATTTCTGCTGCTTCACTTCAAAACCCTTTTCCTATCTTTCAATGTCTTGATTGAGAGATTTTATCTCTTCGTATTGTTGCCTAATCCAGTCCTGTCTTTTCAATTCCTGCTCATTCTCAATTGCTTCCTGTTCCTGCTCTTTTAGAATTGAGTTGCCGAAGTATTCAAAGTATTCCTGATCCCAGTAGCTTTCTAAAATTGTTCTAATTTCGGCTTCTGACCTGTCCTCGTCTACCTCTACATCGAGCTCTTCACACAACTGCAACAAGCGAGCTCTCATTAAATCCATGAGGTCCATGGTCACTACTTTAGGCTTTGGCTCAGCTATTCCATAATACTTGTTGCAAAACCCGCAAAAATTGCAATGCAAGTAAGAAAACTACCAGTGGTTCAATTATGTTTTACCAAGAGAATTTGAAGCCTGGAATATATAGCAAAACCAAACGGCTATGCACAGAAGTAGCACCAAGTCCCCAAGTACTGCTCCACCGCATCGAATCAATTCCAAGAAGACGTAAACCCTGGGCCGCTTGTAATTGATACGAATTACGGTAGTTCTTCACTTCCCGATTACTCTCACACAAGTATTAGGTCTGGCTTTAGTAGATGGTTCAGATCTATGCTGAAAGCTGCTTTCTGCTGAGATGCGCAACAACCACAGTATCAAAATGGGCAGTTGTACACGCTCCATCGGTTTCTAGAAAGTCTAGGCTAAATGATTCGATGACTCAAGCGAAAAGCCAGGCACTCACCCTGTACCGTGCAGTCATGATGCGCTGCGTTCACCCAGCCGCTCGCGAACCAGTTGCCAATTGGCGTTGGCTGCAGGTTCCATCTTGCCGCTGTCATCCAGTCGCTCGTGAATCAGTTGTTGGTGACTGGCGTTGGCTGCAGGGTCCATCTCACCACGGCGATTCAGTTGATCGCAAACCGGATGCCGGCGACTGGCGCTGGCTGAAGGGTCGATCTCACCGTGGCCATCCAGTTGCTCGCGGCTGGGGGTTAGAATTCATCCCACCGCGTCCATCCAGTTGGTCGCTAACGAGATGCCGGCGACTTGCGTTGGCTGAAGGGTAGATTTCATCACGGCCGTCCAGTTGCTCGCGGCTCGGGGTTAGGATTCATCTCACCGCTGCCATCCAGTTTGTTGGGACTCGGGTAGGGTTTAGGCCGGTGGTCCTTCAGCCAGAGCGTACGTACGGGAGTAAGAGCGACATAAAAAAGGGTTTATTCAACATATTTACAGTGGCTCCAAATATGGAAACCCACTCCATGGGAGAGCACTTTGAAAGTCTCAGCTCACTACATGTCTGAGCTCATTTCAGAACACGTCAGGACACACCACTGCACGCAAGGTGTCTCCTTATAAAATATTCGTGTTCGCTAGTTGACCCGACTAGGGAATCAGATTAGCTCGATGCGGCCAATCAGTGGGGTCGTATTGTTCACTGAACTCCGCATCTAATGTTTCACCTTCCAAGCAAGGACGAGGCAATCCGGAAACAGGGGGTTGACACTCCTTCCACGAAAGTCGGTGACTTAGTTTTCTTGCCCTCCAACGGTCATCTTGCCAGGGTCGGGAGAATGGCCTTCAGGCTAATCCCCGCTCTAACGAAGGGTGGCGGCTGTGGTCGGTCGCTTCTAAGTGAGCTTCTTTGTCCGAACGTCACTGCCGCTGTCGGGCCGCGGCGCCAGGTAGGCAGCCGCTGATGAAGGGGGTGGAATCGGGGGAAGCACCCAAAGAATGCGCACTGTCGAGTTGGGGCGCTTGTTTGCCCGACTCGTCGGTGTCGGGGACTGTCGCCGTCTGGGCGACAATGCTGAAAGGGCCTGCCTCGGTGGGAAATAATCAAAGAATGCGCCCGGCTGATTCGGGCCGCAACAGTAGCGAAATGCTGTTGCTGCTTCCAACATGCTCTTTTTCGGCGTCTTTTACAGCGAAGCTTTTAAGGGCTCACCTTTTGATCGTCGCGTCCAGCAATAGAAAAAAACTCTCATTGGCCGTATGCTGTATGTGCGAGTGAAAGCGAGCGAGGGCGACGGACGCGCGCTTTCAAGGGGAGCGAACGCACGGCGGAGAGCAAACGCGACTTATCTGCGAGTGAAAGCACGCGAGGGCGAGGAACGTGCGCTTTCACGGGGAGCAAACGCACGGCAAAGTGCATACGCGACTTCCCAGAGGAAGGGCAGTGGTGGGCGAGGAGGGCATCGAGGCACACTAGACTGTGCATCGATCGACCTTTCTCTTTTCTTTCTTCTTTACATCCCCGCCCCTTCCCCAAGGCGCTGAGTCGTGCGCCCTAAAGGGCTGCAGAAAATAGCGCCTCTTCCTGTTCACAACCAGAATCTCTCTCTCTGCATGTGCCTGCCCGCTCTCCCACGGCGGCGCATGCGTGCACCCCTGCCGGCCTCTGCCTCGGACTCTCTCTGGGCTCTCGCCCGCCTCTCCCGTAACAGTGTCGACAACGGCGTTTCGCCGTTCGTCACGTAGCCAGCGTTTTAGATGCGAAGCAGCATATGGTCGGGGCTATGTCCCTCCCTCCATCCGCCGTGCGGCGCCCACACCCGCACTGTGCATGCGCATCTTCCTCCCCCTCCTCTTCTTGTATGTAAATGTATAGTATATGTAAGCCAAGCTCCGGCTTCCGGAAGCCGGAAACGGAAGTCGGCTTCGGCTTCCGTTTCCACTTCCGGTTCCACTTCCGCTTCCATTTCTGGTTCCGGAAGCTAGCTTCCGGCTTCCGGAGAACGCTTCCGGCGTTTTGCCCGAATGATCCCCCGGTGCTTCGCCCACTCATCATTCATTTAGTCCTCTCATTCTCCTCCCGCAACGCCGCGATGAGTGCCACGGACAGCGCCAGCGTCAACGCCAGTGTCAGCGCCGTGGACAGCGCCGCGGAGAAGAGGGCTCGAGCAGCTGCCACGACACGGTAGCGGCGACAGGCCGATCTGAAAACTAATGGGAACCTGAGTCGACCCTACGGCTGCTTCGCATATTACTCAGGGTTCCCCTACGGGAAGATGGTGTAATTTTTTTGACGACGGTTGTATGCGGTCACACAAACAACACGCACAACTGTTGTCGACGGCGGTGGTACTTTGCCCGCGTTCACATGGAACGCTCGAGGCGTTGGTGACGTGTTTATAAAGAACGTGCCAACATTTGCCATACACTCTATGGCCGTGTACCGTAGCGACCATAAATCCATGGTCCCTGTGGTCACTAAATAGAGGAGAACCACCGGATCATATATATTTCTCATTCTCTAATAGTTCAAAAAACCAATTACATCATCACATCTTAATAGTCATAATTGGAAATACATAGTTCCCACCATAGTACAGCTTCGCTGACAGTTTTTTCACAAGGTTTTTGTGCGCGTGTGTGCGTGCCTATTTACGTTTGCGCGCGTAAGTGCATACGCGCATGTGAGTTAGTGGCTATGGGAATGTATGTGTGTAGGTGCGGCCTTTCGCCCAAGCGAGCTGCGGTAACGAGAGGGAGCACTGTTGCTCGTTAGCTCACTCTCTCCTTTGTCGTGGAATGGCGAGAGAAAAGTCACAGGCCTGCGCGGCACACGCAGCACAGTCACAGCGTAAGCTGGTGGAGCGCCTAAAGCGTAGCTCCAATTTGGGCACCACGCACAACAGGGTATTCGCGGCAGTGTGTTCGCCTCGTTTTGACGAGAACGATCTGAACTGCCCACCCGGCGTCGACGGCGAGCTGCGGCTCAGCGAGCTGGGCTCAGCAGACTGCAAAGCAGTCTGCTGAGCCCGGTCAAGCCTTACAACTGCAACTTACATGTCGGGCACGCTGCTTTTGCAGGCTTGTTAACTAGATGGCGCCACCATACTGGCGGAGGCTCGGCAGCTCGGGAGCGCGTTGATTGCGCTCCTCGCCTCAATCGCATATGGTAGTCTGCACCTGCACACGCTGCGTTTGCAGGCACCTTACCTAGATGGCGCCGTCATACTGGCGGAGGCTCGGGCCTTCTGCCCCTGCGCGCTTGCCTTGCACGGATGGCTAGCACGGTTGTTCATTTAGTCCATTCGCTTCGATTCACATTATTGCATTACTTTATTGTAAAATTTCCTTTTCACAACAACAACAAAAAAGCCTTGTTGAGTAAACGATTTGCGTTTGTTGCGTTTTGTAGCTTCCAATTATTTGTTGTCTTTGTCTGGTTTACCTGCTGTTGTAAACAAAGATGACGTTGCTAGGTCACAACAAGTATGACAGTCTGTTTGTAAGCTGATTTTAATTCCGTTGTCAGGAGCAATTGAAGACAACGGTGGGCTCCAATCAGTGCAATTTTAATATTAAGAAATACTCTTGGTATTCATGCTTCATAAACATTGTAGACATTCTATTTGCATTTTTTCAACGTCAATAATTGTATTGATGCATTGAGCAGTCTCATATGAAAGCATTTACAAAAATATACATGGGCTGAGCAATCCGGTAAAACCTAAACTGACGCCCCCACAAAACCTTCGCGACTACTTGGCGTAGCATCGCATACAGAAGCAGCATCCTCATAACTTTGGCAGTGCTGGCTTAGGAAGTTGTCGGCGGCCATCGCTCAGGCAAAGCCTCCATATTTCCAGCATAGCCTCCTAAATAAAACATTCTTTAAAATAATTTTGCGCTTCTGTAAATTGTGAATATGTCATCAAATCGCTCGGCAGTCCGTTAATAAGCGAAGTCCCTACAAGATATATGAATTTATAAAAACGTCGAAGTGGATTCATGAATGTCAAATTTGGAATTGTGTTTTAAAAATGCTTCATTTGATAATGCTTGGTTGACTTCAACAAATGCATACGTCTGTCTTTTTTAATATATGTTGCATCTTATAGAAAGCCTTGCTCCCCGCTTTCCTTTTCCTGTGGACATGTCATGAAATCAAATAATAATAATCCTATGAAAATTGATAAGCATATCGTACCTATGTCGAAAAGTAGAACAAACTGGAATAAAAACTAATAATTTCGCCTTCTCCTATAAGATTGCTTAGGTGACGATTGCCTCATATTACAAAATAATTTTAGGCTTTCTTTAATAATGTTTCCTCAAAGCCGTCTTACTAATGACAAAGCGAAGTTTTTTATTGTTTTCTTTTTAGAAGCACAGAGGGCGAATGCCTTTTAAATAAGCAGGCAAGACAGACGCCACCGCTGTATGAAGCAATCCTGCGACAGCCCGTCGTGGGCGGAACGAGATATTGCAAATACCTCTACCGTAATGCTTCTGCAGTGGAATACCTGCCGGTAAGGTGCACAGATTTTTAACTTCCTGCAATTTAAGAGCGACATTGTGCTAGGCGCTACTTTACACGAGTAAAATGTAGAGCTAAAAAATAAATGACACCTTACACTTTCAGAAAAATTCCGAAATATATTTAATCGGAAACATAATAATTAACACCAAAAATGCAGCCATAGGTTACTATTGCAACAGTCGAAGCTAATAAAATCTGCATTTAGAAGTATTTACAATGCCTACAATATTGCTTTGTACGCAAAACCGGGGACACGAGCTTAAGCCGCCTAATTCTAAAAAAAAGTTTAAAAATAAGTGTTTTAGTGCGTGGAGATTTTTGGCTTTCTGGCCAACCCTCAAGTTATCAAAGTTTGTCACCAACGTGCATGTGCTGTAAAGTTCTTCAACGCATTATTTACGCAAACAAAACAACGCACATTTTGTATGTTAAGTTCTTTTCGCAAGCGCAACATGATTTTCTGAAGGATTTTTGTGCAAAAGGCTGTTAATAGAACTTCCACAGGACATGCATGTTGACTGCATTTTTACGAGTGCATTTCTGAAAGACGTTTGACTGTATCCCATTTAATCCCTTTTCTAGAGCTGTAATGCTTTGACATGCCTGCCAGCAAAGTTGCTTAGCTCAAATGCCTTCTTACTAACCTAAAGCAATGCCTATTTCTAAATCATGTATTTTATCACACACTCGTGTAACCTGTATCTATCGGGTCTCGCAAGGCCCACTTCTCTTGCTTCTTAATATATATAATCTTGTTGATTACATTCTCAATTACATCCGCTATAATCTGATGATTGCTGGCTTCGATATTGGCTCACATTTTTCATCATACGTAAATTCTCCTATTTCAAGCGCCAAATGCACGATCTGGTTATGATACACACCGTAATGGGGGACACCGGATTAATTTTGACCACGTGGGCTTGAACTGTCCGGCCTTGTGCAAAAGAAAGGAAATGATCTCACCAACAAAGTCGGCGCACACTTTTGCTCTTTGGGCGGCTGGAGCCAAAATGAAATCACCTAATTATTTGTCATTTATTTATCAAACGTGGCACTTTTTATAATTCCTGGATTGAGGACAGAACGCACAGGATAGGGTGAGCGTCACGTCAGGTGTCTTATTTGTGCAATCGGGCTCTGCTTTAATGCGATGATTCCACGGCGCGGGACTATTTGGTGTGACATTGCTGGTGCAACAGCATTTCTGGTGCGTCAAGCTGGTTTATTCAGTTAAGACCTGGTTACACTAGGCCGACACCAATAGAGAGCGATCCCGAAATGGTGCCGTCACCAACCACCAGCACGCCAGTCGTGAAATCGTTTCGGCGGGAGACATTTTCACCAACGACGACAATGATGCCGACGTGATGGACGGCAGCCAGTCGTCGTAGTGGAACAGGCTTTCGTGCTGACGACGTAAACAAAACCAATCTTTCAACCTTTCTTCCGCCGGCCTTTGCGCAATTGGCCATAAAGCGAAAACCACGCACCCACAACGGGATGTCAGCTGCAATTTAATCGCTTTCTTAAGTAAGTATCATATTCTTGCTGCTCGAGAACACGTTAAGAACCGTACAAAGAGCAATGGAACGAAAAATGTTAGGCCTAACGTGAATAGACAAGAGAGTGGTGTAGACTGGTATAGATCAGAGAGCAAACGGGGAAAGCCGATATTCTAGGTGACTTTAAGAGGAAAAAATGGAACTGGGCAGGCCATGTAATGCGTAGGATGGATAACCGGTGAATCATTAGAGTTCCAGAATTAATACCAAGAGAAGGGAAGGGTAGTCGAGGGCGGCAGCAAACTAGGTGGGGTGATGATGCGAAAACACCCGTGCACTTAGAATCAGGCGCACGTTAAAGAACCCCTGGTTGTCGAAATTTTCTGGAGTCCCCCACCTCATAATCAGATCGCGGTTTCTGCACGTAAACACCCATAATTTTGCTTAAGATGCTGTGCTTAAGATGCATTGAAGGTGCTGTGGGTCGCCCAAAATTTGTTCAGCGCTATCGCTACGCAAGTTCCCTTGATACACGGCTTCATTGTGGGAATAGAGGACGTGTATGGTAAATTGATAGTAGTAATAAACATGGCAATTTCGTATAGAGAAAATTAGGGGCCGCACATTCTTACATACGTATACTAGAATAGCACATAGAACGGCATTGCCAGCCTGGTTACCGTGAATGTGTCCTAAATAAAAATGGACATAACTCAGAAGTCGTAATCGCCATGTGTGGCGGCTGCATGACCCACAATATGGCACGGCGTGCTGCAAACGTAGATATTTGTGCATGATGGAGAACATGTGCTCTTGCAGGCAGAAAGGAGAGGACCAGAAACATTCACTATATGGGGCACGCACACGAAGGAGGATGACCTAGGAAGAGCATGGGACGAGCGCAGCTCTTCCATCTTCGCGCTTGTAACTTCCACGCTTCACTCCATACATTTCTCAAAGGGAAAAACACGTGGGGATCAGCATTTACTCGGAGAAAGCGGCCATACATGCACAGGCGAAATTTTCTGATTGTCCAAACCATTTGAAGACTACCGCGTTCGCTTAGAAATTTATCTTGATATTCAAAAAAGGCGGATAATCAAAACGAGCATGCACAGTTACGATGCTCGCTTTTAGCAGTAACGAGTGCTGGTGCACTATCATGTGTCCGTACTAAATTGAGTGTATCGGGTCCCAAGAAATAAGAAATAGCGAGGGCGAAAGCAGCGCGGTGAGTGCAGTTAGCATTGTGCTGTTTCTCCGTGAAGCATTCTTTGATGCCAAGCATAAAAAGAGCAAAGTGGTGTAGGCGATCCTTCATGCGTAGCTTGCGTGTGATTTTAGGGGTTCTGAGGTGATGACTCGTCAACGCCGCTCTAGTGAGTGTGACTTAGAGTTGGCACTCACGCTGAATACGTTGGCGTAGGACGCCATCAGTCGTCACCATCCTAGCCCCACGAACGCCTAGCTGACCTTAACGCGAAGCCGGTAGAACGCCATGTGAGACACAACAATTATGGGTTAGAGATCCCCCCCTCCCACAAAAAATAGAAATTATGTGAATAAGGCGTTGGCGATAGGTGTAAGACGTACACAAGGTTTTTTTTTTGCCATCCCTGATTCTTGAGCTTCAATGCGGAATTGCGGCAATCTACTGCAGGTGTCGTCTGACGGATTCTTAGCACGCCGCCACACGCAGGCCTGAACCTCCGCATGAGCACAACTGCGCAGCTAACCTTGACAGCTTCGCTGCAAATGTACATCGCTTCCGGAACATTTCATAGAAATACATGATTGCGCGAGCACATACGAACGAAGCTTCGAACTTCCTTAGAAGTGTGGAGCACCGGAAATCATTTCACAGAACGTACTTCTTCTTGTTATGCTAGCTCATCGTAGTGGTGAAGCCTGCAACAGAAGAATGATTGTGCACCAAAGTAAGCGGCATTGTGATTAGTCTTGCTTAAAAAGCGAAAAATTGCAAGGGCCGTCTGATGCTGAAGGTGGCTTTCAAATACTGGAGCTAGGTCAATAACATTTTCCAGATAAGATGTCCAGCGTTCCTTTGGAGATTTCAGAGGCGTATCAGAAGCCAACCATCCTTAATAAAAAATAATGTCAATATAATGAAGACGGGCGCGCCGCAATAGCTCGGTAGCTATCGCGTTCTCTCGCTCAGTTCGACGTGGAAGCTTGAATACTGACCACGACATCCGCATTTATATCGGCCAAACTAGCAAAGAACGCTCATGCGCCCTTCATAAAGTGCACGGCAAGCAATTTCAGGCAGTCAAAGTATTACGGAGTCCCCCAAACAGCGTCGTTATAATCAGACCACGGTTTTAGTACGTAAACCCCTTCATTTTATTGCGATAGCAATTATATGGATATGCTAGGCGAATTTCTACCCTCGGCGTCGTCGTTGTCGCCGTTGTCGTGAGGTTTTCCTACATACAGCATCGCCGCTGTCGCGCCGCACCCTTTATCTGCGAGTGAAAGCATACAATGGTGAGCCAGCAATCGCAGGTCGCGCGCACAAGGGCAGGAAGCGGGAAGGAAGCGCGCATTCTTCCACTCACGCACAAGGCGCAACACTCCGGGGGGAGGGTAGGGAGGTCGAGGAGCCGCGCTTAACTGCGGCCGCGCACTCCCACCGGGCCGGAAGTCTCCGGGGGGAGCATGGGCAGGTCGAGGGGCCACGCTTTACTGCGGCCACACGGTCCCGCCGGCATGGAAGGATCCGGCTGTTCCGGGGGGAGGGGAGGGGCGCTGTGGGCGCTGCGAGAGCCCACCCGCGGGGCTGTATCCTTGGAGGCATCTGCGGCGGGGGCGGAGTCCGCCCTCCCTGTGTTTTCGGGACTAAGGTCGCGTTGATGCGAGCGCCGGCAAGAAGCTCAATTCGCTCGCTGCGGCTACTGCGCTGGGTCTAGCATTTTCCCAGCGAGTGTCCGCGTTCATCAAGTGAGATGCGTTTGTGTTTGCTTGTGCGCGCGTGACAACATCCTTGTTAATTTAGTTAGGGTGCCTATGATAACAAGTTTAAAGAACAATGAAACTACTCTCCCTACTTTGTATAGCTTTCAAATAATTTGCTATCGCAATCGATGCTTCGCCTTTCGGGCGAAACTGCGACTTCTTTTGAACATCATTATCAATAACTCAGCAACCAACACTACAGTATGCAAGCTTCGTACATCCCGGGCTAGATTCACGCTGTGCATCGAAAGTAATTACGTCATTTGCTAACGATAACATTTTGTTGCACTGGTGCTTGTTGACGCTGATACAAGCAAATGCAAAGATAAAGCCATTAGCGCAACGCAGCGTATCGGGCTTCCGAGGCTGCGATAACTTTATAGCGGCTGGAGCCTGCAGAGCCTTGGGCGTGCTGTCAGCCACTGCAGCAGGATTTACTCGACGTATGCTGGAGAGCTCCGGATTTCATACACTTACCACCTTTGCAACCTTACCACCTTACAACCTCACAACCTTACAACCTTACCACCTTCACAACGAAATTTCGATGCGGAAGTTGGTGCACATGTTCCAACAAGAGAGAGAGAAAAAAGGTAAAGGAAAGACAGGGAGGTTAACCAGACATTATCTCCGGTTGGCTACCCTGTACCGGGGGAGGGGTAAAGGGATTCGACAAGAAAGAGAGAGAAAAAATAAGTACAAAAAAGGTGAAAAAAAGGAAAAAAAATCACACACACACACAAAACAACTGTTTCTGTGGGCATTGTCACGCAGTCTGCGAAGGCGTTCTACTGTCCAACAAACAAGATGCATGAACAAGGGACTTTGATGATTATGCTATAAACATGGCCCTGTAAGTAACTACCGGAAGTTATGCAGAATCTCCTTATGGCCCCTGCACTGCTACTTTTGACCCTTTCCACCGCTAATTTATGTGCTAACTGGATGTACCTATGTGCACCTGTGCAGTTTAGTGCAACATTATTAAAGGTAAAAAATTGGAAATTCTGGGAACTTGCAGGAGACAATAAAACACCAACATGAAGTATGCCACACTGGAGACTAGAGAACAGTTTCAACATCATGGGTTTTAGTAATACGCACCTAAATCTAAGTATGCCAGTGCTATTACTTTCTGAAGATTCATTGAGAGAAGCGAAATAATACTTGACAAAGTTGCACATGTGACCGCTAAGGGTATGTTTTCTGAATTCTAGAAGTACAGCGATGAAGACAACATTGGAAACTGCATTGTGGTTTGCAGAACAATTGATGAGGCTGGAGAAATAGTACACAACATGCACGCAGCACCAGACTACATGTATTGTGGCAACATTAATGGCAGACAAAAGGTAAGTTGATAGAGCAACTCAATGAGTATTAGCGAAAATAAGTTACGTTTTTAAAGTTTACTGAGAATTTAGATTTCATGATATATACGATATGTATATACGTAATTAGAAGTACTCGCTGAACCCGGATAAATAATCACGAAATAAACATTCACACGTTTAAGCACAAGAATAATATTGTCCTACTAATGTTTTGGCCAACGGTTCGGCCATCATCAGAGTGAATGGGACTACAGAACACCTTAGTTTCGAATATGTCGAAAAGAGAAAACACACGTGGAAAGGACATGTGCCTCCACACAATGTGTTCGCGGAGTGCGGAGGAAAAACTTTCTTTTCGTCAGATGTTATAGTTTTAATTAATGGGTTCTTCTGCCAGCCAGCGTGAGGTGGTCGTAAGCCCTTGACTTTCGGCGATCTCCAAAGACCAGTTGGCGGTGTGCAGCTGGACCATGGGGTCGGATCTGGACCCGATTGCCTCCCAGTCCGAATAGTCATTAAGTTGAAGTTTCGCCCTAGGCTTTAGCCCGGCGCAGTCGCTGACTATATGTGTCAGGTCGCATTTATGGGCGTCGCCGCTATGGCATTCAGCTAAGAACGAGCCGGGATATATAAGTGAATACATGTAAGGGTTGGCATATGAGCCAGTTTGCAACTGGCTCATCCAGTGATTTGAGTGGAGGGGGTATTTTAAGGCAAAAACCTTATGTCTCATCGATAAGTCGACCTTAAACGTCCTTGGGCGAAAAGAGGTCGTCAGCACGTATAGTATAAAAAAATGTCGCAGTTTCACCCCAAAGGCGAAGCATCCATTGCGATAGCAAATTAGTAGAGAACTATACGGAGTAAGAATAGTAGTTTTATCAGCTGTATAAACTTGGACATGTAGCAGCACCAGCAACACGCAGAACTAATGTCGAAGTCGTCGGCGTTTCGCCCGCGTTGGCACCGAACGCGCGCGGCGTTGGTGATAGGGAGCCTACATGCAAGCGCTGTTTATAGAGCGCTTGCATGTAGGCTCCCTAGTTGGTGACTGTTGCCGGTGCCTCTGGCGGCGGCTCGGAGGTTTTCGACTTGATCAGAACGGGACACTCTTTAGCCGGAAACGCATGGCGCGATTTCAGGCACGATTGACGCGCGGATATTGTGACGCGCGCCTCATTCCGACGCGTGCCCAGCAGGATCCATCACGAAATCGCGCTGCCGCGTGCTGCTACTCGGAGTAGGAAAAAAAATGAAAGCAGATCCACGAGGTGAATGATGATGAGTGGGCGAAGCTCCGGAGGGAATCATCGGATCTCCCGCTTAAGGGGACGCTAGCACAAACGCGTTAGAAAATGTCACAGTTTCGCCCTAAGGGCGAAGCAATGAATGCGATAGCAACACAGCAATGTCATAGGAAGTAAGGTGAGCGGCTTTGGTAGCAACAACACGCAGAACTGTTGTCGACGCCATCGGCGTTTTGCCCGCGTTCGCTCAAAATGCGTGCGGCGTTGGTGACTGTTGCCAGAGCCTCTGATATAAATAGGCACTGCGTGCCGCAGCTAAACGTCGCCTCCCTTCCCTCCCCCTCCCCCACGGCCTCTCGCTCGTTGGAAGAAGGCGCGTTTGCTCTACATACATGGTGATTGTGAAGGAGAACAGAGACGCCTACTTCTGCAGCCCTTAAGCGAGCACGGCGCAGAACGCGCGTTTGTTCTCTGCCGTGGTGGTAAGTGGTTCTTGAGGGAAAGGGAAAGGTTGGCGCTATCTTCTGCAGCCCTTGAGGGAGCACGGCTCAGCGCCAACGGGGAGGGGTAAGTGGGAGCGAAAGAAGGGATAGAGTGGAGACGCCATGGCTGGGCGAAGCAAAACCGGCAGGCATAGGCGGCACGTATCAGGCCGAGATGGGAGGCCTTGGTGTGCTGCAGAGTCTGCAGGGGTGTTGTGCCAGGCCGGTCAGGCCCGGGGTGGAGTGGGAGGCCGTGAGGCCTTCCCGCTTGTAGAAATGTCCTTAGAGGCGTGCGGAGAGCCCTGACGAGTCAAGGAACTCCACGACGCCTCGAAGTGCAGAAAGGTGGTGTCGGCCGGGGAAGAGGAGATCTTCCTCCTTGGCACAGGGGAGGCCCAGGCGGCGGAACTCCTGCAGGAGTGGGCCCCGCTGCTGGAGGTACGCCGGGCAGGCCAGCAGGAGATGTTCGATCGTCTCCGGCTCCCCGCAGGAGCTGCAGGCCGGGGACGTCGCTCGTCCCAGTCGGTAGCTGCGTGCTGCCGTCCAGCTGCAGCCGATGCGGAGCCGGAGAAGGAGCGAGGTCTCCCTGCGAGCCAGGCCTCGCTGGGGGAGTGGTCGTGGGGGGCATCCCAGTGCCACCCGTTTGTCTGGGTGGTGGGTCGCCAGGTGTCGCCGCAGCCTCAGTCCTGTGAAGTCGCCCTCCGTCACGGCCCGACTGAGGGGCACAGTGGTGTGGTGGGCGTCCTTCGCCAGGGTGTCGGCTGCCTCGTTGCCCGGGATCCCTACGTGGGCGGGGATCCAGTGCAGGGACACCGGGTGGCCTGCGTCCTGCAGCGCTGTCAGCCGGGTAGACAGCAGTGCGACTCCAAGGCTGGCGCTTTCTGGCCTCTGCAGGCCGAGGAGGGCTGCCCTGGAGTCGCAGAGGATGGCCGCTGGTACCCCAGGAAGCTCCTCAGAGAGTAGGTCGACGGCCAGGTGGAGGCCTGCCACCTCCGCTGCAGTCGAGCTGGCGTGTCTGGGCAGTCGACACTGCCTGCTCTTCTGCAGGGCTGGTGCCGTGCAGGCCGCCGTGGCAGAGCCGGTGTCCGGTACCACCGAACCGTCGACGTACACCAGGAGGTGGTCTCCGAGGGTCTCGTCCAGGAGGCAGGCGGCCGTCTGCTGCAGGGCGCAAGCGGGTGAGCGCCTCTTCGAAATCCCGGGCAGCTCCGTGGCGATGGGGACAGGAGGCCTCTGCGGTGGGGGCAGCTGTACCGCATTCGGCGGTGGGTTGCCAACCACCTCCTCGTAGAGGCGGCACAGCTGACCCATCCTTGAGGAAGGCCGGGACTGGAGGCGACGCAGCAGGCCTCTGCCATCAGGAGCATGGTGGAGGCTGTCGACGTGCCTCAGCCCCTGCTGCAGGAAGAGGAGCGACAGGGGCCATGCTCCAGCCTCCGCAAGGGTAGCGGCAATCTGGGAGCTCCGGGGGACGCCCAGGCAGAGTCGGATGGCCGCCCGGTGCTGCAGCTCCAACTTTTCGAGGCGGCGTGGCGGCAGCGCCACCAGCGGGAGGGCGTACCGCAGGCGTGATGTGGCCGCCGCCTCGTAGAGCCGCAGGGCCCACTTCACCGAGCAGCCCTCTCCATGGGCAAGGAGCTGCGACACGGCCTTGCGGACCCTGATGGTCTGGGTCTGCATGGCCCCGACTGCCGGGAGCCAGGTTAGCCGGTGGTCGATGCGCAGCCCAAGGTACGACACAGTCGTACTCCATGGGATGCGCACGCCTTCCAGCTGCAGCCGGGGAGCTGAGCGCCGTGCCGCTGCTCTCGGGTGGACGAGGAGGGCCACCGTCTTCCCCGTCGAAACCGAGAGTCCGATGCTTCCCAGGTAGGCGGCCGTGGTGTCCAGGGCTCTCTGGAGGGCCAGGCACACGTGGCGGCTTGACTGTGGCGGTCCCCGCACCCACAGGGCGATGTCATCCGCGTAGATGGAGCACTCCACCTTGTAGTGAGGGTCGGTCGGCAGTGCAGCAGGCAACCGGGCCAGGGCGAGGTTGAAGAGAAACGGGCTCACCACTGACCCTTGTGGTACGCCTGCTGCGACCGGACGGGGAGTGCTCCTTGCATGGCCCACGCGGACCCTGAGGGTGCGGTCGTTCAGGAACGATGACAGGAACCGCCGTAGGTTGCCGCCAATGCCCAGGAGGTCCAGAGCCTGCTGGACGACCACATGTGGGAGGCCATCGAACGCCCCCTTGACGTCGATGAGGAGGAGCATGGCGAGGTCTCCGCTGGCCCTGGCGTACTCCAGGGTGGAGACGACGTCTGCGATGGAGTCCGCAGTGCACCTTCGGCGCCGGAAGCCTGTCTGCTGGTCCGCGAGGAACCCGCAGGCGCGGGCCACCCATTCGAGCCGTGCCAGAGCAATGGCCTCCATCACCTTGCAGGCAGCGGAGGTGAGAGAGACCGGTCGGTATGAGGACAGCTCGTTAGCCGGCTTATTGCTCTTCAGAATGGGGGCCACGATGGCTGTGCGCCAGGCCTCCGGTACCTGTCCTGACCACCAGATGTTGTTGTAGCAGTCGAGCTGGCGTCGTTGCTCACTGGTGGCCAGGTTGCGGAGCATCTGGAGTGTCACTCCGTCTGCTCCCGGTGCACTGCGACGCTTGCCCCTCCTCAGGGCCATCTGCAGCTCGTGGAGAGTCAGTGGGTCCTGGCAGATGGCCGCGATCTGGCTGGTCGCCCACTCCGGATGCAGCTCCAGCAGGCAGGTAGGCGGGTTGGCAGGGGGAAGTCCGACCGGCAGGATGGCCGCAGCGAGGGCAGCCGGGGGGCGAAGTGGTCCGCTAGCAACTCCACCAGGGCCGCCTCGCTGATGCCCAGCGAGATAGCCACCGCGAGGACGGGGTGGCGGTTGACCTTCCTGCCGGTCAGGGACTTTAGGAGGCGCCAGGCCAGGGGGCCCTTGGAGCGGTTCTCGATGGTGGCGCAGAGGCTCCCCCAGCTCTGGCTCCTTCTGCGCCTGGCCTGTCGTCTGCAGCGGGCATCCGCTCTCCTGTATTCGGTCCAGTGCTCTGCATTGCCCGTCCGGATTGCTCGGCGCTCCACGCGTCGCCTGGACGCACGGAGGTTGAGCAGGAGCAGATCCGGGGCAGGAGTATCGGGCAGAGCAGAGCACTGGACTGTGGCTGCCTGGGCGCACTCCATGATGGCACTCAGGAGGTCACAGCCATCTTCCAACTCACTGCAGCGCTTCCTGAACAGGGACCAGTCTGTGACGTGGTATGTTCGTGACCTCGGCCTTCTCCCACACCCGGGGGTGATCAAGATGGGGAAGTGATCAGATCCCCAAGTGTCGGGAGTTGTAGCCCAGTCATAGGAGCGCTGCTCGGTGGTGAGGGAGAGGTCGATGGCTGTGCTCACCCCACGGCGGACGTACGTGGGTCCTCCTTTGTTGAGTACCACCAGGCCTGCTCGGCTGATGGCGTTGCAGAGGTCCCTGCCTCGGCGGGTGCACCTGCGGCTGCCCCAGTCGGTGTGGTGGGCGTTGAAGTCACCGCACAGGACTGCATGTCCACCGAGGCGTGCTGCAAGCCGCACCAGGCTGGAGGGGTCCCACTGTTGTCCAGGACGAACGTAGACGCTCGCCACAGTCGTGTCCTGTCTGTCAAGGCGTACCGTGACCACACAGCACTCCATGGCGCCGCCTACGACGTCCGAGACTGGGGTCACCGAGTGGGCCAGGCTGCTGCGGACGTAGATGGCAGTCCTCGGCTTCCCCTTCTTGTGGGCACCCTGCAGGCAGGGAGCGTCCGTGCAGCTCTGCGTCGAGCAGGTGGTGGCGCCAGAGTAGCCCGTGTATCCCGGCAGCCGCAGGTCCTCGGCCACAGTGTACACCTCCTGCAGTGCGAGGACGTCGAAATCACACCGCAGGAGGTGCGCGCACAGCTCTGCATGCCGCCGCCGCAGTGAGTTGGTGTTCCATTGGAGAACACTCGGGCGGCGACGGCATTTCCCAGCTGTGGCTGGTGAGGGATCAGCCATGCTGGTTGACTGTGGTCGGGACTGCCACTGCCTGCAGGCAGATGGCTCGGAGGGGGCTCTCGGCAGGCAGCATCTCCCCGATGGCCTTCAGGGCGAGCTGCAGGCTGGCAATGATCTGGTCCCGAGGGTCCGGGCCAGGCATTGCCAGTGATGCTGGGGCTGTGGTGGGCTCGCTCCCAGGGGTGGCTGGCGGCTGGCGTCGCTGCTTCCGTGGGGCCGGTGTGGGTGGCCGTCCGGGGGGCGCTGCCTTCTGCTGGGGCGCCTGTGGGAGGCCGGCCAGTGCCTGTGCATAAGACAGGCCCTGCACAGGCGTTGAGGTGGCCTTGGCCTGCAGGTTCTCCTCCCGGACACCAGCGCGGACTGCCCGGCGGGAGAGGGGAGCAGGCGCTGTTGCCAAGATGGTGGCCACCCTGCGTTCCTCCTGCCACCTGGGGCAGGCAGGAGTATTTGCGGGGTGGTGGCCACCGCAGTTGCGGCAGTGGGCCGCGTTGGGGCAGCTGTCACCCTGCTCGTGAGACCTCCCACAATGACGGCAGCTGGATGGCGAGTCGCAGGAGGTAGCCACGTGCCCAAAGCGGCCACACTGCTGGCACTGCAGTGGACGCGGTCTGGACGGTCGCACCCTGAACCGGAGCTTGTAGAGGCTCACATGCTCAGGGGGGACCGGCCCCGCGAACCGGATGGTGATGGTGTTGGCCTCCCTGGTAGCAGCCAGCACTGGGACTCCCGACTCGATGGCCCCCAGCAGGTCCGCGTCTGCGGGGATGCCGTCGGCGCCGTGGACAAAACCAGTGCTCCTGCCTCGCTCGGCAGGCTGCCGGGCAGTCACCGGTATTCCCCGGAGCTCCGTGGTGGCCAGCAGCTCCTCCAAGCACCTCTGGGTGGTGGCGTCGGCGGCCACGATGTTGCGCCTGTGATTGACTCTCACAGCGGCAACACCTGGCCGCGCTGAGAGCACCGCCGCAAGAGAGAGGCGTGGTGCTCCTCTGAAAGTGCCACCCACCACAGATGGGCGGAAGAGGGCCGTGCCAATGACCGCGGGGTTCACCGGGATGGCAGCACTCACTGGTGCCCTTGCGCGGCGGCGATCGGCCTTGGACAGCACCAGCTGGAAGCCCTCAGCTGGTGGTGCATGGGTGGTTGGGGCCTCCTGTGCAGCAGCCTTTGCTGTGGGTGTGCCGGAGCCCGCCAGAGTGGGCCTCGGGGCCGGAGGGGCAGCAGGGGGGGAAGCCTGTTTGGGTGCAGAGCTTTTCCCCGCCTTCTTCTGCTTCTTGTTTTTCCCCTCCTGCCTCGGTAGAGTGTGGTGGGGGGGATCCTTCAGGAACCTCGCCGCTGGGTGGGCGAGGCCGTGCTGCGTCGGACCGGCTGGGGCTCTGTCTGCTCGGGGATCGTGCGCGAGCCCCAACGGCACAGACTCGGGCGCGTCACGAGCATCCGCCGTAGCAGACGACGCAGGAGAGCTCGCGCCAGCCTCACCGGCAGCCGGAGGAGCGACCGTGTTGATGCGCGCGCCCTCCCTCGGGGAGAGCGCGAAGGAGGCAGCGGACGACTCGCCGGGCGTCCGAGGGGCGGCGCTGGTGGTCGAGAGGAGCAGGAGAGCCGGCGCAGCCGGCGGATCGGCGGGGGCGCCATCTCGTGCCGCGGGCGATGACGAGGAGGCGGCTGAGTCCCCCGGGCGCCGGGAGATGGCGTCGCCGTCGTCCCTGCTCTCCGGGCAAGGTGGGGCGGTCGGCGGCGGCAGCCTGCGGCGACCGGTTTGCTCCTCCTCCTCGCTCTCTGCTTCGCGCATGCGTTTGCGCGAGGAGGAGGAGTCCATGGCCTCCTCGTCGTCGGATGGGGGCAGCGGGGTGCTCGCCATGGCAGCAATGACGGCGTCCTGCTCCGAGGGGGGAAGGCTCGCTTGCGGGGAAGGTATAGCCGGCGCCACGTGTGTCTCGGTGACGGCGGGCGCGGCCGCGGCGGCAGCTGCTTGGGTGGTGGTGGCCTGTTTCTTTATCCACGCGTCCACGATCTCGGCGGCGCGCACCTCTAATTCGCCTCGCTCACGCGACGCTTGTAGCGTCACGGGCACAAAGGTCGCGAGAGACGCGCTCGCACTTCGACGATGGCCCGCGCGCGGCGGGCGCTCTCCTGGCCTGCGGAAGCCTCCATGCCGTTCGGCTCCGCAGTCAACACGCGAACCGCGCGTCACAGGGGGGCAAACACACTACACGCACGTCGCGCGCACAGCACCGACCACGCGATGCGCGCACGACGCGGCACAGCCGGGGACGCGGCACAAATGTCGGGTTGGGAACGCCACTCGCGGAGCACAACACTGAAGCAAATCCACTCGTCGCACGATGCAAGCCCGCAGGGAACACACAGGGTTGCGCGTTGGGACGCGCAAATCGTGCGCGGCTGCAGGTGACGTCGCCGACGATGGTGAGCCACGCGGCTCGTGCAGCACACGCCGGGGCGATGTGCAGGCACGACCGCACGGGAGAAGAGCTAGGCGCGACTGGCGAGGCGAGGTCGTCGGAGCGAGACGCAACACAACCTCTCTCTTCGACAGTCAGGGCGAACTCCCGCGTCGCCGCGCGCCGAACGCTGTATCTCTGCCGTGCGTTCACTCCCCGTGAAAGACGCGCCCCTCGCGCCCTTTCACTCGCACATACAGCGTTCGGCGCGCGGCGACGATTTCTTCTCCAAATGACGTCATACGGAACCTCACGGTGACGGCGACGGCGACAGCGACGGCGACGGCGACGGCGACGCCGACGGCAGAAATCTGCTTTTGAGTGTCCATATAATTGCTATCGCAATAAAACGTGCAGTACTCTCTAGTAAGGGGGAGCGGCCACAGCGTCTTACGCAGCCATTTACACATGCCGGAACGTGCACCGCGTTTGCCGACGCCATCACATGACTGCTGAGAGAGTATACCCCCCGTATTCATAAACGCTCCTAGACTTGAACTTGACTTGCCACCGCTTTGGGCAGCGCGTTCGAAACGCGTTGAAGGTAAGGTGGAGAGGCCACAGCGTCTTACACCAGCTTCTTACACGGGCCGTAACGCGCTAGCACAAACGCGTTAGAAACGCGCTAGAAACGCGGCCTTTCGTTAATGTTGGGTATTTATAGCCATCGTGGTGCTTTTGTCCATGTCCGCTTCGTGGCGTAGTGGGCTAAGGCCGCGCGCTCGGAAGCGAGGGGTCCCTGGTTCGATTCCGCGCTACGGACACAACTTCGGAATTTTTTTCGCATTTTTCTCAGACTGGTTACACACTATTACTACTACTACGACGGGGACAGAACGGGTGCCGCCATAAGGAGCTTCGCCCCTAAAACGCCTCGCACGGCGCGTCGCGTGCGCGTCCGCCAACCAGAGTTCAGAGTGCCGTCACGTGGCATTGTGATTTTTTTTTTTTGGTTTTGCAACCAGATGGCCCTGCTCTCCGCGCATCTCGGCGGAACCTCTTTGTTGGAACTTCTTTTTCTTGGCAGAACTGGCGCACGCGTCGAAGCAAACACGTGCTACACGTGTTCGCCCATCGTGTTCACCCAAACTGGACAAATCAACCTTCAAACGAGGTCCTAAATAGTAGCAATCGCCTCCTCTGCCAGGTAGTAGACCGCCAACACTCCACTTTCTACGTGAAGTTGTAAACAAGCAGCGGCCGCTCAAAATGCGGAAGGTAGACAGTAGCAGTCTCGCACACAATCTTGCTGTTTGAAATGAAGCTTGATAAGTAAACATTGGAAAAAATGTTGTTGTGTAATTGCACGATGGATGGATGGATGTAAAACTTTAATGAACGTCCTGATGTACGCGACTCAGCGCGCAGCAGGCCGCTCCCACGTTGGGACAGTCAGGCCATGCCCGACCGCCGCATCGTGGGCCCTCTGGACAGCCCATAGTTGCGCCCCGGCATCGGGGCTCTTGATAGCGGAGAGCCACTTGTCCTCATTTATTTGTTCCGTGCCTCGTAACGAGGGGCAACGCTAGAGCATATGGTCTAAGCTAGCGCAGTCAATGCAGTGCCTGCAAGAACTACTGGCATAAGTGTCGGGATAAAGCTTGTGTAATAAAGCCGGCCTGGGATACGAGCCTGTTTGCAATAATCTGAGGGTCAATGCCTGCGCTCTATTTAACTTCTTGTGAGGAAGGGGAGAGTCTCTCCTGCCGAGATAAAAGTGCTGCGTAATTTCATTGTATGTTGTCGGTTGATCTCTGTTCTCCACCACTCCTGGCCCGCCGGGGAGTTCTCCATGGTCGCGGAAAGCGAGACCTCGCGCCTTGGAGTGGGCCAGCTCTTTAAGGTTTGTGGGGCCTCCCATGATGGATCCCATGTGAGCGGGGAACCACGTGAGAGTGCAGGTGGCAATGCTTTTGCCGTCGAGGATGCGACAGGCTTCTTTACACACGGCGCCAACGCTGAAGATTAGACGAGGATTATTTTTATTGTAGTTTTCTCTAATTTTAAGGGCATATTATATATGCGGTAACAGAGACAATTCATCTCGTTGGGAGTTATGTTGTCTGGCAACCCAAAAGACGTGGCACGAATGCGCCACTCGATTTTTTTTGTGCGGGTGCTCGCGAGACGGCGGCACCGCGGGCGCACGCCGCGCGACGCGTTTTTCACTCGCGAAAGACGCGCCATGCGGTTCCAGCGTTAGAGCAACGTTGGAAGTATTTACCACCTTCTCGCCTTGCAACGTTTTTATATAAATACGCATTTGGTGAAGCAGATAAACGTCGCCTCCCCTTCCAACCTCCCGTCTTCTCACGGGCTTTCGCACGACGGAAGAATTCGCGTTTGCTCTCTGCCGTGCGTTCGTTACCCATGAAAGCGCACGTCCCTTGCGCGCTTTCACTCGCACATACCGCATACGGCGCGCGGCGACGATTGCGTCGCCGTTGGACTTTATACGGAACTTCACGGCGACGGCGACGACAACGCTGACGGCAGAAATCCGCTTGGGGTGTCCATACAATTGCTATCGGAATAAAAGATTAGTGAGCTCCCCAGTGAGTTAAAGTCAAAGTAAGCTGGCCAAAGCATGACTGGGCATGAGTGCATGAAAAAGTGAATTAAGAAGGATAATAAAGCGAATTAAGGGGAATGAAAGGGAATTAAGAATAATCCAAGCAAATTAGGAAGAATCAAAGCGAATTAGGATGGAGGGGAAAGCGATTTAAAAGGAATCAAACTGAATTAATGACTCAATACGATGTGAGTGGAATCAAAGTGAATTAAAAGTAATCAAAGCAAATGAATGTGGGAAACAGCGAATTCAGAGTAATGATAATTACTAAGCGAATTAAGTGGGATGACAAGTGAAATGAGTAGAATGAAAGCGAATTGCGAAGGATGACAAAGCGAATTAAGTGGAATCAGAGTGAATTAAGAGGGATGACGAAGCGATTATAGTGGGTGACTCAGCGATTAAAGGTGGAAGACTCAGCGACTGGAGTAAATGAATCAGTGGTTAAAGTTGATGATTCCGCATATTGGCTACTAAATTGGCTAGTTATGGTGGCTTATAAATGCGTCGGTACTTGGCGTTTTGCTTTCAAGCGGTCTCAGAGATAACATATTGTTGCTATCTCAGAGATAGCAAATTGTTTTGTCTACCTTAGCGCTAGGGCATGGCAATTTCGCGGAACGTAACCATGCGATTCTTGGCTACACTCAGGTCGACGCCTCCCAGTTCCTGGCTGACAAAACATCGGGCATAATTCGGGGCAGCTCATTTCCTGGTTGGGAGGAATGTGCCAAGATCCAGATGATTGAATCTGGCGATCAGGTGGTTGATATTTGTCTAGTATTTGCAGAGCCGGTTTGTAGATTTTGCCAGTGCCAAAGTTTTTAACTGCAGTTTTATAATCGCGGAATAATTGTTTCGGTGGTGCTATTTGTAGTCAGAGCTATAGTTACCGCTTCTGCTTCCACTGGAGGCTTGCAACTAAACTGTTGCTGCAGAGTGGGCCTGGCCTTGATTGTTGACTATACCTATAGAGAAGGCATTTTGACTTGACTTTTCTGCAACGTCGACGTGAAGTATATCCTGCAGGCCCGAGTAGTGCTTACGTAGAGGTTTGGCTCCTGCTCTCCTTCTGTTCTTGTGATATTCAGCATGCATGTTTTTGGTATTGGGTCTATTCTTAAGTGTCTGTAGTATATTAGGGAAAGTTTACATATTGAGGTGTGTGTGGATCCATATCGGATCCCCAGATCATCCAGTATGTGTCTTAGCACTTCAGTTTTTTATAGCCTCTTCAGCTGGACTAGTCTGTGTGCCTCTAGGATATTATCGATTCCCAATTCTAGGAGTTTCTCATTAACCGTGTATCTAGGGAAGTAAAGGGTTAATTTCATAATTGTATAATTCATCATTATCTTCATCATCAGCCTGTATTTATGTCCACTGCAGGACGAAGGCCTCTCCCAGCGATCTCCAGTTACCCTTGTCTTGCGCTGATTCCAACTTGCACCTGCAAAGTTTCTAATCTTAAAACCCCACCTAGTTTTCTGCCGTTATCGACTGCATTTCTCTTCTTTTGGTGTGCATTCTGTAGCTCTTATAATACACAGGTTACCTATCCTTCGCATTACATGGCCTGCCCAGCTCCATTTCTTTCTGATAATGTCAGCTAGAATTCGGCTATCCCGGTTTCCTCTTTCATGCACACCGCTCTCTCCCTGTCTTTTAACGTTAGGTCTAACATATTTCGTTCCATCGCTGTTTGTGCGGTCCTTAACTTGTTCTGGAGCTTCTTCGTTAACATCCAAGTGTCTGCCATGATTGTTGATACGTCGCGTGTAGACAATAAATCACTACATGGTGACTGTGGAGCCAGGTGGTTAGACAAATTTGGCAAGAACTTGGCATAGTAATTAATCAATCCTAGAAATGCCTTGAGTTCCTTCACCGAAGTCGGCGTCGGGGCCCTCATGACAGCTGCTATGTTGTCATCCTTCGGCTTGAGGCCAGAAGCATCCACGTGGTGACCCAGAAAGGTTACTTCTTTTTGGCGAAATCTGCATTTGTTGCGGTTCAGTCTAAATCCATTCTCTCGTCATCGCTGGAGCACTTTTCGGAGTAGTGTGAGGTCATTTTTGTTCTCCGCTATGATGATGTCGTCATGGTAAACACTTGGCAGATCTCTGAAGAGCAAGTCCATTCGTCTTTGAAAGATGGCTGGCGTTGAACTTACTCGAAAAGGAAGTCTGCTGAAGCAGAATAGGCCCTTGTGGGCGTTGAGCACAGTCAATTCTTTAGCCTTGTCGTCCAAGGTTAGTGTGACTCCAAGCTTGTGTGAAGTCGAGAGTGGTGAATACTTCGCCGCCGTTTAGCCGTGCGAAAATGTCTTCTACCCGTGGAACGGGATATTGTTCAGTAACCGTAGCTGTGTCCACAGTGAGGCGGAAATCTTCACAAATGCGGATGGATCAATCTTGTTTCACAACAGGCACGACAGGTGTGGCCCATTCCGCATTCGTTACTGGTGATAAGATGCCGTCTGCCACCATTCGGTCCAACGCCTCCGAAACTGTGTCCACCAATGCATAAGATAGGGAACAATCCTTACAGAAACGAGGAGTAGCTTGCTCTTTGAGTTAGAATTTAACGGGTGGGCCGGTGAATTTCCCAAGTCCAGGGACAAATACATCGCTGAATTAATCCAGTAAAGTCGGCAGAGCTTTATCTGGTTGTGCTTGAATCATAGATACCAGGTTGGGTTTCAGCATGGCTACTCCAGATTGATTGAAGGCTTTTATAATGTCTCTTTCACAAAGTGCCGGACAGGGGATGTCGACGACGACTAAAGATCCGCCTACCGTCTGTATGATGCAGTCATGCGTACTTGACCCGCTACGGGGAGCTCTCCCAAAAAACACGATAATCGAACTGTCCGATTCGTTAACGGTGGCAAATGATGTCGATGTTCCCGAAACACCGATGTGGAGACGACGCTAACTGGCGATCCGGTATCCACGATCATGCGAAGTGGTACCCCATTCCAAACAATTTCCTTAAAAACAGGATTCACCATGTCTCTGTTGCTGTCTTGATGTGCCACGAGAGTATAAAGTGCTTCGTGGTGGGTTGATTGATCATCGGTATCCGCCAACATGGCGTAGGTACCGCGAGGCTTACCTCGCGTTCCAGAACGGCACACCCGGGCGATATGTCCGTGCCGACCACCCTTCCGACATATGGTTTGTTGATGAAAACACGCTTCTTAGGAATGTGTGTCACTTCCGCATCTCTGGCACTTTCGAAGACGCTGCTGAAAACTTCCTTTTCTAGACGGCATTGTCGTATAGTGGACCACCCCCTGTTCCGAGGCGTGCATGTTTCTTGTGTTTTCGCTCGCATTCTGTGCCGAAATGACGAAGTCTTCTGCCTCCGACAAAGTCAAATCACACCCGGTAAGTAAATTCCGCCGGACATCTTCATCTGCAACTCTGCAAACGATTCGATCCCGGAGCATACGCTGCAGGGAGATTCCAAAATTGCACTGTTCGGCCAGTCGCCGAATCTCTGCGATGATGTACTGTTTCGCCTGGTTGCTGCGTTCGCTTAAAAATGTGTGACTTGCGGCTATCTCATTGACTTCCGGCGCATAATAATCCTGCAAATATACAACGGTTTATTGATAGGTAAGGGTATTGATTTGCCTTGGGTGAAATTGTCCTTGAATGACTCTTACCGCCGCGTCGGGCTACGAAGATATTAAGATGGCGCGTCGCTTCGTCTCGTCTGCTATCTCTTGCACTTCCAGCTAAGCCTCGAGTCGAATCCTGAAGGTCGTCCATGTAGTCTCGATGCCACCGAGCACGGGTGGTTTTCCGAGGATCATCCTTGCCCCTGTGTTCGTTCTTCCTCGTCGCCACTGATACTTCCATCTAGACAATAAATCACTACATGGTGACTGTACAAAATGGAAAGTTTATTGTGTGCTCCACAGTCGTATATATAGGGGTTGATGACGTACACGTCACGTGCTCCAGCTTGCCAGCCGGTGACACCTCAATTGTATACAGAAGGCAATGATTGTACACTTTTCTTTTAAACGACAGTGGTAAGCTCCCAGTCAGGATTTTGCAATGCCAGCCGCATGCACTCCAAGCCAATTATATTATTCTGTAAATTTTCTTCTCATAATCAGAACCCTCTGTGAGTAATTGACCTAGATGAACCTACTTCTTCACAGACTCTAGAGGCTGAGTGGCGATCCCAAATTCTTGTTCCGTTGCGAGGCTATTGAAGATTATATTTGTTTTCTGTCTATTAATCTTCAACCCCACTCTTACACTTTCTCGGTTAAGGTCCTCAATCATTTGCTGTAATTCGTCCCCATTGTTGCTGAATAGGACAATGTCATCTGCAAACCGAAAGTTGCTGATATATTCGCCGTTGACCTTCACTCCTAAGCCTTCCCAGTCTAAGAGCTTGAATAAATTTTTAGCATGCCGTGAATAGCATTGGAGAGATTGTGTCTGCTTGCCTGACCCATTTCTTTATCGGTAACTTTCTACTTTTCTTGTGCAGAACCAAGGTAGCTGTGGGATCTTTGTAGATAGTTGCCAAGGTATTCACGTATGCCTCTATTACTACTTTACTAAGTCAAGTTTTGACCTGATTTTATTGCAATTTATCTTGGTGAATATTTTATACAATACTGAAAGCAAGCTACTTGGGTCTATAATTATTCAATTCTCTGACGTCTCCCTTCTTATGGATTAGTATAATGTTGGCGTTCTTCCAGCTCTCCGGTACACTAGAAGTCAAGAGGCATTGTGTATAAAGGGCCGCGAAATTTTTCAAGCAGGATATCTCCTCCGTCTTTGAATAAATCGACTGTTATTCCATCTTCTCCAGCACATTTATCAGGTGGGTGCTTGAGAGTAAAATGAGCTATTTCTTCAGAAATTAAACAACACAAATGATCCTTTCCTTCATTAGAAGGGTACAAAGAATCTGCTTTTAAAGATAACGAGAACAAATTCAACGGTTTTGCGGGTGACAATTAATTGACATCTTAGTTACGCACGCCCTAGTCGGCTCTCGGGAATAATTTTGACCCCGTTGAATTCTTTAGCGTCCGCCCGAATTGCCTAAATGAGTGTTTTTACTTTTCGCAGCTAATCAATGCGTGGCCGAAACCAAACCCGCAATCTTGAGCTCAGCAGCGCAATGGTACGCAATAAAGGGCTTTTAACACAAATAAAAAGCTATCTTTTCATTTCATTTGTTGTATGATACATGACCAAAGAACACTTCTCTGCGTCGAAAAAATTAAATGCATGTGCAGGTGCAGGAATCCAACTACACTAAATTAAATGCAGGTGCAGAAATTCCACTGCATTTGTGGAGTATATTTTATTACTCGGGCATGTGTGGTTTCAGGAGCTCTATTTTTGCACGTTCTTCTTTGCAGGTCTGCAAAAGCCGGATTTGCATGGAGGTTCCACGTAAACAACCACCATTACATGAATGGATATTGAATCGGACAAGCGCTAATATTCAAGTATCTTATGCCTCGACTGGATCAAACATCGATAAAATATCGGACCTTGGAGCCCCACTTCAAACATAAATAATAAATACACACAATATTTTAAATTTCACTAATAAATATACGCGACATAAAAAAGCATTTCATCTGTGTGCACTAAAGTTCACTTGGGACATTACCAATGCGCTTTCCCACAAGTGACTCATCAACGAAAAGGCAGATTAGCCTTACCGAGACTGATTAATCCACTTTCTCGCTGTTGCTTTTTACTTGCTGGTTAATGTGTATGCCTCAACTTGAGTGATATTTATTGTGTAAAAGTTTGTTAACGGACTACAACGTCGGCGCATGAGGAATATTTGTACGACGGAGATCAAAAAAAGCGTTCATCAAAACAGAATTACTCGCAGTTGGCACGGGCTCAAACAAAGGCGACGTTGAATTGCAAAAGAATGGAACATTTTGAGGCTAGACCAGAACTGGTAATAAAAGCAAAAAATAAAATCTCCTGACGTGTGAAGATCACTAATGCTGACAACGTGAGCGGCGAGTGACACTGCTCACTTTCCGTAATGGCAGAAGCAAAATGGCCTCGACGGCGCATCTGGCGTAGCCGGCGCAGCGCCTACAACTGGTGTGTCCGTTCATAATAGCGTCGCGGTTCCAGCATGCCGTAGGTAAGCATTATAAATCACAGGGAGCTTTAGGGCCACATTAGGCCCTCGTGACCCCTTATCCAGGTGTTGGTACCAAGAAAGTGTGAGTGATATTGACCGCATCACATGCTCAGCCTCGAGTGTGCCGTCTACCTAAGGTGATCTTTGCAGCGGAATATGAATGCTTCGTTACACCCTCACTAGGTCTACCAGATAATTCTGCTTACAGCGTCGTCATTGTTATCATCAGCTGTCTGGGAATAATAGTAAAAAGTAGGTTTAATGCCGCAGGAGATAAGGCAAACACGGCTAAAATTTATTTCAGTGGGAAGAAAAAGCCATGTAATGGGAGACCAAAGATATAACGCAAGCTGCAGTAGTTGCGTTAGCAGGAGTAGAGGAAACAAGCAGGAGCCATAAAGATGGAATGACACAAAATAGAGATGCTGCTTAGGTGAAGCGAGTACCGGGAATAGAAGAGACCAGCGAGCGAGCTATTGCAATGACAAATGACACAAGTGAACATTAGGTGCATGACATTCGTAAAATACATTAAGGGGCACGAAAATATTCTGCAAACATGTGAGGACACTAACAACACTCTAAGTGTTCGCAATGTTTTATAAGAGATGACGACGCTAGCATATGCGAAGGAGATATGGTGTGATGCATGTGTGAAGCTACTTGTGTTAATTTCGGAGAAACACGCTTAGTCTGCACTCAAGCAGATCCAGAAACCGAGAAGCTATTAACTCCTCTGGTGAATATTTGCAGAAACTCTCCCTTATTACTGCGCCAGCAGTAGCGCATGAAATGTCAATGCAGCTGGTTCAGGAGCTTGGTCCAAAGAGCAGGGCCATCTAACTCGTACCATAAAGCAAATGCCTAAAGAATTCCTATTGGGTAGCGTATACGCAGGCAATCTTTAGCTCTCCGAGCAAAGGTGATAAAGATAGGACGAGCTCCTACAGACCACTTACAGTGATGTTGGCGATATATAGAAAGACAATGCAAGCGACAAAGTTATGGTTGTCGAAGCGAGTGGAGAAAATGGTTATGCTGGGGTCACAACACAGAGGTAAGAGAAGGCAGAGGCTGTATACTGTCCTTGTACTAACTCAGTGCGTAGACATTTGAGCGTATCAGAAAATACATTTGTAATTTACTTAATTTAGTGATTCACTTATAGTTTGAAAACTGTCAACCCCGACTGAGAGTCACTACAGGGAAGGCAAAATAAAAATAAAAAAGCGTAGCTAAAGACTCAGTGGTCAATACAAATGAGTGAATACACCAAAAACAAAAAAAAATTGCGCATCCCATTCATGGCACTGCATATACACACCATGTTCAAAAGCTCACACATTATCTGAAGCAACAGACCTAAGCTAGTGGAACTATATTCGAATTTCATAGGGCAAAAAGCAATCTCAAGCAAAATGTGTCACCATGAGTATTATATGGCTGAAAAACATAATAATGATTAATTCGTGAATTCTGTCTTCCTGGGGCGCGTATATGTTCTTGTTTAAGAATTTGAATTTGACCTTTGATTGCCCGAAACAAATATTTTTAGTATATATTTAGTATATCTGTCGGAGTACGTCAAATAGATATGAAAAACCAAACGTTTCTACATCCGGCTCATGCGGATGTGCTATTCTGTACAACAGACAGTGAAAACAACTGCTGGCTGGTTTTGGCTAGTGGCTTTTCGCAAAAACAGTGGAAGCATTTATCTATTGATTATCTGTATGCCAAAAACATTATTTCGAGGTTGCTTCTTTCCTGGAAGACAACTCAGAAGCCGACATTTTTTCTGTAGACGTTGAAGATCTTTATTACTCAATACCGCACGATCAGCTATTTCGTAGTTTGATGACGTGCAACGAAGAAAGTGATGAGGTAGATTTTCGCAATGCAACCGGCTTGTGCTTGGAAAATTTCTTGTCCCTTCTGGAATTTCATCTAAGTTATACTTTTATCTGGTACGAAAATGAGCTATTTATAACAAAAAATGGTGTGCGTATTGGTTCATGTTTGTCGCCTGCTCTCTGTAATGTTTCTTTTTATCTTTTGGCGCCCGCGCTCTTAAAAGTGCCCCAGACAATGACTTGGTTCGATTTTTTAAATATCTTGACGATTTTCTTGTGATAAAACACACTAACAATGGATGCTCCGTTACGGTAGCTGAGATTTTAACTCTGTTCACTGACATTGCCAAATTTAAATTATCACACATGAGCTATCTAATGAAGGTAAACTGCAGTTTCTAGATTTGCAACTATCCATACAAACAGGTCACGCCTGTTGGATGTATTCGCCACGTACACGTAAGCAACGTTTACCTTATGCGTCTGTGCACTCAAAGATTGCCAAACGCACCATGCTTTGATGTGTCTAGAATCTTCGTTAATGAAATTGTGTCATCACACTGTGACCCAATTTCATTGCACAGTTAAATAGGCTGCAGGCTGCGCGTTATCCAATTGTGGTGGTGACCTCAGTCTCTCAGGTTTTGCTTCAGAAACTGAAAGGACAGCGTCACAAAAGTAAATGTGTTACACAAAAAAGAGGCCTGAAGTTGCGCCGCATTGCCATGGAGTGGCTCACAGTCTAAAGAATGTAGCCACTGGATACAAAATCCCAGTAATCTTTTCTCCTCTTCAGAAACTGTCAATGTTGTGCAGCTGTATTTCTAAAACAAGTAAAAAAAAACTCATTGTGAAAAGAACCACGTGAAGGTTGTAGGTTGTAGCGTCGGTGTGGTATATAAGATTCCGCTGTCATGTGGCAAAGTGCATGTAAGGCAGTCAGGCCACTGTGTTAATGAGCGCCTTAGAGAACATGAGCGTTCCATACCGACAGCTGTAGGTTCCCATTTAGCTCAACATTGTAAAATATGCAAGTGCAAAGATATGTTTCATGATACTAGGATTTTGTAAAAGAGCCGTGATTCCATGGCCCGACAGTTATTGGAAGCTTTTTCATACAGTCACTGGGTTCACAATGCGTTAGTGTGCCTTCTTTAACCTTGTACAGCACTGAATATTGTTTTTTTTTAATTCTGTCGCATGAGTGCGTTCTGGTTATCGGATGTTGTGGTGGTTGCTGCGCCTGGTGCTCACTACGCATGTTCTTATGGATTGTGGTCTCTATAAAGTAGTGACGCAATAAACTGATGTCAGTTGAGAGCAGCGGCTTGTCCCGTTGTCTTTCATGTGTCCGTTGTTTTGCGCTAAACAAAGTAATTATAGATTCGCACCAACTAGTCCACCAACGCATTGTGGGGAATGGAACTTCCTTAAAAGAATTTCCCGCGTGCAAGACAGCCCGCGTGCAAGATAGTATTTCTCGCCGTCATCAACAACTACACATAAAAATACTAAATCCTTTAGTTTTATTATGGTTTCTGATGAACACTACATTAATTGTGCGATTTCCTTATGGGTCAAAATTTGAACTCCAGCTGGCGAAAGATTCCTAAGCGTGTTCGTGTTTCAATTGCAGAGACTGGTGCACAAAAGAAGCTGTATTTTAAGGCCTCAGGTTGGACAACTTTGCTTGCTGGAACGCACTGTAATGCAGCCTATGCAGACCATGCAGACTCTGTCGACTTGTGCCATCGTTTTCGCACACGTTGTAGCCAAGGTACGACGGCTAGAATAGTACTTACCGGTGCGTGGCTCCGCAACGCAGCACCTCGTCTGTCACATAGCGCAAACATGCCTCCGTGTGTTGCCAGAGCGCCGGTCAAGAAGCTCCAACGAAGCGCTAAACGCTATGAATCAAGGCAGGCCCGCATACGAGCAAAGACCACTCCATTAGTTCTGGTGCAGAAGCCAATGTGCTGCTGCTTGTGTGGCGCTCGCTGCAACAACGCCGGAGGCGCGCAAACGGGGCCGCACGGGAACAGGACGCCGAGGCTAAGCGACAACGTCCACAAAACCATCACCTTCAGAAGCGCGAAGCGGACGCACGGATCGTGCCCGCCGTGAGCATGCCCCAGTACGGGAACGCGAGGTCGACAAAAGGTGACAACGCGGACAAGATCCTGTAGTTCTAACCGATGCTGCTCGCGGTCATAAAATTTCTCTGTTCATGGGTCTGCAGACGCTACAGATGTGTGTTCTCTTTGTCAGTTTAAGTTTAATCCAATTCATTCTGCCACTACAGTTACGAAGCCTATGGGGCTTCTGCGTTGCCTAGGGGTCGCTGCAAAAAATGGTGATAAAAAGCGCCCTCAATCCGAAACTGGGTAGTACCAAGCTGGGTCGTCTGCTTCGGAAAGCACGTTTACAATATGGACCCGCCACTTTCTGTTGTGTTGTACCACGGCTTGCCGCGAATATCGGGCGCAGAAGATTTTTTCAGGGGTGGCACGCTGCGTAAAGGCAAGAAATTATGCAACACCGATACATGTGTACGCCGTTCAAAAAATAAGCAGCGAAGTTTTAGCGCGGTGTCAAACGGAAGTGAAGCGAGTCACGTACGAAGTTGAACTTGAGGAAAGGTTTGCACGCTGCTAGATTCAGGCGCACAAACGCGAGAAAATGCTTGCTATAAATGAATTCACAGCAGCGATAAGCAGACATCATGTGTACGGAACTGCTCGAGCGCACGACGGTACGCGCCGCGACGGCAGTAGTTATGCCTGCGCTGTAGTAACGGCCATCTGTCCCTTTAGCAACTGATAAACAACTAATGCACTGCATACGAGCTCGCAGTAACGTACTACGTGCGAATCGCGCTGCAGCGCGAGCTCATGCGCTGCTCGCTTGATGTATATATATAGCTTTTAATAACAGCACTCGAACATCGATGTGCTGTAATCAATACTTCCTTGCTGCACTGCCTCAACGTGCTGGCTTGAGGTCAAGGATGAGGATATTTAACTCTTAAAACTGTGCTGCTCATAGTGGGGTAATGAAGTTATTCAGCGCGCCCGAGAGAGAGAGAGAGAGAGAATAAACTTTAATAAAAAGAGCACGCGAGCGTAGGTAGCTCCTCCGCTCTGCAGTGGGTGGTCCCCTCAGTCCAGGAGTCCAGCGGCCTTAGCTGCCCTTCTCGCTCGATTGACCAGGTTGAGCTGGTCCGTCGAGCCGACGCTGGACAGCGCGGCCTCCCATTGCCGTGTGGTGGGGTGTGTTATGGGTGTTAGCTGTGGTGTGTTTGCGCAAGCCCATGCCATGTGGTAAAGTGTTGGACATTGATCACAGTGTGGACATTTATGGGAATACAGCGCAGGGTGTATGGCGTGGTAAAGACTCAAATGTGGATATGTGTTTGTTTGGAGTTTTCGCCATATTACGGCTTTCTCTCGCGTGAGAGCATTATGAGGTGGGGGTAGTGTTCTTCGTGAAAGGCGATAGTGTTGTAGGATGTGAGTGTAGGTTAATGGTATGGGCTCTGGTTGGAACTGCTCGGCGCGGTCATCTCGCGGCTCCCGGTGTGCATGCGCTCGGGCGTAGGCGTGTGCCTGCTGATTGCCGCGTAAGGACTCATGCCCCGGAGTCCACACGATTTGTATGTATGGTGGCAGCTGGTGCGCTCCATTCAGAATGCGATGTGCAGCCCTGGAAATTTTGGCCCTGGAGTAAGTTCTGCATGCCGCCTGAGAGTCCATCAGAACTATGACACAATCCCACTGCGGTCTCGTCGTGATAGCTAATGCTATCACTAGTGCCTCTGCCTCCGCAGCGCTCACTCTGGAAACAGACGATGCATTTATTTCGGTCCCGTGATTGTCGACTACGCTGGTGGCGAATGCGGTGCTTCTTGCGGTGCTGGCCGCGTCTACGTACAACACACTGGGGTGGTTTCCATACTTTCTCGCGAGCGCCTGCGCTCGGGCTTGTCTCCATCCGATGTGGAAGTTTGGGTGCATGTTCCTGGGAATCGGTGAGACCTGCATAGTTTCTTGTATTCGTGTTGGGATTTTGGTCAGTGCGCTGGTCTTCCGTACGGAATATCCAAGACGTTCCAAGACGCAGCGTGCCGCTATTGTGCTTAGTAGTCTTTCCTTCTGGCTTACCAGGTGGGCCTCTATGATTTCCCGTGCGTTGTTGTACACCCCTGTCTCCTCGAGGCGAAAAGTAGCCGTTCCGGGTGGGAGTCGAAGCGCTTGCTTATACGCCTTGCGTATCAGCCGGTCGAGTACCTCCACTTCCGCGTTCCTTAAATTTAAATATGGTGCTGAGTACGCAATGCGGCTCACAATCAGAGCCTGCACTAATCGGATAAGGTCCTGTTCCTTGAGTCCCCTCTTCCTGCTCGTAATTCATTGAATCATGCGCAAGATCTGCGTGGTCGTGTGTTGTAGCTTCTGTATGGTGTATCCTCCGCCCGCGTCCTTTTGTAAGTGTAAGCCGAGGATCCGAAGTCTGTCTACCTTGGTAATCTCTCTAGGACCTATTCGCAGGTGGATGGTTGGTGCCGGGGCTGTTGATCGTCCTCGTGAGCGCTTCTCGATTATGAGGAGCTCCGACTTCTCCGGCGCGCATTGCAGTCTGCATGCCTCCGCATAGCTTGCTACGACGTCTACTGCCTCCTGTAATGCCTCTTGTTGCTCTCCTATGGACCCTCCGACCGTCCATATCGTGATGTCGTCTGCATACAAGGCATGTCTGATCACCGGTATTTTCTCGAGTTGGGCTGGGAGTTTCATCATGGCCACATTGAAAAGTGTCGGTGACAGCACTGCTCCTTGTGGCGTTCCTCTGTTAGGTGTGTCTATTCGCTGTGACCTCACATTTCCCAGCCATATTGTGTCTGTGCGATCAGTGAGAAAAGCTCTCACGTAGCTGTACGTTCGTCGGCCGCAATTCGTGTCACTGAGAATGGATGGTATATCTTCGTGCCCCACGTTGTCAAAGGCTCCCTTTAGGTCTAGTGCGAGAATTTCTTTTGGGCAGCACGGCGTTGCTGCAGTCAGTACTTCCTCTTTGAGCTGCAGAAGCACGTCTTGCGTTGATAAGTTGGGCCGAAAACCAAACATCGTGTTCGGCATCAGTTGACGTTCTTCGAGATGCGTCTGTAGCCTGTCTATGATAACACGTTCCATCAATTTACCGAGGCAAGACGTAAGCGAAATGGGTCTTAGGTTCTCCAGGCAGGGCGTTTTTCCTGGCTTTGGTGTCAGTGTAATCTCCGCATGCTTGAATTCCGGGGGTAAGGTCCCTCTGCTCCAGTGTGCATTTAAGAGTTCAAGTATTGCCTGCACGGTTGAATCGTCCAGGTTACGTATCAACTTGTTGGTGATTCCGTCCTGGCCAGGAGTGGTGTTTCGAGTGAGTCTTGCGATCGCTCGTGTCAGCTCGGAACGCGTTATGTCCCGGTCGAGCTCGCTGTTTTCCAGTCCGGTGTAGTTAGCCGCTAGCTTTGCACCAAGTATCGGCTGGCCAATATATCTACTTTGTAAGGCACACAATAGCTGACCGTCTGTGCCTCCGAAGCTGTGTAGTACTTGGCTCATCGTGTGCTTGCTTTCTCTCTTGTTCTGGGTCGGATCTAGGAGATGTCTGAGTATGGTCCACGTCTTCGCAGTGCCCAGCGTTCCTTGGAGGGAGTTACAGAACTGGTCCCACTTCTGTCGAGCAAGTTGCTCTGCGTAGTGCTCTGCCTCGTCCGTTAGTTTCGCGATGCGTATTTTTAGCTTACGGTTGTGCCGCTGCCTTCGCCATCTTCTAAGCAGACTGTGGCGCGCTTCCCACATGTGTAAGAGGCGCGGATCGACTGCCGGATTGTCCGTGGTGAGTGCAACCTTCTTGGAGTTTTTGGCTACCGATTCCTGCAGTTCTCTAATCCAGGCCTCTAGATCGGTTATCGCTTGGGCTTCTTGAGTTTCTCTTTCGCTGCGGAAGTTTGCCCAGTCCGTGATTTTGGTGGAGCGTACCTTTCTCCTTGGGAAGTTTACCATCTGTACCGAGATGCCGAGTATGAAGTGGTCGCTCCCTAGCGTCTCGTTAGTGTTTTCCCGCTCGACGTTCTGAAGTCTGGACGCGAGTGCAAGATCGGGACAGGTGTCGCGGGCCGTGCTGTTGCCTACTCTCGTTGCATATGTCGGATCCGTCACTATCGTAAGTCGGTGGTGTTGTATGACGTTGTACAAGGTTGTTCCCTTTTTGGTATGTCTGACGTACCCCCACGCCTCGTGCGCCGCGTTGAAGTCGCCTAATATGAGGAGGCCGTTTTGTCCAGCTAGCTGCCTCGCTTGCTGCACCAAGTTGTCTAGGGGTCCCAGCGTTTCCTTCGGCGAACTGTATATAGTAAGTATAAAAACACCTGTGTTGCCCCTGCGCTGCCGCACTATTTCCGTGAAAACGTGATCGATTCCCGTGTCCGAATAAGTGTGGTCTATTGCAGTGAGGTGTTTGCTCGTGAGTGTGGCTGTACGTGCTTCTGCTGTCGCATGAGTGTGATATCCGGTGATTCTATGTGTTTTCCTGTTTCCTGTAAGGCTATTACATCCGGTGGTGTGTCTTGTTTGGCAATGTACTGCAGCAGCGTCGCCCGCTTGCGAGTAAAGCCATGACAATTCCACAGCCATCAGCGCGCCCGACGCTCCGCTTCGTGAGGCCTTGAAAGAAAATGGTAGAATCTGACGTTGGGATTTAGGCTTTCTTGCTCGTGGCAGCTCACGACGCAGCTGTAACGACGGTGACGCTATTTCGAGGCTGAGTTAGGTCTCTTCGGATCGGCGTCGCCGATTCCTTCTGCTTCCAGCATTACGTCCCACGGCACAATGAGAGTCCGGTTTCGTTAAACTAGGCTGTGGCCAGCTCGCAGCGTGCTCGGCGTGGTCTCTGAGAAGTGACGAGCCTTTTCGCACCCGCAACAGGGCCGAAAAAAGTGCGAATCGACGTAAAATTCGGGCTAGAAACGTGCTGCGCCACAGCGAGGGCTCAATACTACCCAAGCTGGTACTACCCACATATAACCTCTCACCGCCACCAGGCGCCCATACTATATCTCAAACTCCAGCGCAAGACGCCCATACGTCGTGAAACATTTTGAGTGGTTGCTATCGCACTCATTGCTGTACGCTTATGGCGAAACGGATTTTTTGCATCTATAAATAATTTCCGAGGTAACATTCGTGTTATGATCCGCTTGTACGCCGCTGATTGTGTTTTGTACCAGACTATCAAGCTCTTATTGATCACGATGTCTTTGACAATTCGGTTGCGCCATTCTCCTCGTGCGTGTGAGACTTGGCTGATGCAAATAAATTTCTGTAAACCTGTTCTCGTGGCAATTACTATGCGCTCTTTCCCATCTTCTCTCACTTTCTTAAGTATTTTTTCTACACTAGATATTGTGTCGCAGTATAACACCTTGGTCTTCTTTTCTTGATGGATTTGCCTTGACCTCTACGCAATGAACAGACGTGCATCCACTAGTTTAAAAAGCTCGGATACTTGCAACGTACCCTATGTTCGGCCCATGTACACAAAATGCTCCTCATTTTTCAACAGAAGTTCGTCGCTTACTAGAATATGGCTCGGTCCTATGGAACCTCCAAAAAATTCTCATATCGACGAAATTGAGTTTGTCCAGAAGATAGCCGCATGCAATGTTTACTGTCAGTCGGCAGGCATTTTTCACACAATTAGTTCTCAAATGTGTGATACTCCACGTGCCACTCCCTTACCATTGCTACGTCATACTTTTAAAGGTTTTTCTTGCTCTAAGTCTTCACGATTTTATTTCCACAGCAGCTACATCAAATCCGCTAGCCCAACATTCTATAGACAACATCACGTGTTATTTCTCCTTGAGTGCACTGACTGCTCCTGACTGCCCCGAGATGTGTAAACGCACATTTTTGTCCGTTATATCATACTCCTGAACATCATACATGGTCATGTCCGATCTTTGTTCCTCTTACGTATATTATGCTAGCAAATTTGCATTGCGCCTTGTTTAGTGTATTGCCTTTTTGTTGTATTTTTCTTCCTCGTCACGTTGTATCATGTGTTCCCCCCAGTTAAGATTTCCCTTTGCGGCGGCCGAATATTTTGATAAACATAATACATTATAAATAAATGAATGTGTGCTGGGTCACTGACAAAAAGGCTAGACGATGTCTCCAACCTTTCTCTGTAGGTAGTCGATGATTTCACGTAACTCATCTGCTGCGTATTGCGTCGTTAAAGTCATCGTCACGCTAAACGCATATCCTGATGGTTCTGGAGCTGGGAAAGGTGGATCTCTCTGCATAATACTTGTTGACAGTAATGATTCAATGCGGTCTCTTTTTCCTTTTATGAAATCATATGCGCTGATACTCTATTTTTTCAAAATTTTATGAAATGGCATAAATATACATTATAAAAATACTACTGCCCAAATGTTCTGCTTAAGCAGAACATTTGGATAGTAGTATTTTAAGATCAGTGTATATGTGTAATCTGTAAAATAAGCTGCTAAGGAGGGATGCCAAAATGAATCAACCTGTTGCTGCATTTTCATGAAAACCAGCAACAGATGCTACCAACGCCGATGTATCCTTTCAACAATAGACAGTTTAGAACTAGCTTGCGCTTGATAGGCCGGGGTTATATGTTTTAAAATTTCCCTCATTGTATTATACAGTGTCGAAAGTGACAAATTTGATACGTTCATTCTGTGAATAGAAACTTATACAAAACCATGAACAGTGTATTTGTTTTCGACAGTCTTTCTAACATTCATAAAAATCCAAATTTTTTTCTTCATATCATCGGTGTTTAAAAGTGAGTTATTCGTTCCACATACCCTTAGTAGCGTTGCAGTGGTATTATACAGATAACGTCACACATTTTACACTTACATGCACCTGACATTTCACCATGACGTTTGATTTTATATTAGATGTTCGTTTCCCTTTTAACATTCAGGGCGTGCACTTGCATTTGTCAAATTAATTGGCAAATTGTATCGATGTACGCTTCCTGCGTTGCTCCGCTGCTGGTGCTGCCTCTATTTGGCGATGCATCTTGTTAGCATGTGAGTGACCGCAAATTCCTAGTTTACTCATTGAATAGAATTTATTCGAAACACAAATGAACATACATATTTCCAGCAAAATTTTCATTAAAATTTTTCACACCTTTGCGACAGTATCGCAGCATTACTTGCGCATGCGCGCTGCAGTTCCTATGCAGGCGACACGTTTCGATGAGTGTTCACCTTGGGAGATGCGTGAGTGTTATTTCAAAGCGTGGCGAACATCGGCAGCTGAGTGGGAGGTGCTCCTGTGTGGGACACAGCATATTCTTGACGTCTGGATTAAACTGTCACGTGCGGCGTCTTTTAGTTTTCAAAATACTCATTTGAACAGTAAGTGATGTTATTCTTGAAATGATTGCACGCATATTCATTTTGCATGTAGACTTATTTCTGCTTAGTTATTGAAGTAATTGGGACAAGAAACAGCATGTTGAGTTAGTGCAACAATGGTTCGCTAGACATAATAGGTGTTGCACCCTTCGTGTTGTACTTTAAGAAAGACACGTCTTTTTGTACCTTCTAACAGATAGAAACTTAAGAAAACGACTTTTGCGTGGGTAACGATGCAATCTGCGCATAAGTTAGTTATGAAGAAGTTATGCATGGGCGAGCCAATTCCACGCGTCCCAAGACAATTGTACAGGAATATGCTTCTATAGGAATTCGTTGTTCTTTTCAGAACATGTCTCACATGCACCTGTGTTGTAAGCATGGCAACACTTATATGCTAAACCGACATCATTTTCAAGACCAATTTTTCTTATCAGTATTTTCGACCTGTTGCCATAAGCATCGCCTAAATTGCAGTGCAGTCAGTGTGTCTGTATGGGTAGAAGACGAGTGTCTCCCGCTCGTGTCTGGTTGTGGTTTAGTGGATGATGGTGGTTATACCATTTGCTTATGGACGTAGGTAATACACGTACATTATGCAAGTCTATATTTTAAGTTATAATTTTATGTTCCGCTTACACGTTCCTAAAAAATTGCTACCGCATTATATCGTAGTAGCAGTGGCGTGTAAAAGCGAGTGATTTGTTTCACAAACCCTTAGTAGCGCTATAGAGGTATTATCAATATAATGCCCATTTTACATTTGCATGCATCTGACATTTTACGATGAGTTTTGTTTGTGTGTTGTAGATCGCTTCACTTTTAACATCCAGGGCGAACACCTGCACTTTGAAAATTAATTAGGAAATTTCTCTGTATGTGTTATATTCTTATAAGTCACACCGTTGCTGGTGCTGCCTCTTTTTGGCACTATCTTGTTAGCATGTCATCAGGCTAAAAAGGACCTTCAACAAAATGGTTTAGTTTATGCACTAAATTTTGTTGGAAACCAACTCGACATAGATGCGGTCAGTAAAATATCCCTTCATTTATATGTTTCGCAGATTTCCGGCTGTAGGACAGCTTGTGTAGCTTATGCGCAGCTGCGGTGCCTGTGAATGCGACACGTCTGATGTCTCGTTTGTCGAAGCAGGTGCGTAAGTGCTAAGTCAGAGCTTGGTGAACATCGGGAGCCCTGTGATATGTGTCTCGTGAGTGACCGAGTGATTTCCTGACCTCTCGTTCAACAACTCAAGAGCTCCGTCTTTTAGTTTTTCACATATACTTTTAAAGAGCATGTGCTGTTGTGCTTCAACATATTGCAGGTATATTGCATTAAAGCCATGTAGGGTTCGTTCTGCTTATTAATCTCATGCTGGTGTAGAACGGCATATCAATTTGTTTAATTAAAATGGGAGCAGTTACACTGCCATGATGGAAGTTTCATACGTCGATCGCGTCATGTAAGACGTTTAAGATATTTCGTTTTTTTAGCGTCAGCCCTACTAATACGTAGAAATTTGGGAAAACAATTCTCGCATGGGTAACTATGCGATTTGGTCATAAAACATGTGTAAGAAATTATGTGTGTGCGGGCCATATCCTCGCACCTCATAATACATGTACATTTATATGTTTCTCCAGTGATGCGTTTTTAATTCCAGACCACATCTCATACTCACCTGTGTAGTAAACCAGTCAGCAATTTTATACCAAGAAATATTTTGGAATACTAATTCTCCTGACTATTATTTTTTACTTGTCCCTGTAAGGATCGCCTACATTTCATTGTTGTCCTCAGGTCTGTGTTTGAAATGACGATTATCGCCCGCTTCTTTGAGGTGATTTATTGGATGGTGGCGGTTCTTCTATTGAATCAAGAACGTAAGTATAATACATTATGAAAGTCTATATTTGAATATGTAATTTTGTGCGTCCCTTTGTTATTTCACGAACTGTATTACCTAAATAAAAGTATGTTAGCACTTTTGTGCTATACTCTGAGCCACTGCTGCTCAGTCACTGAAGTTTGAATTCAACAGTTCATTGAAAAGTGAGAAAGGGCACCACACTATGGCGTGAAGCTGGACAAGCACTACCAACGCATAGAAGGCCGACGCCACAGATAAATTCACACAAATATTAGAAAGCGTAAATTATACTATTGCATAGGGTGCTAGCTAAGCAATATATTTTTAGACAGCTGGCACAAGGTGGCCTCTATAACACGCTGGCTTATGTGGAACAGTTTCGACTTGGTAATTTATTGATGTTCCTTTTATCAGCCTAAACAGGCATTGTTTAGTAAGAGATACACTTGGATACATTTAATCGTGAGATCTGTTGCACAGTTTAGTCATATTTTTTCCACAAAAATATCCCACCATCCTTCTACAATCGCTCAAATTTTGTGAGCCGTCCCATTCCGTGAGTACTCACTAAATTTAGGAGAGTGTTCGAGGGCCCTATAACATTTGCACAGCTTTAGTAGGGCCTTTGGTTATTGCACAAATGCATTCACTCCTTCCCTTCTCATCACCACCCCTATACTTTCACTTCAGTTTTCTCTTCCCCGATGCTGTGCTTCAAGTAAGAGCTATAGGCCTCAGGTGTTGATGTTCCTGTCGCTCCTGAGGTGCCGTTAAAAATTTTTCGCAGTTTCACCCGAAAGGCGAAGCACCAATTGCGATAGCAAATTAGTAGAGAGCTATACGGAGTAAGTATAGTAGTTTTATCAGCTGTATAAACTTGGACATGCAGCAGCACCAGCAACGCGCAGAGCTGTTGTCGACACCGTCGGCGTTTTGCTCGCGTACGCACCGAACGCGCGCGGCGTTTTTATATAAATACGTATTTGGTGCCGCAGCTAAACGTCGCCTCCCCTCCCTCCCTCCCGTCCCCCCACAGCCTTTCGCGCGACGGAAAAGTTGCGTTTGCGCTCTGCATATGCAAAGGAGGAAAGAGACGCTTAATTCTGCAGCCCTTCAGGGAGCACGGCGCAGAACGCGCGTTTGCTCTCCGACGTGCGTTCGCTCCCCGTGAAAGTGCGCGTCCCTCGCGCCCTTTCACTCGCACATACAGCGTCCGGAGCGCGGCGACGATTTCATCGCCGTTGACGTCATACGGAACCTCATGGCGACGGCGACGCCGACGGCAGAGCTCTGCTTTGGAGTGTCCATATAATTGCTATCGCAATAGTGTATCGCTCACATTCATAAGTCGACACCTTTACCAGGCTCTCTAGTTGTTGGCGCTAGGTGAAGAATTGGAGCCAAGTTTTGCTGTGAGGCTATCAGCTAATGTGGCTCCAACTGTTTCAATGAGAATGCGTTCAGTTTATATATCTGGAACTACTAACAACCAGCTAACATAAAAAATAGCAGTTAATTTCTGTCAACTATTCACTCGTTTGATATAACAACTATAAGCTCGCGCACCGAATTTTGCTCGCACATGCAAAACCTCTTCGTCCTTCGCAAGCATACCAGGAAATCGGCAAGCGGGGGTTGCTATCCCATTCGACTGTTTGCCTCCGCCTAACTTCCTGTTGATGTTCAGTTCTTTTCGAACACCAGAACGGCACTCGGTATCTAGTGGTAAAAGGCCAAAGGCAGGAAATCTCTCATTTCGTTCTTGAAGGGAGAGTAGCACTCTCGCGTAGCACCTCCTCTCTAACCTAGTGGTTTGCCTTTCTCACTTTGAGGGGAAGTTCTTTGAAAGGCGCCCTTATTGTTACAATCTACTCGTCAGATTTCCGAAGGCAACGTTTCAGGGATCCTTAAAATTTTGGTAATTTTTACAGGACATGTTATAACTGGGGAACACGAGTAAATAAAACATGCAGATGTTTGGCGACTTCATTGCGATTAGTAATGACCTTTTTGATGGGCCAAAGTTGATGATAATATGTATTATATGATGATCAATATAAAACATACAGAGACACAGTGACACATACACAATTACCCAATCTACTGAAATCTCAACCACACAGTACTAAAACCCGTGAGAAAAGCCCAAACACTACATAGGTCTGAATTCACTTTCTGCACACCACAAACACACAAGCTTGCGTGAAAAAGGTTTATCGAAGAGTGCCACATATTAATTGTGACATAAATCGCGACCAGTTTTGGCGTCACACATGCTCGTTGTAGAGCAGCACATATCAGTGTTGCATACCGAGTAGCCCACATTTTGCGCGATGTTTAGTTTCGAGACCAGCTGTCGTGCATAGCTGCTCGATGTTTTACACATTTGATCATGTAATATTTGAGTGAGCCAAATTTGCGTGAATGTGTTAGGTGTGGACGAGCACCAGAAAACGTTTCGCACCGAAATAAGAATGCTAATTGCACTGCAAATATTGGAGCGTTCTTACTTCTGTAGGAATACTAGAGTTGTTCCCTCAGTTGTAATTGCGTCATTTGGGGGCAAATATACCGACCTGACCACTCTATCGTCTACGGTTCTAATTACAAAACAGGCGAGTACTACGATGAGGTGGTGTGCTTAACTACACAATATTTGAGACGCGCTGACTTCATCCCTCAATACTTAGATATACCTCTTGATTCTGAATACTGAATAGTAAATTAGGTTATAGGCCAAGAAAGTGGGACAACGCTGCTTCAAATTGCTAGTATCAAATGACACCCATGCTTTCAGGTAATACCTCGGAAATTATTAATTATTCAATGAGTTGAACAAATTCGGTAGTACCCATCCCACAATGGCTGTCGATGGTAATGGGTTTAGCATTGAAGCAATATAGTGACGCAATGTAGTACCACCCTCTAAGCGCTTTATGTATAAGCCTCGTACTCCAGCGGGACTCCTCTACCACGTTTCCTTATGAACACTGTACACAATCCACTGGCGCCGGCACGAAGCCTGCCAGTGGCCTCCAAAATGCATGGCATAACGTACCTCCCAATGCTGAGAAACGCGTCCTGTGGCAGCTGAGCTTCTCTTTTGCTCTTGTTCTGGAACACGCTCCGCCATCTAGTGGAGATGCCGGTAAAGCCAGACGGGTAGGAAGCACTCATATCGCCTCCCGCTTTTTCGTCACTTTTCGCACAAAAATCTTGTGAATTGGTGCCTCCTTTTGTGATGACCTGATCTGTGAAGTTGTTTTCTACGAGTGGATACCACTCTTACGTCTGTGAGTGACTTTTAGAAAAATTTACGGCCTTTCTTGCGATTACTAACGTCGAGTACGCCACGGCCGTAGGCCTAATCAGGAGAGGGGCCTCATCTAGCATTCCGGGGACGCTCTGGGCGCGTTCCCCCACTCCGGCAGCATGAGACCCGCCGTCGAAGGAGAAGACATTGACCCTGAGGATTGCAACGAGATCGCCGGCTGGAAAATCATGGCACCCTGGGCCAGTAGGACTGGCAAAGGGAGCGTTTATAACCAAGTATGCTACCCCTACGGGGACACTACCTCCACAGGCAAGCAATGGCAAAGCTTCTACCATTAAAAAAATCTTGTTAGGCAGAGTAAAATGCCTCCATTACCTGATGACGATATTAAGATCATCATAGGATCTGTGGAGGCCTTAGTATTGCTAAATTGGGCATCACACGAGTGGCTGACGCAATAACGGCAGCTTGCGTTGTGGCGGCCAAGCGAGTGAATGATATAATATGCGCTAACTTGCAACTAAACATAGTTGTGGTCAGCACGCCACTCTAAGAGAATGCAACCAAGTATGCCACTATCAGAGGTATTATCATCAATGACCATACCCATGCAATTGCCGCATACAGGGCGGCAATGCACGAGACCTGTAAAGGTGTTATTAGGAACATCCCGCTCAGCGAGAACCTAGACGCACTCAACCGCAACATTGTCAATGCTCATAATCCTCTGGTCCTGGCAGACAAACGAATTAAGAGACCAAAACGGTCGTCATGACTTTTGACCGCTATAAAGTTCCAAACCACATAAGATACGGCAACGCCCTCATACGCTGCGCGCTATACCGCAAGCATATACCAGATATACAACTGCTATGCCTGCGGACGACTGGGACATCGAGCGGATGTCTGCTCATCTGCAGGGGCTGTGGAACACCAAATCCACGGAAGCACATAACTGCATCCCACAGTGCTCCCTATGCGGATAGGAACCTATCACGGCGGGCAAGGAATACCGGCAAGGCTTAAGACTTCCCTACGTCGTTAGCAAACGTAGAATCGAGAAGAGAGCAATGCTGACCTCGAATCAAGGGATCCAACAGAGCACATTCAGGCTGAACAAGCAACATTTCTCTCAGCTCACCCAGTCTCAACCAAGCAGCGGCAACGTAGCCCGCGGAAGGCGGAGATCAAGAAACAGATCCAAGGACCATAGACGGAGATCACGCATCCAATCCAGAGGACCCCGGGGCCGATCCCAAGGACCCAACAAGAACGAGCAATAGGCCAGGACCCAGTTTGACGTCCGGGGGCGGACAGATGGACACACGGCCACGTGGTGTGGCTTCAATCACAACGAGCGAAAGAGGTAGGTTCGGTCACACCGCCAGAACCCAATAACAATTCTGACACAATCATAAGACTAGAACACGACAACCTAGAAATCAGGAAATTGGTCGTAAGCCATATGGATGAAATGAAGCAAGTTCGTGCTTCCATTGCCGCACCACCCAAAGAAAACACCTCAGAAATTCAAACAATGGACATACCGGTAGTCGAACAAGCGTCAAACCCGGCTAAAAGGAAAGCGAGCTCAGCTACACAGCATACCAATGCAGCCAAAGTGAGAACAGATATTACATATGCAATAGACAAATTAGTTGAAAGCTTCAACGCACTCATGGAATGACAGAATAAAATAGTAGAGCAAATGGAACACATTCGCGTAACAGTCGCTGATCTAGAACAAAAGGTCCCGCTCCATGGAAACGAACACCCAACCAATAGAAACCTCAGCTTATCCGAATACGGTGGTACCTAACAGACCACCGCCACCCCTCTACGGCAGGTTCAACCTTTTGCACCTGACGACATATACATTCAACAACATGGCCTATCACTGTCAAGCTTCTAGCATCTGGCAATGAATTGTAGGGGATACGTTCGCAAAAAAGCCCCCTAACAGCAATATATTCGCGCCACAGGTGATGCATCACATGTAATTCTCCTGCAGGAAATTATTAGGGCTAACCCTACATTCACAGCATATAGCGCCATAGCAGTAACCTGTGGTCGTAGCGGGATAGCAACACTAATCAATAGCAAACCAACCCACATACAACACGACCTCAACGTACCCAGTCGTAATCTGAACATCATCATCTTCATCATCATCAGCCTATATTTATGTTCACTGCAGGACGAAGGCCTCTCCCTGCGGTCTCCAATTGCCGTCTTGCGCTAGCGTATTCCAACTTGCGCCTGCGAATTTCCTGACCTCATCATCCCACCTGACTTTCTGCCGTCCTCGACTTCGCTTCCCCCTCTCTTGGTATCCATTCTGTAACCCTAATGGTCCACCGGTTATCCATCCTACGCATTACATGGCCTGCCCAGCTCCATTTCTTCCGCTTAATTTCAACTAGAATATCGTCTACCCCCGTTTGTTCTCTGATCCACACGGCTCTCTTCCTGTCTCTTAACGTTACTCCTAAGATTTTTCGTTCCATCGCTCTTTGTGCGGTCCTTAACTTGTTCTCGAGCTTCTTTGTTAACCTCCAAGTTTCTGCCCCATATGTTAGCACCGGTAGAATGCAATGATTGTACACTTTTCTTTTCAACGACAGTGGTACACTCCCAGTCAGGATTTGGCAATGCCTGCCGTATGCACTCCAACCCAATTTTATTCTTCTGTAAATTTCTTTCTCATGATCAGGGTCCCCTGTGAGTAATTGACCTAGATAAACATATTCCTTTACAGACTCTAGAGGCTGACTGGCGATCCTCAATTCTTGTTCCCTTGCCAGGCTATTAAACATTATCTTTGTCTTCTGCATATTCATCTTCAACCCAATTCTTGCACTTTCTCGATGAAGGTCCTCAATCATTTGTTGTAATTCCTCTCCATTGTTGCTCAATAGGACAATGTCATCTGCAAACCGAAGGTTGCTGAGATATTCGCCGTCGATCCTCACTCCTAATCCTTCCCAGTCTAAGAGCTTGAATACTTCTTCTAAGCATGCAGTGAATAGCATAGGAGAGATTGTGTCTCCTTGCCTGACCCCTTTCTTGATAGGTATTTTTCTACTTTTCTTGTGGAGAACCAAGGTAGCTGTGGAATCCTTGTAGATATTTGCTAAGATATTCACGTATGCCTCCTCTACTCCTTGATTACGCAATGCCTCTATGACTGCTGGTATCTCTACTGAATCGAATGCTTTTTCATAATCTATGAATGCCATATAGAGAGGTTGATTGTACTCCGCAGATTTCTCGATTACTTGATTGATGGCATGGATATGGTCCATCGTAGAATATCCCTTCCTGAAGCCAGCCTGTTCTCTTGGTTGACTGAAGTCAAGTGTTGTCCTGATTCTATTGGAAATTATCTTGGTGAATATTTTATACAATACTGAAAGCAAGCTAATGGGTCTGTAATTCTTCAATTCTTTAACGTCTCCCTTCTTATGGATAAGTATAATGTTGGCGTTCTTCCAGCTCTCTGGTACACTTGAAGTTGTGAGCCATTGCGTATAAAGGGCCGCAAGCTTTTCAAGCATGATATCTCCTCCATCTTTGATTAAATCTACTGTTATTCCATCTTCTCCAGGCGCTTTTCCCCTGAACATATGAAGACCGAAATAATTCCTGCTAACTCCAAGGCCTATTCGTTCTTAACGTTTACAGCAGCCCCAAAGACCACGTACAGAGATTCAAACTAATCCTCAAAAAAGCATGTAGCAAAGCAGGTGATAACACGCTTGTAGTCGCCGGAGACTTTAATGCTAACTACGGCATCTGGGGCTACAATTAGGACACAACTAAGGGCAAGCTTCGGTGGCTAAACGCAACCGAACTAGATCTCACCCTCGCCACAGACCCGGCATTTCCTACAAGAACAGGCACCTCTACATGCAGAGACAGGACGCCCGACCTGTTCTTTGTCAGGAACGTCACTGAATTTTATTGGCGTAATCTCCTCCAGGATCAAGGCAGCCACCACTGCCTAAACGAATTATTGTTGCTAAAAGCCATACGAGTCTCTAAAGTTCACACGTTCGTAGATTGGGCAAAATTCAGAGCAATCAGAGAAAATGGGCTCAAAGACCAACCCACACTCACACCAGAACAATGGGTGAAACAGATCAAGGATGATATGAAAGCTGCTACCTCGGAAATAGAGACAGACCTGCCAATAGACAACGTAGACTGCCACCTAGAGCATATGCTTGAGGCCAAACAGTCACTCACATCCAGATGGAAGGGAGAACGTCGTAACCGCAGGTTAAGAAAAAGGATTTCGGAGCTTCACAAACAAATAGAGGAATACTGCACTAAGCTTTCGAGGCTGCAGTGTGACGATGTCTGTAACGACACCGATGGGCAGGTGCGCAACAATGGCACCTGGAACCGGCTTAAACACCTTCTGGACAGCACTAGCACCAAATCTAGCCAGCATCTTGCGATAGATAAGGTAATCCACGGGGCGCTACAGAAGTACACTCCCAAACACCTCATTGACAAGGTGACCATGAAATATGTATCGCTCGCTGGCGCTAACAGCAAAGGCTCATACCCCACCTATACGGGCGCGGATATCCAGGAACTAGATTGAGAATTTGCGGTGGAGGCAATTTGTATTGCCTTTCAATACCTCAATAGCAAATCAGCCACTAGCCCCGATGGCATTAGGAATAAAACACTTACGAATCTAGACACAGAACCAATCGAATATCTTACCAAATAAATCAACTCAATTTAGAAGCAGGGCAAGATCTCTCCCGACTGGAAAACATCCCTCACCGTCCTAATACCGAAGCCCGGCAAAACCCCCAGCATAGAAAATCTAAGACCGATCTCACTCACCTCGCGCATTCGTAAGGCCACGGAGCATGCCATTCTCTACCGCCTTATCAAATACCTACAAAACAAAAGAATGTACCCACACGATATGATTGGCTTCAGGGTAGGGCTATCCACGCGGGATGCTATGAAGCTCATCAGATATCAAATCGTCGAAACAACTCCACAGACCTGAAAGCTATCCTGGGACTCGACCTCGAGCGGGCATTCGACAACCTGTCATACGAATAAATTCTCAAAACCATCTCCAACCTCAACCTGTGCCCCACATTACACGCATGTCAGCTCATTCCTAGCCGAAAAGGCAAGGAGTCCAGTCGATGTCCACATCGAGGCCGCTTTATCGAGTAGTTTAGATCAAGGATTATGATTGTGCTTTCTGCCGCAGGCAATTCTAAAAAAAATGGTGCAGCTAAAATCAAACACATTGTATAGCGGCTCCTTATTTGCGCGTTTGTGAGCTAAACGTTCTTGCTTCTCTTCTTTTGCCAGATGAAAGTAGCTTTGCCTATCACTGGCTGTTCTTACGCAAGACGTAGAAGCAGCGGTTACCTCTTTCAGTAGAGGTATGTTTTTAGTTTGAGAGCCGAAGGAGCTTTAGTGAATGGCGACTGGCACCAGTCTCCAATCACTGCAAAATCAGCACGCGTTTCCATGTCAGGTGCATGCCAGTTGCGTGGTAGCTACGCCTCTAGTGCGCGAAGGGACCGGAGCTTCGGACTGTTGCCGTCGATGTGGCCTTCGTTCCCACAGAACCCAGTAATCCCACATCGTATGGTCACGTGACTCGCCTCTAACAAATCCTTACCACACAAATAACACAGATTGGCAACTTTAAAGCCCCTAAATTAGCTTATCTTTTCACACCCTCATAAAACCATGAAGTTGAGCTTTATTTTACATTTTAATGCCTAATGATTGTATATATCTTGATGATGTAGGGATAATGTTCGCAATATAGGGTCTACTTAAAGACTAAAGCATTACATTGCAATATTCGTGAGTGGAAATATTTTTTGAGGTAAACCGAGGAATCAAAATTTATCTCGGAGGACTTGCTAAGAGCTTCGTACAAAATGCTTCGCCGTAAAAATTGCTTACAACGGCGGGATTCAAACCTCGGCCCAAGAACAGGCACTCAATGTGTTAACCATTACATTACAATCACACGCATTATTATATTGTGAAAAAGCCATCTGTCTAATTTCTACGATTTCCGAGTGTTGATTATGCTGTTTTACTACTATCGCGAACACGCACAAGGATTTGGCTAAAAAGTGGTCGGTACGTTTAACATAAATAAACGTAATGAACAAAATAGTATTAGCAGTATCATATCATATCATAATATCACGTGTGCTCGAGGGAACATGTGCGCGTTGCAGTTTCATTTACGCCTAAGACGTAGGGACGAAATCTGGAAACTTCTACCATGTCATTAACCACTTCACGAAATGTTCGCTCCAGATAGATTCCAAAATGTGCCTTCCACCTGCATCTTTTTTTTCTGTTAGATTAAAATTGTTGGCATAACAGGTACAAGTTGTAGATGATCTAATTGGTCTGGTGCCTTCCCTTGCTTTGGAATTGTGGTAACTATTAATTTCTTCCAGTCCTCAGGAATAGTCAATGTGATCTACGCATGGTTGATACAGTTTAAGATATGGCCGAGCTATGTATCCGTCATATTCTGATACGGCACGTATGGTAGTGTATGTATTGTGACCAATATCTGGGTGTTCTTCAAGGGGCTCTGCCACAGCCATCAAGTCAGCCATTCTAAACAGAGAACCCATGTGGTAGAGAACTGGTATTATTCATATATTTGCAAAAATGTTTTTAGCCCTGTAGCTTACAGTTATTCCTGTCGGGTTCACACGCATTTCTTTGTCCCGGAGACGTGTTCTCAAAAAATGCTAGAGGCCGCAGATGAATCAGTGACCACTGCAAATTTTCGTTGCATCTTTGACATTTTATTGAAGCTTACGCCGACGCCTGATTTTCTGCGACATGGGGCCCTTAACGTCGCGTCCAAATTGATTGCTTCAGACTGCCACAAGTTTTTCGATAAGAGCAGCTTTGCTGAAGCATTTCGCCCATAGCAACAGCCAGTCTGCTTTTCAAATTATTAGCACCATTTGCACTTGTTCGCTTGGTTCTCACACGGTATGTTCACTCAGACAACCTTGGCGCCATTCAGCATGGCTGGAAAATGTAGAAAATTGTTTTATTTCTTTCAGAAATTGGTCCCGAGAGATTTCATGTTGACGGAAAATGTATTCCACAAGGGGCTACTAATGCAGGTGAGTGTACATGGCAGAGGTTTTTTGAGCTTACACGACAAATCGCCTTAGTATATGCCTATGTTAGTGCTACATTTTTGTTATGGCGTAATTAGTTTATTGTCAGCTCTACTTAGTACTACTTGCATCTGATAGCATTTCAGTAATAGGCTCTGCTCTGGGAAATAATTCTAGGTTTCAAAAAACATTGAAGATCGACATTGCCGAATGATATATCACTATCAAAAAACTAAAAACACCTAATTTATTATGTTTTTAACGCTATAGCGTCTCTTGAGTGGGTAGGTGCACAGGTCAAGCTTTTGTGGTGCCTTAACGGTACATGCATTACCAACAAAGAATATACTAGGTAATCCAATTAGAATTTACAGTAGTCTTTATCATTTGAATGAAATTGAATGCTGCAAAAAAGAGCAACCACCTCCACAGCCCATTCACCGCTATTAGTAAGAACTCAGGCTTTGCCATCGACTGCCAATATTTGAATAATTCAGAAGCTAAAGTTTTGTATAAGAATTTCCTCCTGAATTATATGGCTAAAGTAGCAAGTAGACCGTTAGCGAGCAAGCTTGAGTTCAGCGCGGATATTCCTAGGTTATATCTGTGTTTGCTTAATACATTTGATTCGATATTCTGTTAGGGGTCATATTTAGAGAATAAAATATTCTTCTAGTCAATACTGTCAGTGCAAGCATCATTTCTATTTTAACAGCGGAGCTGTTTAGGTCTAGCGTTAGTCCGTAACATGCGAACAGAAATTGTGGGCCGATCTTGGTGGTAGTGCACAAAGGGTCTAAGTGCAGTGGCACATACCCCTGTGAACTAGCGAAGCTGAGCTGGGCTAAGTCGAGCTAAGCACGGTTGGGACTACTTAAGCTTAGTCAGTCATCGATAGCCAATCGATATCCATTCAATGCCTAATCGATATTCGGTCAATAATCAATAAATTACGGAAATTGGTGGGGATGACTTAGTAGTGTGTAGCCAACCCAAATACGTGGTCAATACCTTGCGATAGGTAATCGATAGACAATCAATAGCTAATCAATTTTGATCCATAATTAATAAATTCTCGAAAATCCAGGGGATGACATGTTCGTACTTAGCCTAGCCCAAAGGCCAGGACTAGCCAGGTGCCCATCATCTCTGTTCTCTTTAGGATTGCGCCTCTAGTGCAAGCTACGTAAATTCTTTTATATTTAGAAAATCATGGTATTTTTAGTATGCCAATTTGCTAAGAAAGGCGATGGAAATGTGACAGTCTTGTAGTTTTTTGTCATCTACGTGATGTGTTTGATTTATTTAGCATCAAATCTAGAAAGGTGTCAAACAGAGCACGTACTGCTGTGAGCACCCATTTCAGATGTTTTGTTATTCCAAGTATATGCCTTCAAAGCTCTGATTTTTGTAAGCTACGGAAACAAATGATGTAAAGATTAATGTATGCTTTTTTATATATAACTCATTTATTCATTTATTGATACTGTCAGCCCTTGACGGGCTATTACATGAATGGATTTAACATATATCACGAGATAAGTGCATTAGTGCACTTCCAGTATGCACTGAAAATAAAGCGGCACTGCTGATATAAACACATATCATGACAATATAATTACAGAGCACATTATTGGCTTATTATATCACAATACTAGTACAGAACATCTGTGCAAACCAGGGTACACAAGGCAATGTATTGCCTCAAAGAATGCACAAACTGATATTACGTTAGTGCATTCAGGTATATCATATGAGGTGTATCACTGAAAGAAAATGAAAGCAGGTGTACTTTACAAAGAACACATGGTCTATGTGTAAGCTAGAGGGGTCTGGCTGTTCACAATCCGGGTACGGTGTTTTTTACGTGTATTTCTGCAGAGAAAATCTGTCTGACGACAAATATATCAGAGACAGATGCAGATAAAAATTTTTGAAGGATCACATATACATTGCTATTATTTCTCTCCGTCCATATCTTGCTGCCGACAAAGATAGCGATGCTCCTATCTTCTCTGCAAATGAAATTGCCAACAATGATACAGTAAATTTTGATAAACAACTACAAACTAAGTATTTTATGAAGTTTCTCAAAGAAAACTAGTCATACATACGCCGTATTTTATTAGAAACTGAAAAGTAATTGAGATGAAATACAAAATAATAAGCGATGTGTGTTCCGGTTCCAAATGAGATGACCAATAAAATAAAGGCAAGGTAGTCAACATTCGGCAACCAAAGGTGAGCCCCATATCTTGATATGTCAGAAAATCTTCACAAAAACGTATCTGAGTTAGTTGCACAACAGACGTCTTTTAATTAAAACTGACTGTCATCGGTGGAGAAACCATATGTATGTTAAATTTTTCAACTTTAGTTGAACCAAATGCTCTATGCTCTCGTCATGTATGCATGCACCCATCTTGAAATACTCATACGAAGTCAATATTGTATTAGCACTACATGCGTCTTGAAATAAAAAACCAATTCCTTTCCCTGTTAGCTTTTTTCAAGAACATGAATAGTAAAACACGTCTAACGAAATAGAATTAGCGTAGCTTACACTGGAGGCACAATGCTAAAGAGACAGCGGGCCTGATGGGCACCTAGGTAGTCCTGGCTTTTGGGCTAGGCTAAACTACCAAGTCGTCCACAGGATTTCCCAGATTGTATTTGTTATCGGTCGATTAGCGATTAGGTATTGATTTGTTATATATTGGCTATCGCAAGGTATTGGCACGTATTTGGGCTGGGCTAAGCACTACCAAGTCATCCCCAGCTTTGCCGGAATGTATTGATTATTCATCAATTACCGATTAGCCAATGATTGCCTATCGATTGAATATCGATGACTGACTAAGCTTTAGTAGTCCCAACCAGGCTTAGCTAGACTTAGCCAGGCTCAGCTTCGCTAGCCTAGACTAACGGCCGGCTTAAACAGCGCCGCTGTTAATATTTCCAATAGAACGTTACTTTTTCCAATGGGAGAGTAAGTGTGCCGGCGTGAAGTTAGGTTTGACACTTCGTTTCAAGCCATTTAATTCTCAGACGATCGAAAGTATAACCTACACTTCGGAGAACATGTGCCGTGTTTTAGTTTCATAAAGATTCAGCGTGGTTTTTAGAGCAGAACATCGTAGTGTTTGAAAGAATAAAGTGCAATTTTGAAACTTTCATATTGCAATTAGAGTGTAGCGTGATCATTGACTACCAAAAAACTATACAATGTAGCTGCAAGATTTTTCACGCCTTTATGAGTAGACAGCTAAAAATTGTGTCCTGAACCTACTGATATATTTCTTCTCGCTGATGAATATTTCTGGGTATACCTCACAAACTTACTTTTCAGGTCCGACGTACGGTACAATCGAGGCTGCAGTCGTTGTAAGTTCTGAATTAGCTTCTTCCTTCACGGAAATGGCTGGCCACGAGCATCGACACCTCCTTGACTACTTGCGCGTCTTATTTTCGGCCGTGAGTATGATTGAAATGAATTTAAGGACTTATTACCGATTGCAAGAGAACAATCGTATCATAATTCCTGCATCTGGATAAATCATTTTGGTGTGGGTGTTTAAACTAGTGGTGGAAAGAAACTTGTGTAGTTGATGATGTACTTGATAAGTAGTTTATGAAGTGTTAGTATGTCTTTGCACTTTTATTGAAAGTACACTACAATGTAGTATGCATCTCTATTCACAATCTTTCTACTCGCATTCCCAGTAAAGCAGATGATATAGCATTGTTTTTAAAACAACTCAATCACGAAAATCAATAGCCTTAGCCATGGAACATTAATGTACCTCGCACATGAGTAAATTAAATAGAAGTTTGAAATAAGAAAACAAATCGATACGACCACAGCTCATATCAGGTGTTTCTAAGAAGGCTTTAGTTGTTATTTGAAACTAACCGTTTTGAAACAAGAGGACGGTTGCTTTGGAGAGAGGCTGTCAGCGGTGGCGCCTATGAGATTACCGCTGGCACATGGTGCATGATTAGCGGCTACGCAAAGGACAAGGACTAAGGAAGGCAACAAACAGGGTGCTGAACTGGGAACTGGAAGTTTATTGAAAAATGAAAAATGTGCAAACATATGAACACAGCTTGCATCACGGGATTTGCAAACAAAACGCTATCAGCAAGAAGTGACGTGAAAGCATCCTCCTGTCACGGAATCTTATATTGAGTAGTTCAAATCAATTACATAACGGTTACACGTGAAGCGGGTATAGCTACTATTATTACAAAAAGACATGCACGTGCGCTCAACTTAAATCTAACAGAGAAACCTCACACTCGAGTAACGATACATACAGCTAACTCATGCGTAACCTGTCTTAATGATATGGAAGGCTTAATTTCCCTCGTCACTTTACTCGGTGTTTAAACAAAATAGCGATATTTTGAAATAGTTGTTTGCAAGCGAAATCATAGCAATTTACTGACAAATGTCAGTATGCAAATCCCCATATATAGAGCCATTATGCTCTATTATCCTGACAACATGTTTGTCCAATGTAGATCTGACAGCAGGAAAAGGGATTTGAGTACACGACGTTGGTGGTTGCTAATTACTAAAAGTTCAATAGGAACTTTCTCGCTTATCATTTTAGTGTGCCAATTGTTTTACCGGAGTTAACTCGAGCTCACCGTACCAGCGAATCAAATTTTGTATTTCGGAAAGTGGTATTACACCCGTATCTGTTCCCCCACAATTTGCAGCTCTCAGAGCATGCGAAAGGTAAATTCGAAGGCTGAATGGTGCCCGTAAGCACACCCCGTGTGGCACCGTCAATATTACGTCACTTCACGGCTGGAAACGAGTGCATGACATGGTGGCTCCATCTGCAACGCCGTTCCGCATGTATTACCGATGACTAACGACCTGATGAAGCCGCGTAGTGCTGTAGCAGCTGCGCCACGCAGGTGGACCCGCCGTTTGGTGGCGAAATAGTAGCAGTGCCTCCCATGAGCGGTTACGCATGCCCTTCAGACCCCGAGTTGCACTCCAATTTTTCAGGAGTGATGAGCGCCCTAATATTAAGCTGTAACAGAAAATTACCAGATTTCATGTAATTACCAACTAATTACTCCTAATCGCCTGCCCTCCCATTGTCACCACCACTGGCAATGTTCTCCGATGGAACCATCCTTTTGATTTGATACATATTTTTAATATCACTCAAATGGATTCGTAGAAACGCTCTGAGTAGTACGGTGGACGCTCAGCTGCACGAAAGCAATGCGGTAGTCATCTTGATGATATGAGTCACTCCACGCCAAAGATACTAGCCTGAAAAATGGAACTTCTGAGGTTTCTTTGTAAGTTATTATACGCATTTGTTGGGTATCCTGAATGCATTCTCAAAATATTTTGTAACAAAAACAATGTTTGGGTGCCCGAGCACTATTCTAATTACAGACTCAAAACCTAAGAAAACTGTTAAAAATTGAATAAAAAACAAACACTTCAAGCCTGATTAAGCGTAACCATAAATTTTGTCCACTGGACATGGAAGGATTGCACCTTATACGTATTACGCTCTTCTAACTGCTATTTTAAGTGCTCTTCCCCTCACTTCGCGGTTTGTACCACTCTGGCCGTCCATTTATGTCGCAGCAGGATCTTCTCGACGATAAATTTCACCAATTTGGCAGCGCCTTTGTAGCCGCTTAGCGGGTTAGGTATTCGGTAGCCACGATAACTCACTTATTCCCCTATAAGCCCGTCCTGGCCTGCTGGAATGCTCGGCAACGTGGTTCCATCACTTGTAGTGATCGCGCAGCGTTTGTTGTTGTTATACCTCGCTGATAGTCTCGGGATATCTTGACGTAATGAGTGACGTCAGTGGTAAGGGGTGGCGAGTAATATGTTTCATGTATTCTTGCAAGCGTACGGAGCAATCTGACATATAATAGGTCAGATCACCATACTGGATGCGCAGAACGCCTCGGTGCTTAGCTGAAGGCATAACGAGAAGATAGTGCGGACTGGTGCGGTTCTCTTTATGATGACGTCGTTATTTAGGAAACTCTTAAGGCCATATGCATTTGTGTACCCAAAGCGAAAAACCGGTTCTTGCCTTTCACGAGTCGGCATCAGCATTCCTTTGCCCGAATTTGTAAGTCACAATAACGTCGAATTCTTGGAGTCGCAAACTTCAAGGTGCAAAGCTTCTTGAAGGTTTCTTCAAGTTTGACAGCCAGCACAGGTGCACTAGTCCCTTAGGACTGAAGATCCTGCCGCATAGGTAAGGCCACAAATTTGTCGTAGCCCAAATGATAGCGACGCCCTTTTCCCAACGTAGAGTAATTGGCTGCTGCTTTCGAGAGCTACCGACAAGGGGAGATATGCCCCCGTCAAACCCGCCTCTATTTTGAACTAGCACAGTACCGAGGCGTGTGCTCATTGCGTCATTGCAGATATCGGTATCGGAGTCTTCGTCGGAGAATGCAAGTACCGGTGGCGACTGCAGGTTCAATTTAAGCTCTAGCAATTTTTGGATGTTGGGCGTTTTGCACTTGAATTTGACGTCCTATTTAGGGGTGGCGACGTTTAGCTGCGGCATCAAATGCCTATTTATATAAAAACGTTGTGAGGCGAGGAGGTGGTAAAGATTTTCGACGCCGCTCGACGAGTGTCCCGTTCTGATCTCGTCGAAAACCTCCGAGCCGCCCCCAGAGGCATTGGTGACAGCCACTAACACCGCGCGCGTTTGATGCGAACGCGGGCAAAACGCCGACGGTGTCCACAACAGCCGGTGATGCTGCATGTCCAAGTTTATACAGCTGCTAAAACTACTATCCTTACTTCGTATAGCTCTCTGCTAATTTGCCATCGCAATTTATGCTTCGCCTTTCGGGTGAAACTGCGACAACTTTTTGAAGTACCTTACAGACCTGTAGGGCCTGTAAGGTACTTAAATAAATGAATAAAAATACATTATACGGAACATCATGGCAACGCCGACAGCGAAAAGGCACCAGGACTGTCCATATAATTGGTATCGCATTGAAAAAGCCAAGTAAATTGAGAAATAAATAATTACGGGGGGCGTGGTATAAAGGTATGTACTGTGAAGAGCCTGAAGCGGAGACTCCCTGAAGATGAGGAAGAAAACGACCGATACTGGGGCTGGGGGCGCAGAGGAAGAAGTTCAGAAAAATGGTGGACTAAACAGACCGTCTCATTATTATTTCCTTACATTTTTGGCGCAGCCGACAGGATCTCAAGCTGATGTGGGTCCAGATTGAAACCGGCCGACACCGTAATGGACGCGGATACGTCCAGAGCTACCAGATCGATGGTGAACAGCCAGTAAGCTTGGAACCTGGATCCAGCTCAACGGAGTTCCTTGCTTGAGTCGCGACCAAGTCGGGTACAACTGTGACCGAACTTCTTGAGCAAGGTACCGTGAAGATTTTTGTCAAGATGGAAGGCTACATTAGGTTCTTCCAACCAGCTCACCTAATAGTCGCTATAGAACGTCAACCAGACTTCACCGTAATAATTCTGCAGCTCATCCTGACTCAACGCGAACAGTTACAAACCCAGACACAATTTATGTCTGCTATGGTATAAGCAATACAGCGTAAGAATTATCAGCAAGGTGACACCGCAAAACCAGACATGTTCGATGGCACATCACCAGTTCCAACTACGTGGCTGGACTTGTATGAGTACGCTTGTGTGCAGAACCAGTGGGTGACTGATGAAGACAAGATATTTAACTTACGCTTCTTTCTGTATGGTACTGCAAGGAAGTGGTACGACATTCGGATTGTGGAACAGGTTAGCGAGAAATGGAGTGAATGGAAGAAGAGCCCGCTGTCCTGTTTTTCTGTAAATGTAGTTCAACAATGGGATAAGGCAATAACATATAAGCACACTAGTAGAAGTCTCCGTAACTACCATTTTGAAAATGGGAGACTACTTCAACTCGCCGATCCCAGTTTACCAGAAACATCAGTCGTACCTCTTCGGTTCCTTGGTATGAGTAGAGAGTGTCAAACACAACTATAGTCCCGACAGGTCAAGACTGCAGATGACATTCTTTGCTGTCTAAGAGACATTGTTGTAGAAACCACATCATGCGGAAGTCAGTGTGGAAACCTCGCCCTCAGACAGCCAAACAGCTATCGCATAACTCCACCAAATACGCTACACAGGTCTAAACGTCCAACTATGGAACCGCCGAATATACCTAACCATGGTGCATCTCAGTGACCCGCAGTACCTGAAAAATATGCGACTGTATATCTGATGAAGAACAACATTCTCCGTGCGAGAATGATAGTAAATAGAAGGCAAGTAGATGTTCTTGTGGATACAGGCGCGTCCGTAAGCTTGATAAACTCAAGTTTGGTGGAGAAAAGTCAAGTTCACAAGGACAAGATTATTGAGGTGGGCAGTTATGATGGAAAAGCCAGGCTCCTAGAGGAGTGTGCAACAACTCCAGTTGAATTTAAAGGTGTTACTATTCCCTATCGATGCAATAGTAATGAACGACGTCGAATTCCTGCACCTATTGTCAAGGCAAGATGTGAAGCTTTTGAGGGTAAACATCTCTTGGGAGGACAAACTGACTATCGATCACGAGCGAGATGAAGATAGCAGTGGAACGAGCGGAAGTCTCCGAGTTGTGAAAACGTCTGGGATGTTCTAAGTACTACCCAGAACTGGTATTCATTGGGCCTTACCCTCCTACAACGTCATTTATTGAAGTACCATTTAACCTACGAGACACAACTGGTGTCCATGAGAAACCTTAGAGTATATGACACGAGAAAAAGATGTGGCTGAAGAAGGATCTGCAGCTGATGATTGCAGCGGGAATTATCAGACCATCAACTTCGACCTATGCTTCTCCCCTTACAATAGTGCCAAATGAAGATGCAACATTCAAGCTTTGTACTGATTATCGTTTGATTAATGAGCAAACAGACCTGTTTCCGTTTCCTATGCCGCGCATTGATGACTATAATAATGAAACTGGGGGCTGTCACTGGTTCTCAAGAATTGACCTTTGTAAAGGGTATTGGCAGATACCACCCCAGGAAGAGTACAAAAAATTGACGGAATTTGTGACGCCATTTGATATATATGAATATAATAGGCACCCATTTGGCTGGAAAAATTCACGAACACTTTGTTGGATCCCTCCCAACACACACAGGCGATGTGTTTGTCTTCTTTTTTCTTCTACGTGCGTGTGTTTTTTGGGCTACAAGAAGAAATTCTGCAAGCATGTTACACCAACAAGCCCAAATGTTTACCCTGATGTCAATTGGTTTCTGCTCTAAACGTCCGACTTCCTTGCGTGCAATGTCTAGTAAGAAATCACGGCTGAAACCTTGTGCGTATGAAAGAAGGGTTAGCACTGTGAGCGCAGAGTTAAGCCGTAAAATATTGTAAATGTAGTAGAGCATAAACAGCCCACTACCATGGAAACATGCAAGTATGATGCACGTAGTTTTTTTTTATCCTATAACGCAGCTACACTTCTGCAACCGATGGAAGTGTTCTTATTTAAGGTCAGATGTAGAATTGGTGTACCATTATTAGCTTCGCAACATTATGACCCGCATTTTTATTATTGGTGCGCGAAAAGCCTCAGGAAAAAATGGTTCAGTTAAAAATGCTGTCAATGTAATGTGCAATACATATTTTCGCATGATTATTTCTGATCATTTTGGATCCTTATCAAGGTCAACCTCAACCTGCAGAGGACTGACACAGAGATTCTTGACCTGCAACTTGTAGTTACTGACATTATAGTGCTCAAGGTAAGTTCATAAGGCAGTCTTCCTATTGTTCACAACAAATGTGCATTCGCAGACGAAAAACGTGGCAAAACTCTTGCGGTATTTTTTTCCAAAATTTTTTCTATTAGCGAAAGGAAAAACGTTTTCCAATAATGAAAATTTAGTATTTCTTTATAATAGCGAAAGGGACTTGCACAGCCATAGTCGTACACATGGTAGCTTCTTCACAAAATATAAGCAATTGCTGTCGATGTCATTTAAAAGTTAATATTACCAATGTTGGTAAATGAATAGAAAAATTCTGCTACTAATAACCCAGTATTATGAATAGTGTGATTGTTTTTTCCTTAGGCCACACCCAAATTGCATAGTTGCATTAAGTTGTGTGTGACGCCACGAACATTTTTCTCCGCTAGTGCTGATAGGGCAACCAATATGCGTTTACGAACGATACATATCTACGAAATTCATCTCACGAAAGTTTGGCTATCTCTCTGGCATTCCACAAATGAAATGACCTTTCACTTCTCTCATTTTACTTGAGGGTATTGTGCGATAGGCCACAACCTATTTTGGCCTCATCCAAAAGTGGGCACTTAATGGTGCCTTCACAACGTGGTCAGTTGGGGTGCACTTTCTAGTCAAATGAAAACATTTGCCTCATGCACTTCATCGGGCTATTGCAAATTGAAATGATATTCAAGACCACATAGCACGCTTATCAATCGACTAAACCATTTGCAGTAACGTGCATAGGATATAATCCTTCATTTGCTGAATGGTTTACTTTATTACCGTTACTTTTACATTTGTGTGTATATCTTGTCCTTGTAATTCGTGTTGTAGTTATTGCCCTGATAAGCTTTACGGAACCTTCTGAATGTCCAGTAAGTGATTGTAGGTATATCAGTATTAACTATCCAGTATTGATTCTTTGAAACACATGTAAAATATATATGGCTTCGTAAAAAATTGAACAATGGACGCATATATATTTGGCATATGTTACTGCGACAATAGTTAAGGGATTAGAACGGCGTTGTAATACGAAAATGTTTTATGCCGGGGTCCACCATGAACTACCTGTAATAGGTGTGACGTCGGCGAAAACGCTTGAAATATGCTCTCGTTTGACAGCGATGGAGCCGCCATCTAGAAGCAGCGAAGCGAAGTACTGCATCATCACACTAACCAGTGGCGGCAGTGAGCACTGTGGTCGTCTCAGCGCAGCAGAGGCTCCAACGCGGTGCACCCGGGTGTAGGCGGTGTAGGTCTGCTTGAGGTAGCGACGCAGTTTTCGCACATGGTTTCTCTTTCGCGTCCGATTAGCTTGTGACGCCTCGTCGCCCACTGGGTGCAGCTTCAACATGCATCATCAATGCTTACACGCCGCCCAACACTTCGCTTGCGATGGCATCAATTACGAAAACTGTTGCGCTAAGCGGTGCAGAAAGGCTACAATATCGACGCCGAATCTCGCTTTGATCTGGCCAGGCGCACGCCAGCGTGAAGCAGAACGCCTTCGCGCGTTCGTCGAAGCGACTCGGCAGTAGGGTACCGTGCTCCAAGCAAACCTGAAACACGGTCGCCTAGGACGTTGAACCGAGTTTCACCGTCGCCAGTAATTTGACCTTCATTTGAGCGCAGCAGCACTGTAGCCTTGGTAATGCATCCCATGGCTCGCCGCTCGCCTGGCTAAGAGGAGCGCCGCGCTCGAATATAAAAAAAGTCACAGGCCTGCGCGGCACACGCAGCACAGTCACAGCGTAAGCTGGTGGAGCGGCTCAAGAGTAGCTCTAATTTGGGTACCACGCACAACAGGGTCTTCGCGGCAGTCTGTTCGCCTCGTTTTGACGAGAATGATCTGAACTGTCTGCCAGGCGTCGACGGCGAGCTGCGGCTTGAAATGCTCTCTGCACAGCAGTCTGCTGAGCCCGATGAAGCCTTAGAACTGCAACTTACATGTCGGGTGCGCCGCCTTTGCAGGCACCTTAACTAGATGGCGCCACCCTACTGGTGGAGGCTCGGCAGCTCGGGAGAGCGTTGCTTGCGTGCCTCGTCTGAATCGCATATCGTCGTCTCCGCCTGTGGGCGCTGCGTTTGCAGGCATCTTACCTAGATGGCGCCACCATATTATCGGAGGCTTGAGTCGGCTCCCCCCGCGTGCTTGCCATATATATGGGTATTTTCCGCGGCCCGATACCAAGCGCTTGCGTGGCCCAGTGAAGAGTATCCGGCTCCCACACAGCGGGTGCGGGTGCGATCCCGGCGGGGATCGGGTACTTTTTCCGCGTTTCCGGTGATAGCGGTTACGCGGCGGACGCCGGCGGTGGCATCGTCGCGACCCAAAACGGCTATTGGAATGAGCCTATAAGTGGTTCGCCGCCTCGAGCTCCGCCACCGCCGCTGCCGGTTTAACGCATGCGCTCTCCGCCTCTGGGTCGCCGCCTGACCACGTGATTAGCTGCGCGCCTGGCTAAGAGGAGCGCCGCGCTCGCCTACAAAAGATTGGCTGTGGGTTAGCTTTGGTTAAACCTAGTGGATTAGCGATAGCTACAGACCCCCGCCTGCGCTTAGGCTTCACGTGTAGTTAGACATGTTATTACACTTAGTGGTTTCCCACTAGACTAAGAAAGGACAGACGTTGTGGTCAACCAATAGGTAAAACTGTATTTTTCTCACCAATGAATACGCTTCTATGATCCGTAAAGTAATGGGCTTTTGTGGCGACATCGTCAATGGCGTAGTTATACTCATCAAAGTTCGGCTGAAGATCCAGGTCCAAACTACTTCCCCATTGCGTAGTGCCCAACGGCAGGTGCGGTGGCCGCGCGGCGACCGCGACGAGGCGAGTTGCCTGGAGAATCGAACCCCATGGTGTGACGTCACACAGAGGGCGCGGAGAGCGCGCCAGCTGTGGCGGTAGCCAGGCAACGGCGGACGCGCGCCTGTAGGAGCGGTGGCCGCGCGGCGACCGCGACGAGCCGAGTTGCTGGAGAATTGAGTGCCGTGGTGTGACGTCGCAGTGAGGCGACGGCGAAGAGGTGAAAACCTGGCGTAATGTAGCTATCGCTACAAAAAGAGTCAGTGCGAGCTTGGCATGGATGAGAGCGATGCCGGGCCGTCTTCTCGGAGCGCTGCGCGGGAGCATGAGAGTTTAAGCCGTCGTCGGCAAGCGGCGTCTGACCACCCTGCGGATATCGCGTGGCGAGCTGCTTCAATGGAAAGGGTCGGGGATGCCAAACTCGCGACGCCGACGTGAGAGACTGTAGAAGAGCGAGCCGTTAGGCTCGCAAAACGCCGGGAGTGGGACCACAACCGTAGACAACAGCAGGTTTTCGACGAAGAAAAAACGAGATTTCGCTTTGAATATCCAGGGTTAACTGAGCTGAGCAAGAAGCAATATTTTCCTGCGTTTTGCGCTGCAGCTGACAGTGAGTTCACGCTGCAAACATGCAATAACTTCTGTGAAGACACCTTTCAATTTCATGTTCAACCGATTCATCCTTTTTTTCTTGTCCGACCGTCCTTTCCTTTCGTTCCTTCGTTCAACCATTCTATTTCGCTAACGACTACCATTGTCGTTACCAAAGACGCACAAGGGCGATATTGTCGTCAGGATACTTCGTCATCCGTAGAATTTACATTGTCACAGAGTGAAGAAAAATGAGATTTATCCACAACTGCACTGATTGTGATTTACACACAGGCCAATAAGCAATGTACACTTGGCCTCAAAAGTGCTAACGATTGCTTGATAGCGCATGGTCTCGCTGGTGGAGTAGCAAAATCATCGGATAAACTTACCATTGACGCTCATAATTAGAGGCACTAAAACAGAATCATACCAATGCCAGGTGTTTGAAGTAGTGTCTCTACATATTTGAAGTACCCTCAACAGTCACCTCAAAACGCGCTGCTAAATTTCCAGTGAGTTTTACAAAAGAATTCTTGTCGCTACAAGGTTGGCAAAAAAAGTGCTGCACAATTAGTGGAATGCTTTGCACTGCCCACAGACTCTGAGAGCGGTGGCGTCTGTGCATGTATTTTGGAGGGAAGAACAAGCAGTACTATGGAAGACAAGGATTACCTACATGATGTGGCTTTGCTCAGAAATTGTTCTTGAGAAGATGAGGGTGTGCGCGCGTGCTAATCTTCGTTATCATGATCGTTGCGGCACAAAGCAGGCGTACGTATCAATGATGTGTGGTAAATAAGTCAACTTCAACTTCAACAATGTCTTAAATCTACAATAGACGAAGAGTCCAGAAATAGGAGGTTTGTGAAAACCATTATTGAAAGCAATGACAACGTCAATGTTAACAGCGACTCCTCTGCGAAGCTGCTACGTTGTTTTACATAGTAGGTCACAGTATCCTGAGGCGCCAAGTCTCTAGTATAGTAGTACTGTAAATGTAAAAACAAAATAACATCTCTGTAATCTTGTAGGTGCACCGGCGTCACTTCGCACATGGCATCAGTTTAGGTGGCAGTTTCGGCCTCAGAGTGTAATTAAGGGTTCCACGCGAGACCTTCATAAGGAGTCGTTAAAACTTAAAAACATGAAGCCTTTCGCACCACAATTACCTCCTCGGATCTGGGTCAAATATTATGTCACACAAAAATAATTTTAAGAAGTTTGTAGGAGACATCAAAGTTGAAGGCCATCTGAAATGCCACGCAGCTGTCGAATATGGGCAGGTAGAGACATTGACGGTGTACTGCAGGACAACGGAAACAAATAGTTGTGACTGTTTTGGACAAAGAAACCAAGATAAACATGATGCATCAAAATATTGAATGAAATATTATCATCATCAGCCTATATTTATGTCCACTGCTGGACGAAGGCCTCTTTCTGCGAACTACAATTACCACTGTCTTTCGATAGCTGATTCCAAATTGGGCCTTCATATTTCCTACCTTCATCAGCCCACCTAGTTTTCTGCTGTCTTCGACTGCGCTTCCATTCTCTTGGTACCCATTCTGTAACTCTAATTGTCTACCGGTTATCCATCCTACGGTTTACATGGCCTGCGCAGCTTCCTTTTTTTCTCTTACTTAGAATATGAGCTATCGCCGTTTGCTCTCTGATGCACACCGCTCTCTTCCTGTCTCTTAATGTTAGGCCTAACGCTTTTCGTTTCATCACCCTTTGCGTGGTCCTTGACTTGTTCTCGTGCTTCTTTGTTAACCTCCAAGTTTCTGCCCCATATGTTAGCACCGGTAGAATGCAATGATTGTAGACTTTTCTTCTCAACGACAGTGGTAAGCTCCCACTCAGGATTTGGCAATGCCTGCCGTATGCACTCCAACCCAATTTTATTCTTCTGTAAATTTTTCTCTCATGATCAGGGTCTCCTGTGTGTTATTGAGCTACATAAACGTACTGCTTTACAGACTCTAGAGGCTGAATGGCGATCCTGAATTCTTCTTCCCTTGCCAATCTTTTGAACTTTATTTTTATATTCAGCATATTCATCTTCAACATCACTTTTACGTTTTCTTGGTTAAGGTCCTCAATCATTTGTTGTAATTAGTCCCCATTGTTGCTCAATAGGACAATGTCATTTGGAAGTCGAAGGTTGCTGAGATAATCGCCGTTGATCCTCACTCCTTAGCCTTCCCACTCTAAGAGCTTGCATACTTCTTCTAAGCATGCTGTGAATAGCATTGGAGAGATTGTCTCCTCGTCGGACATCTTTCTTTATAGGTAATTTTATACGTTTCTTGTGGAGAACCAATGTAGCTATGTAATCTTTGTAGATATTTCGCAACGTATTCACGTATTTCTCCTGTACTCCTTGATTTCTCAAAGCCTCTATGACTGCTGGTGTCTCTACTGAATCAAATGCTTTTAACAGCGGGGCTGTTTAAGCTTTTGGTTCCGCCGTGGAGCGTCAGCAGAATACTTCGCCTGGCGATGACGTCACCGCGCGTTGCTGGCAATGCCTGACACAGCTGGTGCGAGGCGTTGCTAGGCGACGACGTGACCTCATCGCTCGGCGAGGTTACCACCCTCTCCCCGGTTCCCCTCGCCACGCGCGAGACGCAGCCACGCCTCGCGCCGGACTATAGAGTGCTAGGCTTTCGCTAGCGTGTTGTCCCCTTGCCAGGCGCGCTCGCGCGTCAACGCTACGTGGCTTTCGTCGGCCGCGCCTTGCGCTTGAGTATAGAGGGCTGCACTTTTGCTGGCATGGTCTGATGCTGCGCATGGTTTCCTGCTGCGCTCTCACTGATTCCATGCTGCGTACGTATTTCACGGCTTCCTCAATTTTTCGCACGTTATAATTTCGAACGTCCCTTACTTTCTTTTTGTTAATCAGTTTTTCACAGTTCAGCGAATTCTATCTGTTCTCTTGAGTTTGACACTTTCATGCTTTGTCCTTTCTTTATTAGGTCCTTTCTTACTTGGGAGAGCTTACCTACTGGTTGCCTTGGTGCCTTACCTCCTACTTCAATTGCTGCTTCTGAGATCAGCCTAGTTGCGGTTTCATTCATTACTTCTATGTTATATTCATATTTCTATAATAAAGCTGCATATTTGTTTGCGAGCACCAGCCTGAATTGATCTCCTTTTACCCTTACTGCGTCTAGGTTAGCCTGTTTTGTCTTGACTAATTTTACTCTTTCTGTCTTCAAACTGAGGGAAATACTATGCCTCAATAATATATGGTCACAGTACTTTATCCTACCTAACACTTCTATATCCTGCACAATGCTGGGATAGGCAGAGAGCATGAAATCTATTTCATTTCTTGTTTCTCCATTAGGGCTTTTCCAGGTCCAATTCCTGTTGCTACGCTTTCCGAAGAAGGTATTCATTTTTCGGAGCCTATTTCTTTCCGAGAATTCTACCAACATCTCTCCTCTAGTGTTCCCAGAATCGATGCCGTAGTTGCCAATTGCTAGCTCACCAGCCTGCTTTTTCCCCACTTTTGCCGTCAAGTCGCCCATGACTACAGTATAATGAGTTTCAACTTTTTTCATCGCTAATTCAACATCTCTCTAAAATTGTTGTATTTCTTCATCATCGTGACTGGAGGTTGGGGCGTAGCCTTGTACTACCTCTACTTTGAACCTCACATTCAGCTTTAGTACTACGACTGCTACCCTCTCATTATAGCTGTAGAATTTGTCAATGTGGCCCGCTATGTCCTTATGGACTAGAAATGCTACTCCAAATTCTCGCTTGTCTGAAATACCTCGGTAGCAGAGGACGTGGCCGTTACTCAGCCTAACCAGTTCTTCAAACCTCACTATGGCCGATAATATCCCACGCAAACACTGATAATTCCTCAAATAGCCCTGCTAAGCTAGCCTCACTCGAGAGCTTTCCCGCGTTGAACGTTATTAGGTTCAGTTTCCGGTGGTGGCATGTCCTTATCCAGAGATTCTTAACATCCTATGCCGCATCGCAGGTCTGACGGCCGCCTTGGTCAGGTGCTCCGCAGCCGCTGGGGACTGAGGGCCGTGGGTTAATTGCACCAGTGATGAGGGTGGTAGTGGCCGAATACTGCACCAGGGAGGCCAATTCCTGTTTTGGTGAGAGAGTGCCTTTGTTGAAGCTTAGTCGGCCTTCCTAATTGGGTGGAACCTGTACTAGTTTAGCCCCACTAGCTCTCGGCAATTTTTTTCCGGTGTGCAGGCGCCACTCCAGCTTGAAAATGTAGTGCACTGGAGAGGATTCGAACCTATACGACCTTTGGATTGAAGCCCGGTCTTCTACCTCTGCTCCACGCCACCACCCGAATAAATATACTTGCTCGTAAATAGTAAGATGCTGAACCGCCACGACAAAACTATAAGGTTACCATAAGCATTTCGAAAACAACTGTGAATTACTTGTTCTTTAAAGCTCTGCGTGTTAATTAAATAAACGTAGCCTACTTCGATAACGGGAGTGTGAAAGTGGCTAAGGTCTGTCGAAGTACGTCGTTAGAGTTCGACAACATGCGGTACTACGTCCTACAGAATGAAAGTTATGTAAATCATTCAACAAAAAATATCATAACGTCTAATCAACACTATTCCTTCTGCAGTATCACATCAATATAATTACTTTTTAAATGCTGCATTATAAATTTTTATATTTACAATAAAACGTTTTTACCGCTCCCTTCCCATTAAGAAACCGCCGAACAGCTGCTGGCTTCTACAATTCGCTCATACCTGATCTGGAAGCATTCAACTAACGCAAACAAACTAGTACGATGGTGGTCATCACCGTGGGATAATGCTACTGTCACTATAAGTGAATTCAGAGGCGAAATGATTGCTGAATTCTGATATATATATTTTGTACTGATCGATAAACACTGTTGTTAACAATAGAACTCTTCTAAATGCACAAAGCCACCGCGCGTTTGGCAGAGAAATCTCCCCACAAGAATAGAACTGAAAACGTCAACATGGTAATTTATTAGCAGAAAAAGCTTTGCTTACTCCTTTCAGAAATGAAAGTTCACGTTCTTATTATTGCACATATGGACACTAAAATACACTGTTAAATATTACTCTTAAAAATCTACTTAAATTGAAAAATTGAACATTAAACAATAAACATTAAGCACTAGCATCTTCTTTAGGTGAACATCGAAGTTAAGCTTTAAAAAGACAGATGTTTGAAGTTAAAGCATGTAAATGAAAAAAAAAATGTGAGCACTAGTAAAGATCGAGCCAGCTCTTCCTTTACAGGCAGAGCGATTTTCCAGCTTAGATCTAATCACCTACACGCTACTTGCAATGAGGGGGAGTGGTTAAATAGGTTTATACGCGGTTCTGCAGTAGTTTGGTTCATTGTGCTGTATCAGAATTATTTGTGTGTTTGACTGAAATTATTTAAATATTCAATGTTTACTTGCAGGAATATTCAGAATTTCTCAACGAAAGGTTCTCAAAGAACCATGACCTAATCGCAGCGAGCTCACCGTTTCGTTTGACAAACTACATGAAGACCCAGCCCCACGTATTTTTTGGTATCGATGCAGTGTTATACCTTAGCAGGTATGAAATCTGCTTATTATTTATTGGCATGCCTGATATGTGAAAAATACATTGGAAGAAAAGAAAATACTGAAACACGTCAGTGCCTAATGGGACACCTTTCTTGTGCTGCGTGTTGAGGTTAATGGAAGTTATAATTATCGGATATTGTACGCGCTGCATGCGTACATCAGAGTGTAGGACCGACCAACACGTCAAATGATAAGATTTCATGCAGTATTGGCATGGTACCAGGCCAATCAACACACACACATATATATATACAGGGTTTTTTATTTAACTTTAGCCAAACTTTATAAATATGCAAATGCCACGTGCCTGGACAGAACCAAGGTAGTGTTGTTTGCCATCGCTTGAAGATACTCAGATTATTTTGTGCATTCCGCCGCATTTGAAAATGAGTTCTAATTATAATGAACTTCTCAATGTTTATATTTACATAAAATGTGTCATTGAAACGATTGTAGAGACACATGGGAAACTACCGACACAGCTTTCTGTTGCTCAATACGTGCTACATAAAAGTTATTTTCCTAGTGTGAAGGATGCCCGCGAGTACACGTAAACTGCCTCGAGCGGCCAGTCGCACAACAATTTTTTTGTGTTTTCGGGGGCGTCTCCTTACCTTAAACTATGACGATCCCTTGAAACTTGGGAAAGCGCTGCCTTAGGCGCGGGTCCTCACAGCCACCCACATGGTTTACCTCTTCCGCCACCACAGAAAGGACGTTTCTTTCATTTGCACTTCGAGTGTGAGGACATCGCTTCGCGTCCGTAACTCATAGCAGCAATCCGTCTGTTTTGTTCTATCGTTGTGCAAGACCCCATATTGAAAAAAAAAAGAAATGTGTATTTTAGTTGTTTAATATCTTTTTTTCGCTAGCACTTTGTTTGGAGCGACATGTCCGTTCCACGTGTCTTCTCTTTTTCTAGCACATTGGTAACAAACGTTTTCTTTCGTCTGATGCACTCCGATGAAGGCCGGGTCAGCGGCTGAAACGTTTGTAAGAAAATTGTATTTTTGTTGTTGGAGAGCGTGTATTTCTTTTATGACTATTTCTCTGGGTTCAGTCCACACTTCGTAATCGACTATATATATATATATATATATATATATATATATACAGGGTGTTTCCGCTAATTTTACCCGAATTTTAAAAGTATGCAACTGACAAGTACCTGGACAGAACCAATATTATCTTGTTAGCCGTCGCTTGGTAATACTCAGATTATTTTTCAGATTCCGCCTAATCAGAATATTTGTCCTTATTATTTACTGAACTTCTCAATTATTATTGTGAAATGAAAAAATGTAATGGAGAAAATTGTAGACACACATGGGAAACTACCAATACAGCTTTCTGTTGCTCAATACGTGCTACATAAAAGTTATTTTCTTAGTGTGAAGGATGCCCGCGAGTACACGTAAACTGCCTCGAGCGGCCAGTCGCACAACAGTTCTTTGTGTTTTCGGGGGCACCTTTCACGCTGAGAAAAATATTTTTAAAAGCACGTATTCAGCAACAGAAAGGTATATCGGCAGTTTATCATGTTGCTCTACAATTTTCTCATTGACATTTTTCATCTCACTATAATAATTGAGAAGTTCATTAAATAATAAGGACAAATATTCTGATTAGGCGGAATCTAAAAAATAGTCTGAGTATTAGCAAGCGACGGCAAACAAGACAACATTGGTTCTGTCCAGGTACTTGTCAGTTACATACTTTTTAAAGTTCGGGTAAAATTAAGGGAAACACCCTCTATATATATATATATATATATATATATATATATATATATATATATATAGTCGTATAAAAAGTGTGGACTGAACCCAGAGAAATAGTCATAAAAGAAATACACGCTCACCAACAACAAAAATACAATTTTCTTACAAACGTTTCAGCCGCTGATCCGGCCTTCATCGGATTGCATCAGACTAAAGAAAACGTTTGTTACCAATGTGCTAGAAAAGGAGAAGACACGTGGAACGGACATGTCGCTCCAAACAAAGTGCTAGCGAAAAAAAGATATTAAACAACTAAAATACGCATTTCTTGTTTTTTCAATATGAGGTTTTGCACAACGATAGAACAAAACAGACGGATTGCTGCTATGAGTTACGGACGCGAAGCGATGTCCTCACACTCGAAGTGAAAATGAAAGAAACGTCCTTTCTGCGGCGGCGGAAGGGGTAAAACATGTGGCTGGCTGTGAGGACCCGCGCCTAAGGCAGCGCTTTCCCCAGTTTCAAGGGATCGTCATCGTTTAAGGTAAGGAGACGCGACTCTACCACAGACCTGCTGTACGAAGGGGGCAAGCGACACAAGAGCGGCTCCAAACATAGCAAAAAAAAGAGAGGACATGCGGACGTGTAAGCACGTAGCAAGACCGTTTTACTTGCGTTGTGGTTAAAGTGCAAAGAATTTCCTTTCAACCATAACAACATGGTTCTAATGAGAAGGCAAGTATGTGAGTTTCCCTTACTTTGACTTACACCCGAGATGGCGGAAAAGAAGATAGAAACAGCAATCGGCAACTCTCTCATACTAGTCCCGTAGTGGGAAGATTTTATATCCCAACGCACATTCATAAAAGAAAAACAACGCATACTGACCCATTATTTCCTGAGCAGGCACTGTCACTGAAAATATATCGTGCTACAGTTCACAGCCTAAACCACGCAATGACATCTACATTTTCGTCTTTTGTAAAAGATACCAGCAATTTTCATTCTGACATCATGGACTTAGAACTGCCTCCTGAATGCTTACTTGTTACCCTTGATTTTTGTTCTCTGGACACAAATATCCCTCACGATGATGGGATAAAGGCTGTGCTATCAGCATATGAAGCTCGCCAGTCGATGAGCCTGTCGACTGCTATACGCTACGGACACTTCTTCAGTTAATCATTGAACCAAACAATCTTGAGTTTAATGTGTCCATTATGTCCAAGTAAGTGGAACGTCACTGGGAAGAAGAATTATTCCTAATTACACCAATATATTTATGGCTGTACTAGAAGAATAATTTCAAGTGGCTTCCGCTAAAGCCACTCTGCTACAAGCGTGTTATTGATAATATCTGTGTGATTTGGCCTCATGAGGAAACAGATCTTTTAAAAGTTATACCTGACTTCAGTCGTGATCATCACACTTGTTCATTATTTAACCATTGCTCGCGCAACAGCGTCAGCTTTCTGGACGTAAGTCTCACTGTCGGGGGGCAGATTAACTACGAAACTCTTGAGGAAGTGAACGGATATCCCTCGGTATTTACATTTCTGGAGTATTCATGCCAGACACCATAAGACGGGCATTCCATACAGCCAAGCGCAACACTTTAGGCGTATGTGTTCGAACAACGAAGATTTCAGTGCTAATTGCGAGCTAATGAAAGACAACCTTCAGAAGCAGAAATACCCGCAGCAGATAAATGATGATGCTGTGACTCGACCTGGAAAGCTCAACGAGGACGACATACTCAAATCAGAGTCACCTAATATGCTGCATAATGCACAAATCTAATCCTTACAAACACTGCGTCGGTGCCGATGGTTTCAGCTATTCTTAGAAAGCACCACAACGTCCTTGCTCAAAGTGGTCGCATTAAGCGCATATGTGCAGAGCCGCCTGCGTCTAGTATAGGAAAAATAAAAATTTACGTGCTACTTTGACGAAGTCAAGCCTTAATCCTAGCCGTGGCGCAGGCTGTATGTCTTGCAACAACTCCCGTTGCCCGGTGTGTCCTCCCGTGAAAACTACACAGAAAGCATTCAGCACCACGTCCAACTTCTCTATTCATATTACAGGAAACTTTACATGTGACCCGGACAATGTGGTCTAACTGCTTTAATGTACTAACTGTAATCAACAGTAAATTGGTCGGACATAGACACCTTTCAGGATATGATTTAATAACCATAGGTCACACGTAAAAACTCTTTTCAATCTTACCGTATTCAAATGCCGACCTTCCTGGTCACTCGTTCAAAGACTAAAAAGCGACAATATTTGAATGAGTCTTGCGATCGCACAGCTATTACAATGTTTGTGAGTCCTATCTAATTTATACGTTTAATACCACCACCTCGGGTGTAAGTGAAATCAAGGGAAAATCACGTGCTTGCCTTCTCATTAGAACAATGTTGTTATGGTTGAAAGGAAATTCTCTGCAATGTAACCACGACGCAAGTAAAACGGTCTTGCTTCGTGCCTACACGTCCGCATGTCATGTCTTTTATTGCTCTGTTTGGGCCGCTGTTGTGCCGCATGCCCCCTCCGCATAGCGGGTCTGTGGTAGAGTGGCATCTCCTTAGCCTAAATGATGATGATTCCTCGAGAGTGGAAAAAGCGCTGCCTTAATCGCGGCTCATCACAGCTACCCATATGTTTCACCACTTCCGTCACCGTAGCAAGGACGTTTCTTTTTCTTATTTCGCTTCTTCGAGGGTGCGCGCAACGCTTCCTCGTCCGTGACTCATCGCAGCCATCCATGTGTTGTGTTCTGTCTATGTGTTAATCCCCCGTTTAGAAAAATAACCGTCTATTTTACTAGTTTATTTTGTTCGCTAACACTTTGTTTAGAGCCACATTTTATTTTAGACCCGTCTTGTCCCTTTCCAACACTTTTAGAACGAATGCCTTTTCTAGTTTTGTTCATTCCGATGAAGGCCGGGCTGAAAGAAATCCGACTTCTTTGAGCGACCGTAGAACAGAAAACTCTACGACGGCATGCAATTTGTCAAGATGGAGACCGTGGTACTAACGAGGTGACCGAGAACAGTGATTTGGTGTCGAGAGCAAAAACGCTTTGGAGATTTACCTTGCATGCCAGGTCACCGAAACACACAACAAGAATGGCCTATAGGCGGGCCGGCAGTCTCTCAAAGGTAGGTAGAAAGATAACGACGTCATCTAACTGGAAAAAACCAAGCAGAAAATTTACAGCCAGCAAGAGAATTTCTGTTATCCGCTCGAAGGTTGCGGGGTAATTAAAATATTCTCAATAATAGTATACGCATAACCTTGAACTGTTAACGTATATGCGGTATTACAAACGCAGTTTTCTCGTGCTTCATCTTATCAACAGTTATCGTTCAAAAACAGTAGCGCAGTTCAATAAAGGAATAGCACGCGGCTTTGTGGAGGTAGTCCAAAGCGTGACTGATTCAGATGAGCGAATTTACGCCGTCCTTCAATTGTGGGTAGTCAACACAAAAACTACAGCTGCCGTTCTTGTTTCAACATAGCACTGCAGGCGACGTCTACGGAATGAACGAACGTTATATGGTGTCTCTTGGGAGGACTTTGCCAACTTATCCTTGGATCACACTTCGGTGAGAGAGATAGGAACGGGGGCGGATAACGGTCGCGGCACCTGGATCATCTTGATGCTGGGTGATAGATATTTACATTGGAGAACAAATATAGAAGTCGAATATGGTACTGTTTGAGTGCACAATTTAGCAGGAAAAAGTTAGGTTGAGTGTATTAAATATCAGTGGGGACCATTACGGTAAAGGTTTAGTGCGAGGAACTGGTAATGATGGGGATGAATCCTGAAGTAGACGGAGTGTTGGGATCCAAGGTACGAATCTCGCAGTTTTGGGGAGCAGTGAGGGTGGTGAGTGACATGAAGTCTAAAAGTGACATAAAGTCGTAAAGTAAGGTGCGTATGCCATGTCGTATAAGGCATGTACTGCGGCCTGCACATGGCGAGTTTGACTCCGCCTAGAATTGGTGAATCGCAAAGGATTCTTTTTTGCCAATGAAGAGTGGCACACGCCAAGTGCTACCTATCCAGTGGCGCAAGTTGGAATGAAAAATGTTTATTTACTAGCGCCACATATTCAGTAGTACATACCTAGTGACCAAATTTGTTTATTGCAGAGTTGCATAATGCCCCTAAATAATACGCAATTTTCCAAGCTGGCGTGAGAAAGGTTCATTGAAAAGTGGCAAAAACCCAGTGTCACATGTCCATCGCTTTATGTTTGTCCAACGGTTGGTTTCAGATCCTGTTCCGTCACAAAACATCCTGATGCTCTACCTATTAGTGCACTCACCACCCTATGACTGAAGTTCGCTGGAAAAGAAACGATTAGCTATCAATGAACAAAGATACAAACAGACACATAAATAAACTACTGTAAATTTGGTGATGGTGCCTATGAATCCTCTTCACAAGCAAAAGAGAATATCTCACATGTAATGCACAAAAACTAAATACGTGTGCGTACAAGGACAAGCAAGAACGTATAAACACGGTTAGGTGCCGCTCCTAAATCTATAACATGGCGGATTCTGAGCGTTTTTGTTGGTGTATGCTAGACTCTATGAAAATAGGTACTAATAAAGAATAAAACGAAGAAGGGACACTATAAATGGTACAATAAGTTCTGTAAACAAAGATGAAGATGTGTAAAAATATATGAAAAAATGGAAAAAAATTCGCATTTTCATAAATGTTTCTGATTGCTGTATATGCAGGTCAGCCTACCTACGGTTTAATATTTGACCCTGAAGAGACTTTTGAGCTCGTGTATTTGGCAAAACTCGAATGGTTCTCAGCTGTCATGCAGGATAAATAAACCAAGCTATGTACGATATTATGAGCTAGATATGAGCTGAATACATTAATCCAAATAAAAGGAAACATGTCGTATGGCAGCCATTTCGAAAGGCTGCAAGCCACCCACAAGGTTTCAAATACTCCTGTCTCACTTCTTTGATGTAATCACTCGTTTTTAAACGGGGCTAGAATATCATCCAATGCGTCATCCACCTCAAATCATTTTTAAACAAATGTAGGCAGCGAGGATGGCCTGGCAGCCAATGAGACAGTACAGGTAACACGCTGCAATTACTTTCTCTGGTCCATGCTTGCTGATATATCTAAAGCTTACGACGGTACTCAGGCATTGAAATGTTTAATGATCAGTACGCATAGATTGAAATGTTACAGGCGGAGTGCGTGGCCACCCTCACATGCTGCGCCACCATAGGATGCTCGTGTAAGCTCGGTGTGAGATGTTTGTATACCGCGAGGTTGAAATCTTTGTTGGAGCAGAAGTACTGCTACCGATTGCCTGAGGGCAGATATGTGGTGCACCACAGACTCGGCTTCACTGACTCTCATGGCTGTTCCACTGTCGCGTTTCATGACATAAGTATCGAACACCACGAGTGACTCTTCATACCAAACGCAGTATCGGCCTGTTGCTTGATACATCCACAACTATTCTCTAGAACGTTCACATTATGTGTAGACGAACGACCTGTTGTTTCATTTACGTCTCTGCGCGTGCTATCACCGGAATGTTCCTTCACCCCTTCTCGGTTTAAAAATCTCCTTCATACCTATGAAAAGGACATTGGACGACATCCACAATATCCGCTTTCTAACCTAGGTGGACGCACTCCCACTCGCAGGGAACTGGAATTGGTGGCATTTACAGGAAACCAAGAAGAGCCTCAATGGAAACGCACGTTCTGCCGACCTAGATATATCAACTGAAAAATCGTTTGATGCGCATGTAGTCAAAAAGTCAAGCCGAATAGTGGCTTCTAAGGCAGACATTAAAATGAATATTTGAAATACAGCTGTAAAGGAAACCCGAGATTTGCGGGTGCTTAGAATAGAAGTGCAGGAGAGGGCAGTGGGCATGTCTGCAATTAATAAACAGAAACGATGTCGGCACTGCCCCACAATTCCACGCCTTACGCTCATCCAAATTATAAAGTACACGGCCATATTAAACCCTGCAGGAAGTTCGTAACTCGGCGGAAGAAGGATATATTCCCTGATATACAATTTTTTGCGGCGGCCACTCCTCTTCGGAAACATTTCAATGGAGGGCCCCCTGTCTCCCTGACACAGAATAACGTCCCCTTGTGGTGGCTGCTGTTTGCCTGACACAGACTAATGCACCCTTGGAATGTTCATTATGTCTATGGCACATAATGACGTTCCCTTGTGGTATCCCCTCACTTCCTGATGGGAAGAGACGCTCCTGCGCATGTGATATTATACATATCCTACCACAAAGAAATCTTCAAGCCTACGCTGACGTAATCAGTCGGCTTGTATAGCTCATACTGCTGTCGCGAAGCACCACTGCGTGCTAAGCATGAGTTGAATGATATTACCTCACGGATCGGGTTCCATTTTATAGGCCTTAGTCATCCCCAAATAACGTGTACCTGCACCTATACTTCTGATACGTGGCCTTCCTTGTTACTTTATCTAAAAGCCGAACCTGATGTCTTCAAGTACGTCATCGTGTTTCCATTCGTGAACGACTGGACTTCCTCACTGGGAGCATTGATGTAACGAAAGGAAGTACCCTAAAAATTTCAAATCTGTCGACAGCTACAAAGACTGAAAAGTCATCGCAGGTCAGGGTTGGAGTGCATTAATTCAGCAACATTTCGGCTAACTCACCAGTCACTCTTTGGCACGCCAGTCATCTTACTTGTTGTAACCTTCAAGCTTTCGTCCAAGTGCAGAATTGGAGTAGTAGGAACGAGAAGGACAAGTACTACGGAAGGGAAGGAAGAGTAGTAGGAAAGGGAAGTAACAGTAGTAGGTCAGGTACACACACGACAAGCTTCGCTCACCCCCATTTTCTCCACAGGGGAAGGGCTGGTGATCTTTTTGACTGACATACACACTAGTCTGCTTTCTTCACCACAAAAATTTTAGTCGGAAGAAAGTTTCTCTCCGGAGGCTTGGGCTGAGTTACCGTTACATGTATCGAGGACATGCAAATCATCACCCTGGAAAGCCTTCTAAATGTCTGCACCTATGTCTATGGCAGGCAGTCATGTCGTTGTGGGGCTGTGCATTGCTTTTACCTTTAGGCTCAATGTGCCTTCGGAGGCCAAACTTGCATCATTTTTAAGAGGGGAAGGCACGTTAGATACCGCTCAACAAATGCGCTAGCATGCTTCTGCCGTACCTGCTTCACACACGGTTTCTTGGGATTATTTCATTCCGTTTTCCTAATTAGTTATTGCAATACGCCTCGCAAGTAATCCACTGAATAAGAGAATATAATAATTAAAATATCTAAGTTACGATGCCAACTACTTATATACATGGTAAAAATAAACGGTTATAATTGTTCAAGATCCGTGTATTACACAGTTTATGAAATGAAGAGTTTAATCTGATGGTTAATTGATAACTGAATCTCGAGAGTGCTGTATCAACTTGATATATCATAGCAATATAAACGATATTTGGGCATCGATTGAAGTAACGAAATCATTTAGATAGTACAATGTGCAATATGTTGTTTACCATTTATTAATTTACAATGGTTGCCGCTATACAAATATCATAAACCTGTAACAATCTTCACAATTTACAGCCGTATGTTCGGTCGTCAGGATAAAGGACGCACCACCACAGCCAAAGGTAATGTCGGTTTATTTATAAAAATATATTCAACTGCGATAACTTGTATGGACAAGATAAAGAATATACAAGTTACACAAATTGTCAATCTTCAACGAACATAAATGAGTCATATTAACTAAAAATGTTAATTATATGGTTCTCTAATCGGAACCTCTTTAGTTATACGTAGCACAAAACCTTCAGCAAATGTAACCGCGGATCGTAGCCGCAAGTGAGAAACCTGTGCGCCCGGGCAGCTGAATTGGCCGATAAAGTGCTACAGCTGTAGCCAACTGTAGCACGGCTACAACTGTGGCCGAAGACGACGACGCTCGGATGCAACGCGGGCGGACTCCCGCGTGACTGACGACATGGCCACGAAACTTTAGCTCCTGAAAGCAAAAATGGCATTTCTCCGGCTTTAGGGTGAGGCCGGCGGACTGTATAGACTGCAGAACCGCTCAAGCCGTTCAAGGTGCTCTTTAAACGTTGCAGAAAACATTATGACGTCGCCGAGATAGACTAAGCAGGTTTTCCACTTCATCGAAAGCACGGTATCCATAAGCCGTTGAAAAGTAGCAGGTGCAGAGCATAAGCCGAAAGGCAAGGCGGTCTCTCAGGTCTACTTCAATTTGCGAATACGCGCTTTTGAAGTCCATTGAAGAGAAATAACGAGCGTTCCGAAGTCTATCAAGTAAATCGTTATTGCGGGGAAGCGGATACACGTCTTTTTTGTCACATAATTTAGCTTTCGATAATCCACACAAAAACGCAGGCTGCCGTCCTTCCTTACCAAAACTACCGGTGATATCCAGGGGCTTTTGGAAGGGTGAATCACATCGTCTTCAAGCATTTGGTTTACCTGCTGCTGTATCGCTGCATGTTCTTTCGGGGCCACACGATTAGGGTTTTGGTGAATCGGTCTCGCTTCGTCCTGTATGATTATGCGGTGCTTGGTTAGGGGCGTCCGACCGACTCTTGACGTCGTCGCAAAGCAGTCGTGGAACTCGGCCAGTAGCGCAAGAAGTTGTTCTCACTCGTGTTGCGGTAAATTGTTGTTCTCACTCGTGTTTATGTCAAGCACAGGTGCTGGGTCTTGCGCATGCGCTTCTTCTAGCACTGAAAAGCACCCACGAACATCAGCGACATCATCAAAATAGGCCACAGCCGTGCACTTTGGTAGGTGCCGTCGCTCTGTGCTAAAATTGGTCGATGACAGGTTCGTGCGCACATCGGTGATATTTACGATTCTTCGTGCAACGGCGATACCGTGAGTAAATAACAAGGCAGTTACTTGGTCTGCAACTCCTTCACAATCAAATGGTACGTCACATGCGACCGAAACACGGATACCTGACCGAGGGGGACGACCACGTCGTTTTCGATTAGACGACCGGCGTTGCGTTGAGGCGATAAGCAGGGAATTAAATCCGGAGTCCTGTGAAACGTAACCAAGCGGTCCGGAATGTTGATTATGGCGTCGCATTCCCCGTTGAAAATCCATACCTATGATTAAATATTTACAGCATGTTGCAAAAACGACGAATGTTGCCACGAAGGACGAACCTCCTATGGTTATTCTCGCCGTACAGCTTCCAGCAGTCGTGAGCAGTTCGCCGCCCGCAGTCCTTATATGAGGTCCGGTCCAGGGCGTTTTTACTTTCTTAAGGCGAACGGCTAGACCTTGACTCATTATCTAATAATCGGCACCAGTGTCGACTAGCGCTGTCACTTGCTGTACGTCAACTGAAACAATAATATCTACGCTCACAATTTCGTCGGTGTTAGAGTTTGAGTTTGAGAAAAAACCCCAATAATCCCGTCCTGCGGCGGGATTATTGGGGGTTTTTCATCATCTTGTCGGCTCGCAACCATACCCCCAGTGGTCGCCGCTGTTAGTTTCCCCGGCGTGGACTGGGCGACCTTCCTCTACGGAGGTCAGAAAAAGTACGTACACTCGGTGCAGATGAATGAGCAGGTGACGGAGAGCGTGACCGCCGGCCAAAATCTGTCTGGTGGCTGGGCAGAGAGTCATCGTTCAGAGTGCGCGTTACGGGAGCACCTTGAAAAGCAGCGTTGGCGCGGCGTAGCATGTAGTCGTCACTGGTGCGTCGACCGTCAGATCAGGATTGATAAGGTCGAAATGAGGCGTTGCGGTGCCAGCAATGCCGGGAAACGTGGCCAATTCCTCCGCATTGATAACAGAAGGGGCCCCTACTGACAGCGTACCATACGTCCGCTCCTCGAATTTGCGGCCGCCTCGAAGGCTCGTCTTGTGGCGGTGACCAAAATGCAGCTGACGGCGGCTGGTGGTAGGACGGGATCGGCGCAACGGGCGGATGTCTCAAAGGTTCCTCTGTTGCTGCTGACCAAGGTGTGGGCCTCGGCGGCTGATGGTGCGACCGTATGGGCGTCATAGCTGGTTGACCTCGGACAACGTCGGCGTAACTTAGCGGGCGCTGCTTGTGAACAGGATCGCCTGCCAAGAACGCTTGCCTAGCTTCATCACGGATGATTTCAGCGACTGATGCCATGAGTGGACCAACTGCCGGTGTCCAGAGCTTCTGAAGTTCTTCGCGAAGAATCTCCCGAATTAGATCACGGAGGGAGTTCTTATTGGTAACGGTCATTGCGGCGGAGTTGATAGGAGTGCTGCTGGGCAAGCGATCGTACTGCCTGCATCTTAGATGGAGTGCGCGTTCAATACCAGTGGCTTCCTTTATAAAATCAGCTACGGTGCTCGGTGGATTGCGCACTATAGTTCTTGTTTTACGCCACGCATGATGTAGCGCAACTTCTTTTCCTCGGGAATGTGAGGGTCAGCTCTACGACACAGGCGGGCCATGTCCTCGGCAAACATTGCCACAGTTTCATTGGGTTTCTGGAGGTGGAACTCAATTAGTTGCTGGGCACGGTCCCATCGATCAACACTCGCAACTGTTTCAGTGAGCTGATGTTGGAAATCATTCCATGTGGCGATGTTGGCTTCACGGTTCTCAGGCCACGTGCGAGCACTACTGTCAAGGACGAAGTACACGTGGGAGAGCTTTTGTTGAGCAGTCCACCCATTGACCTCGGCAAAACGTTCGTACTGGTCAAGCCAGTCTCCAACGTCTTCAAGTTCGCCACCATGAAGCGATCGGGAACCAGTGGTTACAGAAGGGTTGCCAGGGACAGACTGTGAGTAGAGCTGTCTTCTGCAGCTCGTGGAACCTGTGGCGGGCTGGTGGTCGCCACTGGCAGAGGTAGACAGGGCCCTGACGAGCGTTCTTGCAGGAGGTTGAGCTCGGGAGCAAGGCCTAGCAACTGCCGACTGAAGCGATGCACAGGAGTTATTGAAGATGGGCTGGATGAACGGCTTCCAGGAGTCCGGATCATCAGGCGGTGTTGTGTACCCAGCACCTCCACAAGTGTAACGAGTCAACGCGAACAAGAGACAACCCGTTGAACAAGACGGCGGAACAGCTTGTTAGGAATCACCTGAACAAAGACATGTTCTTCAAATTACCCTGTCCTACTCCTCGGAGTCAGTTAAAGCACATATTGTCATCATCGTATAAACGTCTACAAAAGTACGCGCCAATATGGTTCGCATAAATGCATGTTCTGCAAGCGTGGCTGTATAGCCTAGTGGTTACGACGCTCGCCTTGGAAACGTGGGTACGCGGGTTTGAATCCCGCCTCGGCAAGAAATATATTTTTGTTTTGTTTATTATGTAGTGACAAATACCGGCGCCAGCAGAGGACGAAGAAGAAGACGTTTCTTGTTGTTGGTGCTCGCTCTCGCTCCGCTTGGCCGTTGCCTGTTTCTGGCCTTCATAAAAACGCCAAGCGCATCTAACCTTGAACGCGTCTTATCAATTGGTGGAGCGTGCTGGTTCCCTCTTCATCCTGGAACTCCGTACCCGGACTCTACCCCCCGCCTCGGCAATGCCTGACGACGCGCCACAGCAGGGTGCTCCCGCACCACCGGTGGTCGCCTGCTCCGGCGTACCACGACAGCGAGACCCTGTCATTTTCAACAGCACCGACGAGCACGACGTCGAGGACTGGCTCACTTCATATGAGCGGGTAAGTGCCCACAATAAATGGAATGACGGCGACAAGCTCAGCTACGTCAACTTCTACCTGGCCGGCGTAGCACAGCTGTGGTTCAACAACCACGAAGCTGATATTGCCAACTGGTCCGCCTTTAAAGCGAGCTTCGCGGAAGTCTTCGGCCGACCCGCTGTTCGCAAGCTCCGCGCGGAACAGCGCTTACGCGGTCGCGCCCAACAATCCGGCGAGAACTTCACGTCCTACATCGAGGATATTGTGGACCTCTGCCGTCGCATCAACCCTGCGATGTCCGAAGCCGATAAAATCAGACACATCATGAAGGGGATCGAGGACGACGCCTTCCACATGCTCATAGCCAAAAATCCCCAAACTGTCACGGACGTCGTTCAGTACTTTCAGAGCTACGACGAGTTGCGGACACAGCGCATTGCTACACGCCTCCCGAGCTCTGACATAGCCAACATGTCAGCGTTAACTGTAGGCTCCGTTTCTGCTGACACCACAATGTTCATGCGGCAGATACAGCAGTTTGTCCGAGAAGTGGCGCGACAATTGTCGCTTGTTTCCAGCGTCCCGGACTCTGCGAGGGCGCTTGCTCCGACGCTACGACAGGCCATAGAGGAGCAAATTTCTGAGGCTCTCCCACCCACCTACCAGCATCCGCCTGTTTCCGCTCCACTCACCTATGCTGAGGTCGCACGCCGCCAGTCACCAGCAATGCCACTCCGCACGGATCCTGTTCGACCAGCAAATACCTTCTACGCTGCGCGTGCGCCTGTCCACCCGAACCCGCCTCCTTTTCGCCGTCCCGCTCCGCCGTCCACTAATCCTTGGCGCACCCAGGACAACAGGCCTATTTGCTACTTCTGTTGTCTACCTGGCCATGTCGCACGTTTCTGTCGTCGTCGTGACATCCGTACTAGTGCGGGCGACGTAAATCAAGGCTACTTTCCTTCTGAGCCACCACACCCGATCTCCTCCCACTCAACGATGAACAGCTGCTCACCGAGTCGACGTGACTACAGCCCACGTCGGTCACCCTCACCACGTCGCCGTTCACTTTCCCCAATGGTTTGTCGCCCCCCCCCCCCACCAGTACAAGCGGAAAACTAGCCCACGCAGTTCCGGAGGCAAGAACTGCGCTCGTGTCGACAACTTCAAGGCCTCGATTTCTACCTGCGAACGAAATCACCGTGAATATCGAAGGTGTTTCTGTGCAAGCACTTGTCGATACTGGAGCCGCTGTGTCTATTCTTAGTGGAGAACTGTGCCGCAAGCTCAAAAAAATTACGATTCCGCTTTCCGACGTCTCCCTGCGTACCGCAACCGCGCACCACATTCACCCTTCCGTGGCATGCACAGCTCGCCTTGTCATTCAGGCCGTTTTGTACGTAGTCGAATTCGTCGTTTTTTCACCGTGTTCATACGACGTTATTTTGGGTTGGGACTTTCTTGCTGCTAACCATGCCGTTGTTGACTGTGCGCGTGCCGAACTTGAGTTGTCGCCGACGTGTGACGCCGCATCTGACAAGCCGCCTTCTCGAGTGGTCGTCTCTGCGGAAACTGATATACCTCCTTTGTCTTGTGTTCTTGTGCCACTTTCTTGCGACTATGCTCCCTCTTCCAGCGCCCTGTTTGCGCCCTCCGAAGCCTTCACCTCTCGCAAAGACTTCCTCCTTCCTTTTGCAGTTCTCACAGTCGAAAACTCTTGCAGCGCCATTTATGTCACGAATCGGTCCTCTTCCCCAGCCACCTTATTCCGTGGTGAATGTATCGGTCGGCTTGACGATGTTGATTCCGCTTACTCCACTCAACTGCCTGACGACGCGATGAGTCTTCACGTCGACAGCATTACTCCTGTTACCACCGCCGATTCGTCCTCCTTAGAAGCCTTCCTCCCGTCAATTGATTCCGAACTTCCACCTGCCCAGCGTACCCAACTCTTGGAACTGCTCGATCGCTTTCGGCTGTCGTTCGATCATGAGCAATCTTCCTTGGGCCGCACATCCTCCATCGTTCACCACATTGACACCGGCACTCATGCACCCCTACGCCAGCGTCCATACCGAGTTTCTCACGCTGAACGTCGTGTCATTGATGAACAGGTCAACGACATGCTTCATCGTGGCGTAATACAACCCTCGCACAGCCCTTGGGCCTCCCCAGTTGTGCTGGTAAAGAAAAAGGACGGTAGCATTCGATTTTGCGTTGATTATAGGCGCCTTAACAAGATCACACGAAAAGATGTTTATCCGCTGCCCCGAATCGACGACGCTCTCGACTGCTTGCAAGGAGCAGAGTTCTTTTCCTCTTTGGACCTTCGATCTGGGTATTGGCAGGTCCCTATGAATGACCCTGACCGTCCGAAGACAGCGTTTGTAACCCCAGACGGGTTATACGAGTTTAACGTGATGCCATTCGGCCTTTGTAACGCGCCTGCCACCTTCGAACGCCTCATGGATAACATTCTTAGAGGCCTCAAATGGCACACGTGTCTGTGCTACCTGGACGACGTCGTAGTCTTTTCCAAGGACTTTGACTCCCATCTAAAGCGTCTCGCAAGCGTCCTGACTTGCCTTTCCGACGCTGGACTGCAGCTTAACCTGAAGAAGTGCCACTTTGCCGCCCGCCAGCTTACCATCTTAGGTCATGTTGTCAGCAAGGACGGTGTCCTTCCCGACCCTGCAAAGCTTCGCGCCGTCGCCGAGTTCCCCAGGCCGTCTACGCTGAAGGAGCTCCGTAGCTTTATAGGCCTGTGTTCGTACTTTCGCCGATTCGTGCGTAATTTTGCGTCCATAATCGCCCCCTTAACGCAGCTGCTTGCCAACAGCCAAGGCATCTCGGCATGGTCTACAGCTTGCGAAGACGCGTTTGCCACCTTACGCCATCTTTTGATATCCCCACCTATTCTACGCCACTTTGACCCAGACGCTCCAACAGAAATCCACACAGACGCTAGTGGAGTCGGCCTGGGCGCTATTCTAGCCCAGCGTAAGTCTAGCTTCGAAGAGTACGTCGTCTCTTACGCCAGCCGCACTCTCACCAAAGCGGAAATGAACTATTCGGTCACGGAAAAAGAATGGCTTGCTATCGTTTGGGCAATCACCAAATTTAGACCTTACGTATATGGCCGCCCATTTTATGTCGTGACTGATCACCACGCCCTGTGCTGGCTGTCGTCATTAAAGGACCCATCTAGTCGCTTAGCTCGTTGGGCGCTTCGTCTCCAGGACTATGACATCCGTGTTGTCTACCGGTCAGGCCGTAAGCATTCGGATGCCGACGCTCTTTCGCGCTCACCACTGCCTGATGAGTCTGGTGCTGCGTCTTTCTCAAGCTATGATTCTTCCTCTCTTACATTGGCCGACATGCCATCCGAGCAACGCCGGGATCCTTGGATAGCATCTCTTCTAGAGTATTTATCTCAGCCATCACCCCGCACCTCCGACCGCTCGCTTCGGCGCACTGCTCGCCACTTTGCCATCCGCGAAGGGCTCCTGTACCGCCGCAACTACCTCTCTGATGGCCGTAAATGGTTGCTAGTGATTCCTCGCCATCTACGTTCTGACATCTGTGCCTCTTTTCATGCGGATCCTCAATGCGCCCATGCCGGTGTCCTAAAGACGTATGCACGCCTACGGCTTCGATACTACTGGCGCGGAATGTACCGCTTCGTTCGGCAGTACGTCCGCTCGTGCTCCAAGTGTCAACGCCGCAAGAGCCCACCTAACCAGATAACAGGGCCGCTTCAACCATTGCCTTGTCCCTCCCGGCCTTTCGACCGTATCGGCATTGACTTGTACGGCCCTCTACCGTACACCCCAGATGGCAACCGCTGGGTTATCGTCGCCGTGGACCACCTCACGCGCTACACCGAAACTTCAGCGCTTCCGGCGGCCACAGCACGTGAAGTCGGCTCGTTCATCCTTCGCAACCTTGTTCTTCGACATGGTGCGCCTCGCGAGCTACTGAGTGACCATGGTCGTTCATTCCTCTCCGAGGCTGTAGAAGCCCTGCTCCGCGAATGCAACATTGTCCATAGAACTACGAGCGCCTATCATCCGCAAACCAATGGTATGACTGAACGCTTCAATCGCACTCTCGGCGACATACTCGCTATGTACGTTTCCGCTGACCACACTAACTGCGACCGCATCCTTCCCTTTGTTACGTATGCCTACAACAGCGCCACTCACTCGACCACAGGATTCTCTCCTTTCTTTCTTCTTTATGGTCGCGAACCTTCCTCGTTTATGGACACGATTCTTTTGTATCGCCCCGACGCTTCAGAATCTACGACTCTATCCGAAGCTGCCACCTATGCCGAAGAATGTCGTCAAATCGCACGTTCTCTTACCGCGCAAAACCAGGCCAGCCAGCAACATAGTCGAGATGCCGGCTTGTCCTTTCCCTCATATTCACCTGGATTGCTGGTATGGCTCCGCGTTCCCTCGTCTACTCCCGGCCTTTCCACAAAGTTCATCTCAAAGTATGACGGCCCTTACCGGGTTCTACGACAGACGTCCCCGGTCAACTACGTCATTGAGCCCGTTCAGCCATCTACGGACCAACGGCGTCGCGGACGCGAAACTGTTCATGTCGACCGACTGAAGCCGCACTACGACCCACCAGTGCTGCCTGTTCCATAGGTCACCAGGATGGCTCCTTTTTCGCCGGGGAGTGATTGTAGTGACAAATACCGGCGCCAGCAGAGGACGAAGAAGGAGACGTTTCTTGTTGTTGGTGCTCGCTCTCGGTCCGCTTGGCCGTTGCCTGTTTCTGGCCTTCATAAAAACGCCAAGCGCATCTAACCTTGAACGCGTCTTATCAATTAATAGTTTCTTGGTACGAACCATAAATTACAGGTGGCTTAAGCAGCTTCGCTGGTGCAATCCGGGGAAGCAATATGGCGGCGATATTCGGCAGCACTGCGACCGCACGATAACCACAAGAACGTCGATGTTGACGAGAGTATGTGCAGTTCGCATGTTTGAAGTGGCAAAATACTTTAATAAATAATAACACTGCTATATACTATTTTAGAGCATTTTGGTTTGATTTTTCTTTCTAATCGTGAGTACGAGCACACTGTGAAAAAGAGGGCGCGTTCCCCCGGTTTCCGCTTCTGTTGCTCAAAGGCCATCGCGGTTTCGATAGAGTTATAGGGTGCTCCGTCGACTGGATAGACTATTGACTCGGCGGCCTTCAAAACCGCCCGTGTAGCACCTCAAACATGACCTTTGAGTCAGCGTACTATCGGTTGGAAAGCCTTCCAAACGCCCGTGTGACCCGGGTACAAGGCACTCAAGTGCTGGCATAATAGATGCAGGTTTTATGTCGTCGTGCATTGTGACAATGTGCAGATCAAGTATGCTCTCGCTGGCACTGCATCGACGGTACTCGAACGTGGCTTGTGTGCCTCAGCTAAAAAACGACCCCACGCAATACCACATAAAGATCGGCAATGTCTTTCTCTTTTCTCTGTAGCAACACAGTCAGTACATTCAATATAGGTATTTTGTTGTTGATTGTAGTAGAGTGATTTTTTTGTCTTGTTCTGTTTGCGTGTTCCTTCTGTGCCCAAACAGAGATACTAATCTTGTGAATTGTTGTTCGATCAAAATTTCTCCTTCCAGGTATGGCATATACTGGTTGCGCCTGCAGCGACCTTGGTGGTGCCTTAATATATGTCGATTCAAACACAATGAGCAGCGCAGCGACTCTTACCCACGAAATACTTCATCTGTAAGTACGCCGCATCTTCAGGAATACCTGTACTGCACATTCAAAACGGATTCTTAGTGTTGTTCATCATTTATTAGGAAACAATATAGGGTGGGATAGTTTCAGCATGAAGAATTGCAATTCCTTGCGGGCTAACGTGAAACAAATCGCTGCATTTGCTCGGAAGATATATTGCATAGACGCTTTAATATCAGTGTATTAGTTAGAACTGAAGTGCACTTACTTTACCATCCTGAAATGCATGTACTTTTCTTTCGTAATTTCTAGTTCAGTTTTAACGCGATATTTCTCTGATCCTAAATGCAGCTTGCGCATACTTAAGAGTCGAAAAGTTGACGTACCTCCACTAGGGGTGTGTTTGGTCGGTATATTGTTCATTCACTATTTTCCGCGCCCCTTTAACTTTTCTATGTATGTGTAAGAACTCATACCGGAATTTTAATTGGTTTTACGATAAAGTGAGAAACAAGTGCCCAACATTTGCCAAAAGCAGAATGGGTAAACTATGCTCCGAGAGAGGTAATGTATGGGTAAATTATGCTCTCTCTTTAGTCTACATGTGCATTATTTAGAGTACTTATACCAGTCTAATAAAGTGTCAGGACTAAAGAAGTTATGCTGAAAGGAAACTGCTGCAGGCAATTTCCAGCATTATTGACTTTTTAAGTGCTTTGTACATGCTTATTCTTACGTTTATGCACTAGGCGCATACTTCTTGAATAAAAGAGAGAAGTCATACGGGAAAAGCAGAGAGGTTAACTTCTTGAGAACCTAGTAAACAGCGCGGCCCAAAGCATAGCACATAGGAAAAGATACCTGCATTCGATCACAAAATGTATGGCGTCACAAAACATACTATGTGACTGCAAGCATGCAATGGTGAGCTTCATGGCCAAGCGCTTTGCTGTGAAATAACTTTGCTCGCGCGCGCGTTTTGGCGCTTCCACCATGCAAGTAGATTTAATATTTTACTGCGCTTTCTTATAAGGCCGAATGCGGACGATCACTGCTATATCACGCACGAACACACTAGCAGCGCCAATCATATAGGCAAAAAGCTCCCGCTCTTGTTTGAAGTCGAAGAACCCCAAAATTCCTTGCGAATGGTCTACCAATATTTGAAAACAACCTCTTGTAGCCCTCGTGAAAGAGTCAATTTTTCACCATGCACCATTTTTCAGACAAACGTTTTATGAGATTACAGTTCTAAACAGTGGCATCGGAATATACGAGTAAATATAAAATCATTTTTTGTTGAGATCAACATTGAAAGTTGACTACACAATAAGTAAAAACTAAACCTCAAGCTCCCTTTGTACTGATTCACAGCTGGCTCGAGAATGTGTGACTGTGAGGACACACATGCAGGTGGTGCTGTGGCGTATATGCAAGTCACTAGAGCATCAGCTAAGCAACGGCATTCAAATCTTATCCCTTTACTGCGCTCATTGAAATATATATTTGCTTTACTAAGAGTATAACACCGGGTCCCTTCCCCCGCAGGGGCGTCTGCGCAAGCAGGTGCTTGGTGAGTTGCGCCACCACGTACCTGAACACACGGGGGTTGGACCCTCCCACACGTAACTTTGCGTGGCTTAGCCGTGTTTGGGGAAAGGGGAATCCTGGAAGTCGAGGTAATGCCGGCTGTTTATACCTATAAGACCCCTCGGCGGAGGCAACACACCTCTTTGGCCTCTGCTTCACATAGACGCCACCCCCGCACTGACCCACCCGGGGGAAATTGGTGGTCGCCTTTTCCTGTCCCCCTCTCCGATCTTTCTCTTATCATTTTTTCTGTCTTCACTGTCCTGTCACCTCCTCTCTTCTGTTACTTCCTCACCTTTCATAGGCGGCTTGGGTTAACCTTGTGCAGATGCCATCTCTTGGGTTTATATACATGGTTATAGCGGGAATGTACGGCTGGCGCGTGTAGCCTTACACGTTAAGTGCTGCAGCGTCCTCCGTGGTGGGTGGCTGTCATTGCTGCCGAAGTACACCAAACTGTTTTGGAAACGCCCGCTGTTCTTAGGCTTCTTGATCGTCTTCCTCAGAAGAGGGGACGCACCGATGAGATTTTGAACTTGTTCACCCGTCCTAAAGATATTTTTTCACGATTTCAAGTAGTGCATAGCGCAAGAACAGAAAAACTAGCAAGAACCATATAGCTATTTGTAGTTGCTAAAAGCTTAACCAACACGCTAGGCCCAGGCTACAAGGTCACCAAAATGCCAAGCAGGGACCTTCTGCTTGAGCTACGTGATAAAGACCAATACAATAGACTCAGCAAGCTTGTTACTTTTGGTGATGTCCCAGTTACCGTTTCACCGTATCAATCCATGAACACAGTACGGGGGGTAGTGTCTGAAGCAGTCCTCATCGACCTATCTGAAACCGAATTGTTGGAAAGATGGAAGGAGCCAAATGTCACGAATGTGCAGCGCATTGTTATGAGCCGGGACAACAAAGAAATTCCCACGAAACACCTGGTACTTACCTTCGAATTAATCATTTTGCCACAAAGCATTGAAACAGGCTACACAAAGATAGTTGTAACACCTTACATCCGAAATCCTAGGCGATGCTACCAATGCCAAAGATTCGGACATGGCTCGCAGAGCTACCGTGGGCGACCCACCTGTGCTAACTGTGGAGTACAAGGTCATGCCTCAGACAATTGCGAGGCCGTACCTCACTGCGTTCATTGCGATGGTGAGCATCCAGCGTAATCAGAGTCTTGTCCAAGCTGGAAAAAAGAAATGGAAATTATAACACTGAAAGTTCGTGAAAACTTAACGTTCAGGGAAGCACGCAAAAGGTACTCACCATTCCTCACAACCACTTACGCTGATGCGGCGCGTAAAGGGGCAGCGTCGCAGCGGCTACTGCCCCCTGCCCAGCCAGCGCACAGTGAGCTGTCACTTGTGGCTCCTGCCACCGGGGTGGAAAAAGCTAAGTATACTCCACCCAACCAGCAAACAGGCCCGGTTACCCTAGGGTTGCCGGCAGCACAACAGCCCTCGGTGACAGCCTGCGCTACGCGTAGTGAACCCGCAGGACCGCCAGCAGCTCCCACGGTGGGTGCAGTCAAGGCTGCCTCACTCTCTCCGGCCCCTGCTGGTGCTCGCAACAGTCGGCGCAGCTCAGGCCCAAAGACAGCCCCATCGAGCTCTGGGCTGCTGGGTGCAAATGTCTCGTCCTTCGCGGAGAGACTCTCGCGGAACTTCTTGCTCGCAAGAGCGCGTGTCCGGCGCCTCACAAGAGGCAATGGACACTACACCCATCCCGACGGCGCACCAAGCGCCTAAGAAGCGGCGAGGCTCCCTCGACCGCTTCAGAAAGGACAAATCCCATGCTACAGGGCATGGAAAAGGCTCCGCCATGTAAGGCAGCACTTCCTTTTTAATACACACAGCACCAATTTACTTTCATTACGGATACACAAATCATACAATGGAACGTCAGAGGCCTTCTTAGGAACCTCAACGATGTCCAAGAACCTCTTTACCGACACAATTCAAAAGTGATGTGTGTACAGGAAACGCACTTAAATTCAAAACATACAAACTTTCTCCGACAGTATGTTACGTTTCTTAAAGATCTCGACGATTCTCTCGCATCATCAGGCGGTGTTGCCATAGTAATTCACAAAAGCATAGCATGTCAACACTTGTGGCTAGAAACGCCCCTTGAAGCAGTGGCAGTTCGGCTTCAGTGGCAGTTTTTCTAAACAAAGTCGTCACCATTTGCTCGCTTTACATAACCCCACATTACCACTCACACAAACATGAACTTCAGTCCTTTATAGATGAATCGCCAGAACCTTATCTTGTTCTTGGCGATTTCAATGCGCACAGCAGTCTGTGGGGCGACTCTCGTATCGATGCGCGAGGTCGTCCTGTTGAAAAAATGTTTCGCCTCTGGTGCGTGTCTCCTGAATAAGAAGGAACCTACATTTTACTCTCTCGTAAACAGAACCTTTTCTTCTGTTGATCTTAGCATAGCTTCAGCGTCTCTATTATCTAAATTTAAATGGGAAGTTACCAAAATCCTTTTGGGAGCAATCACTTCCGAATACTACAGAGAATAACCAAAGAAAATGAATCTTCACCACAAGCCCCTCAATGGAAGGTTGATACAGACGATTGTGAGAAATTTCGAACTCTTACTAGTAGTATATCCTGGGCTGACATGTCTTCGTTAGGAATTGATGCTGCCGTGGACTATTTTACTACCTTCATAATTGATGCCGCTTCTAAACGCATCACCAAAATAAGTGGTGTGGCATGCAAACGCCCTGTCCCATGGTGGAACGACGAATGTAGGAACGTTCGTAGGAAATAGAACAAAACGTGGTGGTTGTTACGCGATTCTCCTACTGCAGAGAATCTCATCAATTTTAAGAAGATAAAGTCCCAAGGCCGGAGTACGCGCCGACAGGCCAGAAGAGAGAGTTGGCAGAAGTTTTTATCAAGTATACACTCGTAAACAGATGAGGCCAAAGTCGGAAACAGGGTAATAAGGTAAGAGCGTGACAGACTTATTCACTCCCTTTGGTAAGCAGACAAGGCGACAGCTTGCGAGAACAAGCGAACTTCCTGGGCGCACATTTTGAACCTGTGTCCAGCTCATCTCACTGTCCCTAAACATTTAAACGATACAAAGCCAGAATAGAAGGACAAAAGCTGGAACGAAAATGCAAGAAGTACGAGGCATATAACCAGCCATTAGGATTATCTGAGCTACAGGCATCACTAAACTGCTGCAATAAATCTGCTCCAGGAGCTGACCGTGTAACATTTGCAATGTGGAAGTACCTACCCTCTGAAACACAGAAAACCCTCCTTTCCCCCTACAACGCTATATGGTCTTCCAGCGAGATCCCGTCTGCCTGGAGTGAGTGAGTGAATAAACTTTATTGTAAAATAAATAATTCAGCTGGCCTCATGCGAGGCTTATCTATGGTCGGGGCCCATATTTCAGGGCTCCGCTGGCTTCCACAAGCCTGTTAGCTCTATTAGGATTTGGTATGTGAGGTTCTATGTTGTGTGATGTACACTCTCATGTTATGTGGTACAGGGTTGGTGTTGACGCGCACCATGGGCACATGTCTCTAAAGGCTGAGGGGTGTATCTTGTGTAGTGTATGTAAGCTGACAAAGGTGTCTGTCTGTAGCCTACGCAGATCGGTGGCCTCTTCAGTCTTTAGTTTTCTGTAGGGTGGTGGGTAAAGCGTACGATTCCCTCTATATTAGTTTAATATAGTCGAGTAATCGGGATCGATGGGCGTTAGGTCGTCTACAGCAGATGTGTTAAGGACCCGGTAGTGAGCGTATCCTCGGGCGGCTCTATCCGCATGTAGATTACCTGCAATCCCTTCGTGTCCAGGTACCCATAGAATCGTTTGGATAAATTCTCTTTGGCATTCTTCTTTGAGTTTGGTGAGAATTCGGTGTGCGTTCGTACCAACCCTTCCTCTTTGGAAATTTCTGCATGCTGTTTGCGAATGTGTTAGGACTGTAAGCGATTTCATTGATTTCCTTCCCTCTTGGATAGCGAGTGCGATGGTGACTTCCTCCGCTTCCGTGATGGAGCTGGCGGATATCGACCCGCTGGAGGTTATTATTTCTCAGCAGTCAGTCACTACTGCTACTGCTTTCTTAGCGTTGCCTGTGTAAAGTGCGCGTCGGTAAATCGAGCTGCATTCATAAAGCCGAATTTCCTTTCGATGTATTGGGCCCTTGCTTGCCTCCTGCCGGGAGGGAAGTTAAGGTCTAAGTTTTTGGGAAGCGGGGCTACCTGGTACCAGATTCTGATGGTGCGCGGTATTTCTTGTGTTTTTTTGTGGGCTTGGAGTTGGGCGTTGTCTCCAAGTCTCTCAAGTACGCTCCTGCCTGTGGGTGTTTGGAGGAACCGGTTTTTCTGCGAAATGAGTTGACTGGACTGGAGTGGACACTTTATTTGTGTCCTGCAGGATGCGCTTAGGGCGTAGCGGGCGTCTCCCACGTAGGGACCGACAGGGAATACCTGGAGGCCGCTTCGTGGGCCTGCTGGACGGCCCATTGAGATGAGTTGAGTTTCGGCTAGTTCGTCAAAATTGTTATGAAGTCCTAGGGCCAGAAGTTTCTCATTTGGAGTGTTCTTTGGTAGGCGTAGGGCAGTTTTGTACGCCGTATTTATGATTACACCTGCTTTTTCCTTCTCCGCTTTAGTTAGGTTGTAGTAGGGCAGGCTGTATGTTACCCTGCTGACTACTAGGCGCCTTACTAGGCGGAGTGTGTCACCCTCCTTCATGCCCCTTCTTCTGCTTGTGACTCGCGCTATCATTCGGGCGATTTGTTGGGCCGTTGTTTTGAGGAGGGCGAGGGCATGTTGACATCTGTGATTGGATTGGAGCCACATCCCTAGAATCAGTAGAGTCGTTTTCTCGGGTATGTTGCCTCCATCGATTTTGACTTCTATGCGTAAGTTTGGGTCCCTGGATACCGTTCGGTTTCCTTTCGCTTTCCATATTCTTATGATTTCAGGTTTGTCGGGTGGGCACTGCAGTCCTCTTTGCCGGGCATATTGCTCTAGTGTAGTGGCTGCTGTTTGGAGCTGTCCTTTCTTATCGGCCAAGGAGCCCTTGGTTGTCCATATAGTGATGTCATCCGCGTATAAAGCATGTCTGATACCCTGGATGTCTTGGAGTTTTCTGACCAGGCCAACCATGACGATATTGAAAAGAGTGGGTGAGATTACCGCTCCCTGAGGAGTTCCCTTGTTCGGGGGCGGAAGGTTGCACTTTCGATCTTTGCCAGCTTTAGCTCTTCTGTCTTTCGGCTTAGGAAGCTTCGTACGTAATTGTACGTTCGCTCCCCGCAGTTCGTGTTTGCTAGTCCTTTCAAGATTCCTTGGTGGCTCACGTTGTCAAAAGCCCCTTTGATATCTATGGCTAGGATAATGTGATTACCTGCATTTGGAATGTTAGTGAGTGCCTCTTCTTTTAGTTGAACGAGGATGTGTTGGGTTGAGAGCTTAGCACGGAAACCGTACATAGTATCCGGCCCATGCCCACTTTCTTCCAGGTACTGTTGGAGTGTGAAGTTTACTACTCGCTCAAAGATCTTTCCTAACCATGATGTAAGCGAGATTGGCCTCAAGTTTTCTATCGCCACTTTCTTCCCGGGCTTGGGTATCATGATTACTTTCGCATGCTTAGACTGTTCTGGTAGTGTTCCCTTGGACCAGTGGTCATTTATGAATTTGTGAGAGCGACTACGGCTCCGTCGCTCATGTTTCTGATGACGGCGTTAGTTATACGATTCACCCCGGCTGCCGTGTTGCGTGTCGAGCTTGCTATAGACGCTCTGATTTCTGCAACCGTGATGGGCTCTTCTAGCTCTGGGTTTGGGGTTCCATTGTAATTTTTTTCATATGGGGGTATAGGGGTAAAGTCGCCGTAACATTTCAGGTGTAGAGCCTTAATGATGCCTTTGTTTGTTCCTGGGAGGGTGTGTAGTAGCCTTTCCAGGGACGTTCGGCATTCGCCTTTGGTTTTTTGTGGGTCTATAATTGCCCTGAGGATTTGCCACGTTTTGGCTGTGCCCAGGGTACCATTCAGGGAGTCACAGAATTTTTCCCAGTTTGTTGTCACTAGCTGGTTCGCGTACTCCTCGGCTGTACGGGTAATCTCTGCATTTTTGAGTTTAGGTTTTCTATTAATTCTTCCGTTTCTTCCATCTTCTCGTGAGGCTCCTTCTAGCTTCCCAGAAGTGGAGTAAGCTTGGGTCTACTTCAGGGGTTTCGTTAGTTCTTGCGATTTCTTTGGTGAATTTTTGTTTCTGGTTACGGATCTCTTCGCACCATTTATCTAAGTCAGTAATTTCATTGGAAGTGGAAGTTTGTGCTTCTCGAAACCCGTGCCAATCTGTTGTTTCTGCCGTTCCAATCTGCCGCCGTATCTTCGCAGTTGGAAGGATGGTTCTCACGATAAGGTGATCACTGCCTAGATTGTTGAGTGTATTTGTCCATTCCACCCTGTCACAGTTCTGGACTATGGTAAGATCCGATGTTGTGTCTCTATTTATACTGTTACCCATCCCTGTAGGTATGGCTGGATCATTTATTAGCCTCATGTCTAGCTGGTCGTTCTGGTCCAGTATGTTCCTGTTTAGGGTACCCCCAGCTAGGATCTTTGGCATTGAAGTCGGCTACAATCACTAGCAGGCTGCCCTTAGCGAGGTAGACGGTCTTTTTTAGTAGTTCACTAAACTCTGCCTTCCTTTGGCTAGGGGGACTATAGATATTTAGTACGAAGGCACTCTTCTTTCTATTGCCTTTGTATATGAATTCCACGATGAGATGGGAGATCTCTACTTCAGCGATGGGGTCGTGCCAAAATGCAGTGATTGTCTTTTCTACGAGTGTAGCTACTTTCCAATCGTTGTCGTTTGTTGTGTACACTTCGTATCCTTGGAGACTGGGTTGGGTACCAACCTCTTGAAGGGCTATTATTCCCGGCGGGGTTTGTTGAGCGGCCACCAGTGTGTTAATAGTCCCTTTTTGCGACGATACCCCCGGTAGTTCCGCTGCCATATTTCGAAGTTTTCTTTATTGGCGTTCTTGCGTCTAGCCATGGTTGCTTTCTTGGGACATAGCTGCGAGCCCCGGTCTGCTGTATGGCTTCTCGGTTCGTTCTCTGATTGTGCTTCCTGTGGTTTGTTTGCGGATCGTCTTACTTATTTCGATCTGGTAAGTCTGTAGTTTTTGATCGAAAAGAGGCTATTATAATTCCTATCCTAAAACAGGGCAAGGATCCATCGTCTGTTTCGAGTTACCGGCATATAGCACTAATAAGCTGTCCCTGCAATGTCTTCGAAAAATTGATAATCCACCGCCTATTACATTTCCTAGAAAGCCCACGAATACACGCAGAATTGCTGCGGGACTGGCCGCTTGAGGCATTTTGCGTGTATTCGCAGGCTTCTTTCAAGCTCGGAAAAACACATTTATGTAGCATGTATTGAGCAACAGAAAGCTGTATCGGGAGTTTTTCATGCGGCTCCACAATCTTCTCATTGACACTTTGATAATTAGGACAGTATTTCTCGAGTTAGATAATAATTACAATTACCAAATAAATCTCAATAACCAAAAAATTACTGGCGGCTATTCCACTGTACTGGAAACAATTCGCACTAGGTTTGCTTCACGTAACGCCGTTCCTCTCTTCTTTTAAATCGTACTGCGTGATAGCTGGGACACCCTGTATATTAAGGCGAAAGCCTTAAATGCCTGATGAGACGGTGGCCTTGAAAACGCGGCGTGCGGTACAGATATTCATGTAAGTTCGCCATCTTTGAGAGACATGCTCGTGCCCCTGCTCGTGCATTAGTCGTCGCCTTCTTCCACAGCTGACTCCGACGCCGCTCATCATGCCAGCGTTCCCATACCGCCCGTCGCGCTCGTGCCAATGCTCTCGCGTTCGTCGTCTTCTTCCACAGCTGGCTCCGATGCCTCTCTTCATGACGAAAAAAAGCTAAGTTAATTAAGATAGATTTCATTCCGGCACTCGAACCCACGACCTTCGGTTGGAGTCGAACCCCCGCGCTTATGCGGGAGTCGAACCCATGACGTTTGGTGTTTAGGCAAAGTTAATTAAGGCACAGGTAAATAATATAGTTATTAAGGGCACTCGAACCCAGGACCTTTGGTGGGAGTCGCACCCTTGACTTTGGTGTTAACTAGGGCAGAGATAATTAGGGTAGCGTCAAATAAGGCACTCGAACGCACGCCCTTTGGTGAAAACAAAAACAAGTAACAAGAAGTAACAATGCATTCGAATGAGAGCGTTAAGCAATTTAATGACTCTCTTAGGTGCGCAAGTTTTAGCTTTCACCCTCTTTGGCGTATACCAAAGTGACTGTAAATGTTTTTTTCGTAAGAAGGGAGTGGCATGTGTCAGTGCCGGTCTGTCAGAATTTTGAGCCAGCACATTAGCCATTCTGGCTCGTCGTTTTAACAGCGGAGCTGTTTACGCCGACCGTTAGTCCGTGCAGAGCGAACAGAAAATGTGGGCCGATGTTGGTAGTGCAGAAAGGGTCCAAGCGCAATGGCACACACCCCTGTGAACTAGCGAATGTATGGTGGTGAAGGTATCGAGGATGGTATGACTTGGTATGACCTTGCGATAGCCAATTGATGATGAGGAAAGGAGGAGGAGGGTATGGCGAAAGAGTGAGAAGAAAAGCGTAGTGCGGCGACGATGGCTCCGAGATGGCACCAGAGTAGCGCGCGTCGTATGGGAGGTCTGTCGGTGGCGGCTGCTGTGAATCGCGCCCACGCGTCACCTACGCGCTGGCTCTCGCGATTTCCCGATTGGCAGGCAGTCGCGCCACACTTCGCTCCGTTTGCAACGCGCCGCATGAGACAGATTGTGCACGCCAGCCAATATATAGCGCAATGAATACACGTAGAGAGCTGCGCTCCAAATTTGCAATGGGGATAATCATAATCACCGGTGATTTTTCGGAAACGCCACAAACATTCCATACTTTTGTATTGCGAGTTGAGTACATTATACAAATGACAAGGGATGTCAAATAGTTTGCAAAGTTTGTGAAAATCACACCACCTTGTTGAGTATTAGTTATTCCAGCCTCACTTTCACATTTTTCAGCGTAGGCTCAGTACATGATACAAAAGCCGCACCCGTTTACCTTAAGGATAGCCCTGGAGCACTAAATTGTCCGGATGATCGAAAACTTATTATGGCAGAATACTTTCAGCCACAGCAAGACTCCTTCCTCCAATTGTCTACTTGCACCCGCGATCAAGTTATGGCGTTTCTAAGGTAAGTTGTTTTACTTTCCTTTACATACTACATATACACTGAAATAAACACAGTGCAAGTGAACACAAATTTGAGGCGATGTGATAACATAGAAATACCTTGCTTCAATCTCGTATTGTGACCTGTCCGTGTTACTACAACACACAAATTTAACACCTTATGATGAAGAAACGAAGGATATATCAGATTTGATTTTCAAGTATGCATACACCTATATACTAATATTTTGCTCGAGCGTACAGCGCAATATCACCGAGGCAGTATGTGTAAACTAGTGTGTAAGAGCGTAGATACCACACCCTGACAGATGTTTCAAATGTCCACGTTATGGACAAAGTTACCGAGGTCAACAAACCCGAGGTGAGTGTGGTGATCGGTAGCTTTGCCAACCCCTCGGACATGTGTATAGTGACGAACACACAGCACAATCCTGATCCCGTTCTATGTAAAAAAATATTTAGAAAATTTTACTGCAACTTGTAGGTTTGGCTGACACACTTGTTCAAGTCAACAGAATGACGGCAAGGCATTAAGGTTCGGCACAAACCCAGACTTCATTTAAACAATTTGTCTAAAGTGACAAAACACAAAATTAAAAAAAAAAATGCGTATTACACGTCCTGTGGCAATCGTTATAGGTGAAGATTTTCGTGCTGTTTGCGTTGGTTGACGGTAACTGGCAGTGATGCTGACGGCGAATGTTTAGGTTCTTGAGCTCGTAGTTCAATACGAGAGTGGTGAATTGATGCTAAACGTTGCATTGCGTGAACCACTAGTGTTTGTCAACGCAGTACACAGAACACACAGCCAAAGGTGTTTTCTCGAGGTGTTGTTGTGTGTCATTGGGGACTCCGGAATAATTTAATTCACCTGCGTTTATTTAGGCTGCAATAAATTTAATTACACGAGCGATTATACAATTTAGTCCATGTTGAAATGCGGCTGCCACGTTCGCGATTGAACGCGTAACGATGAGAAACCCCATAGCCACAAAACTACCGCAACCGGTAGAAAAGTGTTAATTTGACAGGGGCCGCTTTCGTAGTGTCGACGAGACGGTGCTGTACTTTTATGTGGCTTTGCGCCCGCACTCCCTGCATAAGTTGTCAGCTTCATAAATTTGCACGGTTTAGATTTTTAGGAACTACAGAATCGTACTGGGTACCGTACCGTGAATTTAAATTTATGCGCTTGGTCCACAACTGCTGCCGTGTCTAGGATTACCGTTTGCTTGCTTTCTTACGTCGCCTTTACCTATCCCATGCTCCCACCAATATATGCTAACCACCACGATAAGAGCGGAAAGGCTGTTATTCACCCGTCGATTCTACCCATGTCGGTTCTACCGCCTCCTCTCTCTACCTCATCTCTACCATTTTATCTACCTCCTCTCTGAAGAAGAAGAAATAAACTTTGCTTTAAAGTGCCGGCACGTTGCTTTTAGTAGCCTCAGGTATCGGCTCGAAGTCCTTGGACTCGGGCGGCATCTTCGGCTTGCTGGACGGCCCAGAGCTGATCTTCCAGCTCCGAACTTTTCAGGGCCGCCTCCCGGCGGTGGCGACGCCGACGGAGAAGGTCCCCGGCGGCCCCAGCAGCCGGGACAACGGCTGGAATGAGCGAGGTCGAGGCTTCCTTTAATCTATTAACGCCTGCCGTTATGGGCGCGTCGCGAACGGCGGCGGTTTCGGTACCGTTGTTGCCGGCACATTCCCAGAGCATGTGTCGCAGCGTTGCTCTGAGTCCGCACGCTTTACAAGCATTAGTCGGATATAAGCTAGGGTAACAGTGGCGTAAGACTGCCGGACTTGGGTAACTGTGTGTTTGTAGTAAGCGTAAGCTTACGGCCTCTTTCCTGTTTAATTTAACGTGCGGTGACGGGAATTTGCGTCTTTCGAGTCTGTAGTGTTTTGTGAGGTCTCTGAACGTGGTCAGGCGATCGCCCCACAGCCATTGTGATTCTTGTTGTTGCAGCGTGTCTGTCGTAGTGTCTCGATCCGGCAGATCCGACCTGAACAGCACTTAACCTTATCCGATGCGCTTAAGCGGGGCTCACGGGTAACTGCAGCAGTGGAAATGCCATTGTGCTGACACCCAGGGAGCTATAGATGTAATTGTGGAGACGCGAGGGAAGGGTCCAAATGAATTTGTCTCGTCACCTTTCCTCTCTGCCGCACTCCTGCCACATATATACACGTTGTGAACGACCCCAAGGAGTATCAGACATCAGCAGCAGTGGAAAAGTCAATGGGAGAGGCAAAGAAAGGATGGCTTTAAAGTGCTTCAATATCTACAAAGATAAACTCTACAAACACTGATTTAGTTTTTGTTGCCAGTCTTCTCTGCCTACCTTCTACCCTCACTCATTCAATACACAATCTAAAAAAATTGCGTTAAATTTTTTTCAATGGCGTATAGTAACTCACCCCTTACTTTCCCCAACTAGAGGCGCAATGCTAAAGAGACAGCAAAGCTGATGGGCACCTAGCTAGTCCTGGCTTTTGCACTACCTAGTCATCCCCAGAATTTTTCAGAATTTATTGATTATTGATAGATTATCGATTAGCTATCGATTGGCTATCGATTGGATATTGCAAGGTATTGGCCACGTATTTGGGCGAGGCTAAGCACTACAATGTCATCCCCAGCATTTTCCAGAATTTATTGATTATTGATAGATTATCGATTAGCTATTAATTAGCTATCGATTATCTATTGATGACTGACTAAGCTTAAGAAGTTCCAACCATGCTTAGGGACTTAGCCAGGCTCAACTTCGCTAGTTCACAGGGGTATATGCCATTGCGCTTGAACCCATTCTGCACTACAGCAGGATCGGCGCACATTTTCTGTTCGCATGGTGCGGACTGTCGCTCAGCTTCAACAGCTCATCTGGTAAAAGTAATGTCTTAGAGCTAAGCACTTCAGCAAACACTTAATTGCGCTTACGGTACCGAACACTCACTCGCGGTGATTGTTGTAGGTATTGTTGGTAGCATTGCTAATTCGAGGGCTGGCTATACCCGTGAACAGCGGCACACCTGATGCGTCGAAGAGGTCGCTCAGTTACTGCGGTGCCCCGGCAAATCAACATCCGTGATGAGTGCACTGACGCGGCGCGCATGAATAGATTTGCTCAAAGGTCAGAAACAACATTGGCCTTGACCTGCAGGAGCGTTGCCATAGCAAGCGCTAAGCGCACTGGCGTGTCAAACGTTTTGAAGTAGATCTGGCCCAGCGCAGGTTCTGGAGCAAGACAACGGCGCCTCATCAGTTATGGCCCTCAGACTAGAATTTAGGGTGCGCCAAATCTCGTTCTTGAATGTGTCAGCCTATCTGCCCGTCTGCTGATTTGGCCTTTCGTGCACGCTGATTTTTTCGAGTACGAATTGGTTCATCTTCATCTATTGCTACCTGCGTTAGCTGCTGTTTCCTCCAATCGGTATCTCATCTTCTTCTTAGTCAATGTTTTCTTTTTCAAATTTTATTTTTCAGCCCCTTACTATCCCTATGCATCTAAAAAAAATGGCAGAATCTTTCTCCCAATGACTGCTGACGTTATTGCAATTACCATTGAAGCAATGAAGCGATGCACTTCATAGTTGCAGCGCAGTTTTCTGCAGAGCCTGTAACGGCGATTTTGAGATTTCCATTGGTTCTGCTATATGGGACTGTAAGCCTGCTGCTGAAAAGTGCAAGTTATTTAATTGTTGCTCGGAAAGCTTGGGATCGGCGTTTTCCTTCATCCTGGTCTCGCCGAACGGAACGGCAGAACGGCTGCAAAGAGGGTGCAAAGAAACGGCTAGCGGTAGGTGGCCGATGACCCTTGCTTGACGAGCAAATCACAATGGGATAATTGATAGTCAGTGGCGGGTGACTATCGCGGTGATGGCACAGAACGCGTAAAACCGCATTCATCATACACTGCGCGCATCGTGCTCATTTTATTTATTTATTTATTTATTTATTTATTTATTTATTTATTTATTTATTTATTTATTTATTTATTTATTTATAGATACTCCGATCTTTTACAAGATCTTAGCAGCGTGGGAACATACAAGTACTGTCATACAACATACATTACAGGCAATCTTGCCGACGCTTGAATTCACCATGACAAAAGGACAGAATGCAAGCAAAAAGAAGCAAATAAATTATATGCGACAGTCAAGAATGTAGTCGCACATAAAAAAGGGATAGAGAATTTACTGTAACGACTTCGTCAGGAAGTTATCTCCAATCAACTATTGTTCTTGGAAAATAAGAGTATTTGAAGCAGTTCTTATGCGGCGTTAACGGGGCTACTGCTTGGGAATCACCGTTGTGGGGAAATCATTTCTAAGACCATAGCCAATTGACCGTTGGGAACCCCTATCAGAAGAGCGTTTACTTGACAAGTGTATGCGAGCATAAAGTGTCGCGTTGACAGCTTTCATTGACTTATGGCCCACAATTACTAAGCTACTGCGCTATACGGCTTTTCCAAAAGGTGTAGGGAGATACGAGCGCGGAGGGGTCACATCGTTCGTCAATCGCCTTCGCTTGCAGGTGCTCCCTGTTTATTAGCATTTTATTATGCCAATTGTGCTGGGCTCTAGATCATTGCGAGGGCGCATGTGTTGCAAGTGATGCAATCTCGTAAACACTAGTAGACAGAGATCTACAACACGAACACACATTACATTCAAACGTTGCGTTGAGAGAAGAGGCTGGTACTTCCGACGCTACTTGACGAGTTTCCGACTCTCTGCTCGAAAGCTGCCGAGCCGCCGCCAAAGGCATCGGCTGCAATCACGGACATCGCGCACGTTCGGCACGAACGCAGGGAAACGTGGACGGCGTCGGCAGCAGCTCTTCGCGTTGCCTCGTTGGTGCTGCTACATATTTGCGGCTCTCTCAGTGTGTGATTTTAACAGCGTAGCTGTTTAAGCTTTTATTTTCCCCGCGTGTAGTTCGCAAAAACTCGCCTAGCGATGACGTCCCTGCGCAGAGATGCGCCTCGCTTCGCCTACCTCCTTCGCCACCGTGCTTGCGATGACGTCACTCCGCGTTAGCTGCGCCTCGCTTCACCTTGCGATAGCCAATTGATAGCCAATCAATATACAAGCAATAATCGATCAATAAACAATAAATTTTGATGGAGGCAAGTTGCAAAAATGCCCGTGTGCTTGCGTTGGAGTGCACGTTAAAGAACCCTAGGTGGTCAAAATTAATCCGCAGCCCTCCACTACGGCGTTCCTCATAATCAGAACTAGCTTTGGCATGTAAAACCCCAGAAAGAAGATGAAATTCCGGAAGATGCTATGGATGACTTGGTAATGCTTAGCCTAGCTAGCCCAAATACGAGGCCATTACCTGGCGATAGCCAATCTATAGCCAATCAATAGGTAATTGATAATCAATCAATAATCAATAAATTTGGGAAAAGCATAAGCAGTATGGCCAGGACCAGCTAGGTGCCGATCAGTTCCGCTGTTTCTTTAGTGCAAGCTACGCAAACTTTTTTTCGCGTGACATTTCTCTGTGTTTTGGCGTGCTTTTTTTTTCTCGTGTAAGTTGCACTGCCCCTTTTTTTGGCGCGCCAGTAATGGAACGAAAAATGTTAGGCCTAGCATTAAGAGACAGGAAGAGAGTGGTGTGGATCAGAGAACAAGGGCGCTATAACGTAAAATGATTCCAAAATATTTTGATTACAAACTCCTGACGTCAAATTTACGTAACCACCGACGACAGCATCGGGCGGTGACCCGCAGTGTTGTCTGAACAACCCAATCAAACACTCTCCTCGTTTATAGGATGTCAGCTTTGCTCGCTGTCAAAACCAATTACATTGTCTACACTCAGCGGTTTTTCTTATCTAATTGGCTGACAAGAGGCGAGGAGCACTCTCTAGTGGAGAGGGTTTCGATGGGGCCGTGCCAGCACAGTGAAAATAGATAACCGCATGAGGAGCGTGGTGCAGGCTTGTCCAATTGGTCCGCTTCGCCTTACTTAGCTTGCGGTGGCTGGTCGAAAATAGCAGCGGCGTGCAACGGAAGGATAAGAATACCGCTAAAACGGATCCTCAGCAAGGAAGAGTTGGCAGAGCGATTTCGCATGCATGCCGAAAGGGCTCGATAACGTTTTACTGCCACGCAAAAAGGTTTATCATGCGCATATAAATACATACTCACCGGCAGGTGCGAGTAGCGAGGGCCTGAGCTATCGCCGATCAGCCATCTTCTATTCCTTTCGGAACGGCGCAGTCTGTGGCAATTCAGAAAAACTTTCAGTTTTGTTCGGCATATTAATGCATTGTTTTCGCGTACACGTCACTTTGACGTGGTGAGTTTTCGCGGTTTTGTGAGGTCGCATGACAGACAGGCGAAGTGGGCGTAGCCGGAAAACATTGGACCAATAGCAGAGGATTAATGGTGCAAAAGGCGTCGAATCCGGAATAATTATTTTTCTTTTGTGCGGTTTAATCATGCATAATCAGTGTGTACACGTTATATCAGATGGGGAGCTATCGCGGTTTTCGTGACGTCGCATGACAGACAGGCGAAGTTGGGAGAGGCCCAAAAATGTTTTGACCAATCGTGGAGGCTGATTGCAGAAATTGGAATCAAAACAGTTTGGAACCATTTTACGTTATGGCGCCCCAAACGGGGATAGCCGATATTCTAGTTGACATTAAAAGGAAGAAACGGTGCTGGGCAGGCGAGTGAATGCGTAGCATGGTTAAACGGTGGACCATTAGAGTTACATATTGGATACCAAGAGAAGCGCAGTCGACGATTGAAGAAATCTAGGTGAGGTGATGAAGTTAGGAAATTTGCAGGCGCAAGTCGGAATCAGCTAGCGCAATAGAGTGACCTTCGTCCTGCAGTGGACACAAATATAGGCTGATGATGATTAATGAGAGCAAGCGACGAGCCCGTTCACGAGCCAACTTTCTCTCTCACGCTCGCGGTAGGCAGCCTTTTACTCAGTACGCACTACTCATGGTCTTCCCATAGTCGCATCGCAGCCCAGCTGCAATGCGCATCCGTTATCCGAAAGTGCGTGCCGCACAGAAACACCTTTTCTTATACACATCGCCTCTCCTCCTCGCTGGGCGCGAGGAGGAGAGGCTGATTGATTCAAGGCTCTGAAATTTGAAGGTTAATTGAAAAATGTTCCAAATGATAATGCTTCGTTGGCTTTAACAAATCCACGTTTATTTTTTTTAATATCCAAGGCAACTTATAGAAAGGGCTTAGTGTATTGTACATATGCCAAAAGGAAAACAAACTGCAATAAAAACTAATAATTTTGCCTTCATCTATAGGACTTCTCGGGTGACGATTGCCTCAAAATATTATCAATTAGGTTTAGGATTACATAAATATTTTTTTCTTGAATGCGGTCTTAATATTGACAAAACATTTTATTTTCAGAAGCTCACGGGGTAAATGCCTTTTAAATAAGCGGTCGCGACGGTGGCCACCGCTGTCTGAAGCAAACCTGCGCAAGCCCATCGTGGATGCAGGCAGGTATTGCAAATACCTCTACCGTAATTCTAGTGTGGAACACCTGCCGGTAAGTTGCAAATATATTTACCTTCCTGCAATGTAAGCGGTTCATTTGTGCTATGCACTCAAATATACGAATAAAATTTTCAGCTCAAAAATAAATGACTGCTTACACTGTCAGCAAAAGTCTGAAGACTATTTATACAAAAACCTAATACTAAACAGCAAGCCAGTAGGTCGCAGTTGCGACAGCTTAAAGTAATGAAATGTGCACTTATGATTCTTATGAAGCCCTCAAATATTGCTTGGTCCGCTAAACCAGGGACACGAGGTTTAGCCGCCTAATTCTAAAAAGAAATACAAAGAGTTTTATTGAGTGGAGCACTTTTGGCTTTCTGGCAAAGGTTCAAGCTATGGAAGTTTGTTATCAAGCTGCATGTGCTGCAAAATTTTTCAACGCATTATATACGCACATAAAATATTGCAACTTCTGGATATTAACTTCTTTAGGCAAGGGCAACATGGTTTTCTGAAGGATTCTTGTGCGCAAGGCTCCTAATGGAACTTCCACACGACGGGCTTTTAAACTGCGTTCATACACGTGGATATTAAAAAACAGTTTGACTATATCCCATTCAATCCCTTTTCTAAAGCTGTGGTGCCATAACATACCTGCTAACATACTTCCATAGCTCGAATCTCTTCTTACTAACCAAAAGCAATGCCGCTTTCGAAATGACCTCAGTGGTGTGTGGTGTACAATGTATTTGAAGCGAACGACGTGCGGTGGTCGTTGATGCCGACAAAGCCTAATAACTCGCAATAATAAATCAGTTGTCAAACGCTAGCACGTGCAAAAAATCTGTGGCGGAAATTCCAAGCACTTGCCGCGTGGTCGTTGCTGCAAGCCAAGAAACTCGCCTGAGTGTCTGTCGAGAGCTCCGCTCCGGCCGACACGGCCTTCGGCACGTTATTAAAGGAACTCGTGGAAAATAAGCCATTGGCGAACATGTTTAAACGCCAAGAGATAGCGAAATACGGAGAAAAGGGCAGAAAGCTACAACCCCCGGGTCCTGGAGGAAGTCACGAAAGACTGACCGCCGCTGTTTTGAATATCGGTTGAAGTGTTGTAGGCATGAAACAAAAGCCAGAAACCAAGCTTATAAATTATAAAAATGGTGCTAGAGTATCGCCGTTGTGTTTTTGACATGATGGTGTTAGCGGAATGTTTTTTGTTTCTCATTGAAGAGGGCCACATACCCAGTGGTACCCCTTATAAAAATGAGTATTGAAAATTTCCTTTGTTGATTTGTTGAAGCATCGTTGATTCAAGTCAAATTCAATGAAACTAAAATACCCAGTGAGCCAGCATGAGGTCATTTTCATGATACTTCCGTTGGGCAATGCTCATTGAGTTTTCTGTTGACAACGTTCCATTGATTTGTGGTTGCATGTTCTCACATAATGTCCCCACTCGAATCAAGTAAGCTAGGCATCCTTGCTAACAGTCAGCGTTACGTTCTGTTATTCGCTGCCATCATAGGCCGAAGACTCAGGTTTTTTTAAGTTTGGTGGTTACTGTCCCACCTCCCCTAATCCCCCGCCTATCCCATTGGTGGATCCAGAAAACGGACCCTGCAAGGAAACACTGACAGCGTTGTCCATGTTTACTCCTCTCCGACCACGTTGAAGCCTCGCGCTGCAAGCACATATTTTAGGATGACGCAGCAACTGGGCTAAACTTACGGTTTCCCCTGTCCAATGAACTATCCACTGCCCGTATCTTATGATACCCGCAGTAAGTGCGAGATGCTTAGCCGATGAAGCTACAGGAGATTTGCTTGTTGAAGATGCTGTGGGTCGGCCAAAAGTCGTTCAGCGCTATCACTACGAAATGTCGCTTGATACAGAGCTTGATTTCGGAAATAGAACTGCTGCATGGCAAATTGATAATAGTAACAAACATGGCAAGTTCATGTCACAAAAATCAGGGACAGCATCTTCTGAATTACGTTTACTAGAATACGTAATAACACAGGATCGCGAGGCTGCCTATCCTCAATGTGGCCTAAACTAAAGATGGGCATAACTCAGAGGTCAGAATCACCAGGTGGGGCTTCTGGATGAGCCACAATAAGGCATCGGAAGCTGTCAGCGGCATGCTATAAGTGTAGATATTTTTGAACGATAGAGAGCATGCACTCTTCCAAGCAGAAACATTGTGTTAAATGGCCTTGAGGTTTTTGAGAAAGATGATGACCAGAAACGTTCACGTTATGCGGCAGGCTCACGGAAGAGCATGACCGACGAACAGCGCAGGAGGAGCGCAGTGCTTCCATCTTCGCGCTTTTAACTTGCCCGTTTAACTATCTATATAGAATTCGCAAAGCTAAAAGTGCGTCGTGGTCATAATTTACATGGGCAGAGCGGCCAAACAGGCACAGGCGAAATTTTCCGATTGCCCTAACCATCACAAGACGCGCGCGTTCGGTATGGGTTTTCAGAAAAGGCGGAAAGCCAAAGCGAGCGTGCATACTTGACGATGCTCAATTTTAGCAGTAACGAGTGCTGATGCACTATCATGTGTCCGGGTCGAAGTGGGTGTATGTGGGTCCAAAGGACTAAAATATGGCGAGGTTGAATGCAGTTCGATGAGCGTGGTGTTATGCTGTTTCTCTTTGAAACATAGTTTTACATATATGCCAACCATAAAAGAAGCAAAGCGACTTCACACATCGTTCTTACGTAACTGGCGTCTAATTTTAGGGGTTCTCAGCAACGACTCGTCAATGACGCTCTTGTAAAACGGCCGCTTAGGCTTGGCCCTCATGCTGACTGCATTGGTGGACGACGCCGTTAACTGTGACCATCACAGCCCCACGAACGTCTTTGCTGACCTTCAACGCGGCACCGGTAAAATGCCATGTGAGAACCAATAATTGCGGATTAAAGACCCCCCCCCCCCCGCAACAATAAAAAAGAGAGACATCGTGTGAACAAGGCGTTGCCGATTTGTGTGAGGGGTGCACAAGATATACTTTATTTTGATCACTGCTTATTGAAGTTCAAGTCGGAAATGCGGAACTATAATGCAGGTAGCGTCTGACTGATTCTTAGCACGCCGCCACACGCCGGCTTAATCATCCGCATTAAAACCACACAGAAGCTAACCTTAATAGCTTCGCTGCAAATGTAAATGGCTTTCCGAACATTTTATACAAAACTATAACAGCACGAACGCATATTACGAAGCTTCGAATTCCTTAGAAGTATAGATCACCGGAAATCATTTCAAAGCACGTACTTCTTCTGGTTTAGGTAGGCTCATCGTAGCGGTTAAGTTTGCAACAGAAGAATGAATGTGAAGCAATGTACGCAGCATTGTGATTAGTCTAGCTTAAGGCCAGCCGGGCAAAAAGTAGCAAGGGGCGTGTGATACTGAAGGTGGATTTCAAATATTGGGGCAAGAACAATTATTTAATCCAGATAACAAAGATACATTGATCGTTTTGAATCCATGCAGATGAATGTCGAGCGTTCATTTTGATGTCTCAGGGATGTCGCAGAGGCCAAAGATCCTTAGTCAAAATTGGTGTAGGTTGTCGATAGCATGAAGACAGGCGCGCTGCGATGTCTCGGTAGCTATGGCGTTCTCCTGCTCAGTCCGAATAAGAAGTTTCAATACCGGCCACGGCGTCCGTATTTCTATGGGGCCAAAGAGCAAAGAACACTCATGTACAGGGTCGACCACATCTAAGGTGAACACCTCATTAGTATTCAAGACATCATAGAAGCTAACGTTCAGTACATAATTCGAAAAATCATTATTGCGTTTATCGCCACCATGATTACACATCGTATAACAAACATTTCACTCGTGAAGTAGAATGAACGCTGTTGTTTTACCGGCTTGAATACCAATGAGGTGTTCACCTTAGATGTGGTTAACCCTGTACCTTTGATACGGTGCACGGCAAGCAATTTGAGGCTGTCAGAATATTGTAGGGTTCCCCAATCAGCGTGTCCAATAACCAAGTCATAATTTTTTATGTAAACCTTTGGATTTTTTAATCATCATGATCATCCTTGTTGATGATCATTACATATAAATCAGCAACCGACACAGAATGTATTTCATTTTCATGCATCCCGTACTAGACTCGCCCTGTGCCTCGAAAGTAATTACATTTGCTAACCATAATATTTTGTAGCACAGGATGTGCTTGTTCACGCTGGTACAGGGAAATTTCATGTTAAAGCCATCAGTACCACGTAATATATTTGGCGTCCGAGAGTGTGATAACATGATACCGGCTGGAGCATGCAAAGCGGTGGGCACTGCTGACAGCCACCGCTTTAGGATTTACTCGACGTACGCTGCACAGCTCGGGGTATTGTATACACCGTACCTTAACAATGAAACTGTCATGCGGAAGTTGGCGCACATGTTACAGCACGCAAGATGCATGAACAAGGGATGTTTATTATTACACTATAAACATGGCCCTGTAACTACCCAAAGTTATGCAGCTTCTCCTTATGGTCCCTGCGCAGCTATTTATCGCACATTTCATCTCCAATTTATCTGCTACCAGGACGTACCTAAGTGTACCTGTGCAGTTCAGTTCAACAATTATAGAAGTTAAAAAAACCTTTATAATCTGGGAACTCGCAGGAGAGAATAAAAACATAAGCACGGAGTGTGCCACACTGGAGACTAGGGAGCAGTTTTGACAGCATGGCTTTCAGCAATACGCACCTAAATCTAAGTACACCAGCGCTATTGCTTTGTGAAGCTTCATTTAGAGAAGCTAAATTGATCTTCACGAAGTTGAATATGTGATTGCTAATGTTATTTTTTCTGCATTTTAGTATTACAGCGAGCAACACAACATTGGAAACTGCATTGTGGTTTGCACAACAATTGGTGCAGATGGAGAAAAAGTACACCACATGCATTCAGCACCAGATTACACAGATTGTAGCGCCATTGGTGGTGGACAAAAGGTAAGATGATTAAGCAACGGAATGAGTATTAGCGAAAATGAGTTACAAATATCATGTTTCCTAAAAATGTACATTTCAAGATATATATATATATATATATATATATATATATATATATCGCGGAGGGGGTGTTTCAATATACAACTACTACTTATAGTTTGTTCTCTTTTTCTCCCTCTCAGTTTGTTAATTCCCCCCTGTAATTGGGGGACTACAGAGGATTGTTGTGCATTTCACAGCGCAGCTCTATATGGCTAGTGCTTTATGTGTTTTTCGTGTCCGGTAACAGATCTGCGTGTGCGAAAACTCGGCTCCCGGATTTGATGCAAAATTGCTTCATTATATGCAAAAGCTTATACATCTCATCACTTGGATATGCATTTTCAGCAGATTAGTGATCGATAGGCACAAGTTTGAAAATCAGTCGCCTCTCAGGTAGATAATAAGGGTATCTAAAAGATTTGCCTCTGTGCGACCCGCGTCGTCCATGTGTACGCTCCCACCACCTTCCCTTTGTCATCGTTCCAAAAGCTTGCATGTCTAGTTTCCTTCCGCTCTCCCGGCGTGGCGGTCCCGTCGCGCGTGCCTACTTTCCGCCGTGTGGTGGTCCCGCTGCGCATGTCTAGTTTGCTCCGGCTTCCCGAATTGGCGGTAGTCCTCCACGTGAATTTATCCCGACGATCAAGACTGCCGACAAAAATAAAAGTGTTTGCGTCTGTCTCTCTCGGGGATGATCGCCATCGCCGCCACTGAAGAGAAATAAAATTTGGTCATACCTTCGATCTAAGTTAAAACTGCTTCGCTGGTAATCAAACTTCAAAGCAGTGGAAAGGCGCGGGATTTTTTGTGTTTCTATGTGTTGTATTCTATCCTCATCTTCTTTGCACCGGAAGGTAGGCGAACCCATCCTTACCTGTTTTTGACTGGTCTTCGGTGACAAAGAAAAATGGATAAAAAATAACACATGGAATAAACACAACACATGAGTGGCAGCAGTGAGTCACGGACACGCTGCGCTGTCCTTGCCCTCGCAGAAGTTTGAAAAAAAAATACTTCGTATATATATGTATATATATTAGTGAGAGAGAACGAGGCGGAAGAAGTGGGGACATGTAAACCAGGCGTTCGGAAGTATGGCGGTTCATGCCGCCGGGAAGCCTCCAGACTTATTGGAGCCCAGCTCTTCGGCGTCCGTTTCTGGTTTGAGTGTCGGCGTCTATCAGCGTAACCACGCGAACATGCTCGTGCCACTGCTCACTCTATCGTCGTCATCTTTACACATAACAAACAACCTCGAAATTGAAGGTATTGTCGACAAAAACGATTTTTTTAAGCTGGAGGAGAAACGACCCAAGTCCGCAGAAAATTGCGCACAGTTGCCTAACAGAAGGAAGGAACAGCTGCGCACCACCTGGCCCAACCTCGCCTAGTTGAACATGCGCCGAAGCAGTAGCGATGACGTCACCTCGCGTTGCCTAGTAATCGCCGGCGCAGGTGCGCGCTCGCTTCGCCCGACACAGACGCGGCCCCGTCGAGCGCCCACCAGCTGCGCGCTGCCCTACATTAGTAGTTAAGTTAGACCAAGTATAGCCCTAGCAGCAACCAAGTTATTACCTAGCAGCAGCACCAAGTAACGCTTGAGGATCGGCAGTTTCGCTGTGCGTAAGCTTTGCACGACCGAGTACGAACTTGGCCGTTTTTTTTTTACACAGCTGGCTCTTGTGTCGCTCACCATGCCAGCTTTCCCATACTTCCCCTCCCTATATGAAGGAGCTGATGGCACGGGCCCACTGCCAGTCGGTGCGGTGACTTCGGTCTCCTATCATTTGTCTCAATATATTGCGAAATGAAAGCACGTATAAAATGGCACTCAAATTTCGCATAAGGGAGTATCATAACATTTGCACATTTTTCGTTCCTAAAGCTGCTTTCAATCTAGAATGATGACCTCTGAAAGCGCAGTTTAAATCCACGAGCCCTAGTCGTCTTTCCCATTGGGTATCGTGGGCGCTTAACCTTTTCCTGATGTTGTGGCTTCAGACAAATTATCGCCTATATTCCACCCTCAACTATGGACAGCTCAACTGCACGCTATGTATGGTAGAACTCTAACAATGTAGTGCTACCACTCCAATAGGCCGATCTATCCAAGGTTATAGGAGTCGAGATACGAGCTGCCCCTCAGATTTTCAGAGCAGTCATTTTTTAGATGATCAACCATTCACACCGCGCACCTTGAGGTCTCGTTAAAAGATGGCAAGGCGACCAACACGGCTTAGGTCATTCTTATTGAAGACATGCCCGTGCAACCAAAGAATCCCTATCAGATAAGCTGACCACACGTTTAGGTGCAGATGTAGCTTCCACCTGCATAGTCATTGAAAAGCTCTCACTTCCGCATTTACCGCTTGGAATGGCGGGCACGTCGTCTCTGATTGATGGTCCGCTGCTGTCCAGGAAGCACCGTAATTTATACTTTGTACATAGAAATTCGGCAGTGAACGATATTTTATAGTGATCAGGTGATTCGAGCGCATCAGAGAGCCAAAGAGGCACATGGTCGTTCAGCAGTGACTAATATGCATGTGATGGTTCAGGGCGAAGAGCTGTTTGTGAAACCTTGTGTTGATCTACCTCCTCCAGCGTAGATGCTTGGTTAGACTGTTACTGTATCCCTCACTAAGAAATAAATAACAAAAATGAAGAGCACCTGTACAATTAGAGTATTATTTCTGGGCAAGTGCGAAACTGATTTGACTTGTAAATAATATTGTATCCAAACACTTTTAGACTTCATAGAGGAAGAGCTTCTTAAGTGCATTCCAAATGAATCCTGTAAAGATCTGGACCAGTGCTACTGTCAAAACGCAGAAAGCCGCCAATATCAGCGAATATATTTTGAAAAAGTTGCTCTTGTTTCGTACTGCTGGCCAACACTGGCCTATCCTTTTGTCATTCTCTTGGTCATACACTGCACGACTACACATTATCAAAAAAAAAGAATAAACGTAGGTCACTACCCCGTATGCAAAGATTGCTCTTTGAATATAAGTATGCTACAGCCTCTGAATACAGCATACCTGGTTAGGAAAAATTTGTTAGTCGAGGCGATCGCTGTGACAAAAGCACAACCACATCGCTGGAGGTAGCAGGGACCAGCACTAATTAAACTAGTATTTCAGTAGGAGGCTCTATTCATTGTAAGGCCTTAGCCAGGAAGGCTACACTGTTGAGGAAAGAATATTTCTCATTAAGACATGCATTCTGTGGGTACATGTGCTAGTAATAGGCCACCTTTCTCAATTTTGATTCATACTAGAGATTTCGTCAATTGATTCAAGGATAGCCTAGTAAATGATGACAATATCAAGCATGGGAAATCTATCGGGGTTTATACCTACGAGGAGTCTTGCGGGGAATCTTATAAACACACGAGTATATCTTCAGTTTGAAGGCAAAACGTTGAATTTTGAAGCATTTGTGGTGCCTTAAGTCTGTTATGGCTTTCTCTTATCAATGCCTTATATGCCACGCAAGAATAAAATCCTCTGGAACAACATGGTCATCATACGAGGAGGTGTGATCAGCTTTACATCGTCCTCAAGACTGACCGTAAACTTACTGTCTTGCGCAGATGACGTAAATTTGACGTTCTTAAAACGTTTTTGCTTTGGGCCACATCTAGGTTCAGCAACGACCGAGGTACAATTCCTATAACTAGACATCGTTATCGTCTAGAGAACGCCGTATAGTCCCCATCATGAGAAGAAAGTGCTTACACAAGTGCTTCAAGGAAAGATGCCGACTGGTATCATCAGGAATTCTACTTTCATTTTATGTCTCAGCCATTATAACTGTACGGAAAAAAAGGCAGGTCATTTCATCTCGGCAGAGGCTAACGGCTCATAATAAACAAACTATGCTTCCTTATTCAATGCCGAGAATAGATAAAATCATTGTCGAGATAGACGGATGTCATTGGTGTGCTCAATTCATGCGTACTCAGCACTGGGGGTGTATTTTGGAAGAGTCCACGTAGTGGACTGTCCATTTTGGCCACTGCTGGCTGACTGCAGCTGCACGAGTGAGGAGGAGACAGCTGCCTCCAGCCACTCTCCTTCTCGCTCGCACAGCTGCAGCCAATCAGCGACAGACGAAATAGAGAGTCCACAAGGTGGGCTCTTACAGAATACGCCCCCTAAATGCGTACTGAGCGTACTGAACCGGGTCCTCTAAGGTGGCCCCAAAAAGTTTCAATAAAACGCGCCACATGCCATGTCCTGACCAAGTAATGACTCTAGTTGGCATTAAAGAGGTTCATTCACAATATTTTAACAGTTGGGGCTGGAGAGTAACATGAGCTATTTCTTCAGAAATAAAACAACACAAATGATTCTTTGATTCATTGGAAGGGTACAAACAATCTGCTTTTGAAGCTAACGAGAACAAATTGTACTGTTTTGCGGGTGACAGTTATTTGACATCTTAATGACGCACGCCCTAGTCGGCTCTCGGGAATAATTTTGACCCCATTGAATTTCTTAACGTGCGCCCTAATTACCTACACGAGTGTTTTTACATTTCGCCGCTAATCAACGCGCGGCCGAAACCGAACCCGCAATCTCAAGCTCATCAGCGCAGCGCCCTTGCCAATAAACTAATTAACGTGGAGGAAATGCTTAATGTCGTCTCACTGCGCACTAATGTAATAAAGTGCTTTAACACAAATAAAAACAACGGGTATAGCCCATATAGCTATGTTTTAATTTCATTTGTTCTGTGTACATGATCAAACAACACTTCTCTACGTCGAAAGAATTTGCCCTATTTTTGTGGAGTATATTTTATTGCTCGGGCTTGTGAGACGGTAGGAGCTCTATTATTTGTACTTTCTTGTTTGCAGGTCTGCAAATATCAGATTTGCATGGAGGTTCCACGTAAACAACCACCATTACATGAGTGGATAATGAATCTCACAAGAGCTAACATTCAGGTATCTGATGCCTTGAAAGAATCAGACACGGATAAAATGTCGGACCTTCGAGCCCCACTTGAAATATAAATAATAAATACACACAATATTTTAAATTTCCCTAATAAATATACACGACACAAAAGAATATTTTCATCTATGTGCACTAAAGTTTACCTGGCACATTATCAGTGTGTTTTCCCGCAAGTGACTCATCAACAGAAAGGCACATTAGCCTTACCGAGACTGATTATTCCACTTTCTGACTGTTGGTCCACGATGGTGCTTTTTACTTGCTGGGCAATTTTTATTCCTGAACTTGAGTGTTATTTATTGTCTAAAAGTTTGTTAACGGAAAACAAGCTTGTCGCGGGAGGAATATTTGTAGTACGGAGATAAAAAAAAATCAGGCAAGTTTGCACTCGCTCGCGCAAAGTTTAGGCACAGCGAAGCTTACTGGCTGCTACTGCTAGGTATGAACTTGGTTGATGATAGGTCTTAACTTGGTTTAACTTAACTATGCATGTAGGAAGGTATTCTCGAGCGATCATTTTCAGAGGTATCTATCTATCGCGACATTTCGCGTGACCAGCGCTGGACGCGTGGGTGCCTACGAGCGACAGCGCTCCTGGCATGGTACAAACGCAGGCAGGCTAACCAAGATTGACACAGTGCCAAGAACGCCGCTGCTTGCCGACGCCGAACGCGCTAGAGACTAGCCGCTCGATATCAATCGGCCAGTTTCGCTGTGTCTTGAGCTTTGCGCGGCCTCGTGCACGCTTTCACCATTTTTTCTCCGGGCTCAGCGCGTCGCGTAAAGAAGAGAGGCGGGGGTCGGGAAGGCAGGGAGCTGGCGAGGAGACCGCGTGCATGCGCACGCCGTCTCCTCCTCCTCACTTGGGCTGCCATGGCTACCACGGCGACGCACCACAAACTATGGCTTAAACAGCGTCGCTGTTAACAAGCGTTCATCAACACATAATTACTTGCAGTTTTCACGGGCTCAAACAAGGCGATGTTGAATTGCAGAAAAATGAAACATTTTGTGGCTACACCAGAATTTATTACACAAACAAGAAATAGCATCTCCTTACGTGTGAAGATCACTAATGCTGACAACGTCAGCGGCTAGTGACACAGCTCAGTTTCCGCAGTGGCAGAAGCAAAATGGCCTCGACGAGGCATCTGGCGTAGCCGGTGCAGCGCCTGCAACTGGTGTGTCCGTTCATAATAGGGTCGCTGTCCAGTATGCCGTAGCTAAGCATCACAGATCAGCGGGAGTTTTAGGGCCACATTAGGCCCCCTTGACCCCTTATCCAGGTATTGATACCAAGTCATTGGGTGTGATGCTGGCCGCATCACATGCTCAGCTTCGAGTGTGCCGTCTACCTACACTCTTAGTCAAGTACCGTACAACGTCCGGCACCATATGCGGTATATTTTCTTTCCAGCGTAAAGTACTCCATATAAACGGACTTTCAAGCAATATTATGCGTGACAATAGCTGCGGCGGCAGGCTAGGCTCGCTATATGCGGCCGCGAGCGGACGCAACGCTTATGTGTAGCCCTGCAAATTTGGCGCGCAAAAAGTGCGCCCAACCGTTGAGAGAGCGTTACAAAGCAAAAGCTGTAAGGAGCGGTGAGGGAAATGCTTTGAGGGAGAAAGTAAAGCCAAAGGCAAAAGGAGAGAACGAAGAGAAACAAGTCGACGCCTCCGCCTTGCTTTGATGGCGGAGGAGAAGGAAAGGTGGTGCCGACCGGACCGGGAAGGAGCGAGAACATGGCGTATGCAGGCGAGCGAGGCGATTGTTTTCGGCGGTATTTATCGTCATATCTTTGCACCAGGTGCGTAGCCAGGGGGGGGGGGGGGCTAATGAGGCTTCAGCCCCCCCCCCCACAAATTTTTTCGTGCGGGCACGCACCACCGACCAAAACTACCACCGACGCCGGCAATCATTCTAGATTTTGGGTACAATGTCTTTTTCACGCTCGAAAAGACATTTCGGCACGCACATTGCGAACTCGGGCTGGATTTCGTGACAACGCCCTTGCACCTGGAGTCACGTAACGCAAGGAGCCCCATCCGAGCACAACCTTTCAACGGCTTTTCGATAGCGAGTGGGCGCGTTGCGGCATCTCGCAGCGGCCGCGGAATATACAGAGCGCATGGATTTCAATTACGAAACTTTATGGGTATAATGTTCTCATAAATTTTTGACGCGAAAGGTGCGCTGACATTTCCAAAGGCATTCTTTAAAAGATTTTCAATTCTAGAACTTTATGGGGTTAATGTTCTTATAAACTTGGGCCAACATGCGCGCACTGGAACGCTCGTGTCTAAGCCGTTCCATAAATGGAAGCGCGCGCTCGCAATCTCCTACACACACGAAAATACTAAATATCACCGTGACTGTCAGCTAGCAGCTATAATTTTCTCCAAACATTTTCAGGAAGCGTGCAGAATGTGATTGATCAGCTGGACCAGGGCAGACAAAGTAAAATATAAGTAAACAGAAGAAAGTAAACGGCCTATTATTGATAATTTTTTTTACGGGCGACAAGGTCTGGCTCTCCGTGGCCACAGGGACAGGGGCCCTATGGATTTAAGCAATGCCCCTGCTGAAAATACAGGCACTTTCAGAGTGCTTCTTCGCATGCGAACTGACTGTGGAGATACATATCTGAAGAACCATTTCGAAAGTTGCCCCAGTAATGCCTCGTATTTAAGCCCATACGCACAAAACCAAATTATAGAAATTTGTGGTGACATTATCAAAGAAAGCCTAGATTCAAAAGCAGGCTGCTTCTCCATACTTCCTGACGAAACGACGGACATAGCTGGAATTGAACAGCCTACTGTTTCTGCAAGGTACCTAAACAAGTATGCCAACGACATCAAGGGAGTGTTTTAGGTTTTATCACCGGAATAGATGCCCATCTCTCATTGCGACAGCAGGTTCTATGTAAATGTGTAAATACTGCTGCAGCTTCTAGTCACCCTTCCAGTGACCACTGCCAGCGCAGACAGAATATTTTTTAACAAGAGTTTACTAATAAACTACTTGCTCTATACAATGTCTGTGGAACGCATGGTTATATAGGCTGGCGCTTCTATACAGCCACAGAGACGTCGGCATCAACGTGTCCGAAGTCATTGACCGCTTCGCTCAACTTTCCCGCCGAGCGAAGTTTGTCCTTTAGATAGCGAAGCAGAAAAAATCAATGCAAGTAAAAAGCACTGTTCCTTCAGGTCCATAAGTTCTTAATTATGAAACCGTATGACCGTTCATTATCTTATAAAACCGCAGAAATTTTCGCCGTTTATTCTAGCAGTTAGCATCATGATCATAATTATCACGCGAATACGAAAATTACGAGAATACCAATAACCAATTTTGACCGACCTTGCTCATTGAAAGCCCGGCCCACGCGGCGTTCGCCAAAAACACACTCGGATATTGGGGTACTTCAACTTGCCACATCATTTGTGGCCTTCACTTGTCCTTTTCTTTCATTTTCAGCTACCTGCTTTTATTTCTTTTTTGAAACGAAGGAATACCCTCCTTTAATTTTGGGTGCAGAATAATTCTTGGCGTTGTGCAGGCAGTTAAATTACACATTTTCGTACTGATTTATGCATTATTCCTCTATTATTCTACCCACATGGCGCTGTCGCGACCGCTGCATAGCCCAAGTACATATACATATCACAATTTCTGCGATCATAGTTATTTCCTTGCCTAGATCATCTGTCTTTCTGTGCGCAAAGTTTACTATGTGTGACTGAGCAACATGTTTATTTGTCTTATTTGACGCATTGTATACACTGACGTTTGCTTAAATACGTCCATTTATTGGAGATTCATACGTATTTTTAAATATCTTATTGCGAGGTTTTGTGTATACAAGCAGTGAACTTTGTTTCCAGCAACTCTTTTTTTGCCCTTTAACGAGTTGTATCTTCGCATTTGTATATTCCATTCTATCTTCGCAATTTCTAATATATATTTTGCAGAACTCCCACTTTTTATTTGTACTCACTGCTGCGAGTATTATCTCGGTGTAATTACAATACACGACGAGTTACAGCTGCTCCTGCGCAATCGATTGCAACAAGGGATAGCGTCATTGAGGTTTCTTCCTGGCCGTTGCATATGTAGAAAAATGTAAACAAGGTTATTGAGTGACAAAGATTCATCAAAATATTTGTCCTCAACTTATTCATTTCATGGCCTTACGTTTTTCATATAAGCTGCATGCACTGCTTTGCTGGTTTCGAACTGATATTGACCCTTTTCGCGGCAATCCCGTGGGCGCTGCCATATATGATCACGTGGTGACGCGTCCATTGCTTGCCTCAACTGCCTCCGTTGCCTCCTTGTTTACAATGGAAGTGTATGACGCCCGCGCGGCTTAGAAAACCTCTGTTTTCGGAGATATCATAGACGGTGACTAGATGGACGACACGAAGCTTTGATCACAGCTTCAGAGAGCATGCAAAAGCGCTTTCTGAGCTGATTAAGCTATGTCCAAATGGCATAAGCAGCGTATATGGTGCTTGTTCTAAAAGCGGGGCTAAATATGTATTCCAAGCTGTCCGATTATGAATTCAGTCAGGATTAGTGTGTTTTGCTCTGTGTTCTTTATTCGCCAAATATTTTGAAGCAGTGGCTTGTCAGTTTCTGACTCAGTGAAGTTCCTCGGTGCGGACACTTTCTGATTATTTTCTGCCTAATCACTCACGGGTGTGCTCAGTTCCGAATCCGATAGATTTGCTCTTGCAACGCACAAGGCTTGAAACGTAGCTGTTTTGTACATTGTAATACCTTGTAGCAAATATATATTACAGCTAGTAACTTGCTTACTCTTGTGGACCATCACGAAACATTCAGCTTAGACCATTGGTGCGCCATAGGTGTATTCCGTCCTTTATTGTGTGTATACAGTGCGCATATATTCAAGTGTGAGTCCATTCACTTATTCTTGATACGTCGGCGATAGAGTGGGCGTAAGTTTTCCTGCCATTTGGACAGATGTGAACAGATAACGTGCGCGAAACTTACTATGACAGGAAGCGGCGCTACTCCCTTTGTCATTGTTTAACGAGTGGTACTCATTCTTGCCGACGTTCTGGGGATGAAGCCCTTTCTTTGAAGGTTAGCGATACAAGGCTGGCGGATGAGCAAATTTCTGTACCCTCGAGGGAAGCGGTACATCACGAAGTGCCGGTAACACGTTCAGACAGTTGCAGCAGCGGTCCGCGAACTTCGCCACACAGATTCATTCTATTCCTTAACATGCCAGTCACTATTTTTGCAGCCAACTACTGCACACGTCTTCAATCCACATTATTCAATCTAGCATGATTGGAGCACAGTGTATTAGTGAAAACTCAGTTGCATTTCCGACAGCTGATCGCACAGAAGCAAGGTAGAAGCGGTAATGGTTTCGTATTTGTGCGCGGTCGCTGAGGAGAGGTATGGTGTGCCGCTTTGAGTGCTATCTCGTTTCTCTAAAACAAACTGCTCCGCGAAAAGGGTCAATAGTTCTAAAGTTCATGTGATGTTTTCTTTACTTATTAATTAGACAAAAAACGCGGAAGCATTGATATCAGTTATTTATGCCACAATTTTTGGGGCATACGAATTTATTATTTTATGACAACATACATATTTTAATGGACAGTGCATAGCGTTCAATCATTCGTTTGCAGCATCTAATATACAATGAAATTGGCAATGCAGTTATTATTCATGCATTGGATCCCTCGACAAATTCTATAAGGAGGAGGCCGCGCTGCAACCTGAGCCCCCCCCCCCCCCCCCCCCCCGAATAAATTTTCTGGCTACGCCACTGCTTTGTACCATCCACGTTATGCGACTGTGTTCGTGTTGTGAAGTGATCTGGCCGCGTCGGTGAACGCTCTCGGTGATGTCAGTGATGTTAAAATCTACCGTTGTTACCGGAAATTGGAAAAAAGCAGTGCAACTTCGTCAACTCGTGCGAGTACGACGGCCACACGGGCGATCAGCGGCAGCGGGCCGCCATGTGCGCTGGATCGGCGGGCCCAGGAGGGCGTGCTGTAGAGCTGCGAACCTGTGCCTATTGGTAGGTCGATTTTTGCTTCCTCTATACTACGCTTACTAAATGCTTAATTTCTACCACTGCATTATTATGAGCCAGCAGACAACGTATGTCGGTGATTTAAATATGTGAACGTGTAGTACTAATGCGAACGCGCGCATTTGAAGTTTTGGCGTGTGAAGTAGTTATAACTGCAGGCGTAGCGCCGTTTAGGTTTCCCCCAATTGTATGATTGCTGGCGATTTTTTTTTCTTCCGTAGTCAGGTGTCCATTTGTTGAAACTTCATGCGCGAATTTTCGTTGTAGCGTTCGTGTAGCGTTATAACCATGAAATGTGCCTTTTTAAATTCCTTTCGTCGGCTTTGCGTGATTAATTCATTGCATTTCGTAGTTTCAGTTTGCCAAACGACGGTTTTATTTTGAAAAAAAAAATCGGGTGTCTTACGCACTTTCCTCTGTGTAGTGTGTCGATTTACGTTGATTTCTGGCTTTCCTGTTCAATGCGTCGAGTTCACTAAAACTCAAAGCCCAATTTAGTTCGAAGCTTGTGTGACGCGACAATAACCACATAACTCCGACGACGCAGCAGCTCGAAACTGACGGTTTGCGCTAGCCGCAGGATTTGTCGCATTATCTCTCGGAGATGAGCAGTACACTCGTCACTTGTAGAAGGGCCGAAATTGTATAGGCAAAATTTCAACGGCGCGACATGTCGCATCGATTGTAGCAATTTCAAGTTTTATAGCGGACAGAAAATTCTGGGATTCAGTACTTGCGTCGTTCAATAATGTTTTGAGATAAAAGCGCTGCATAGTTAAAAAAACTATGAAAGAAGCAAAAGAACATAAGAAGTTGGACATTTTGCTTTTGTGTAGTGATTGCTATGCAGTGTTGATTTGCGACTATGAGGTACCCGCTAGCCCAAAAAAAGGCCTTAATAAGACCTTTGTTACGAGCTTATGCTTGTCGAGTTATCAAATTTCTGCATTTTCTTTTTATTCTCGCTTAACTGAATTTTTTTTATTCAGGATTAAAGTGGGAAGTCAACCAATGCCAACCAACACAAAGTCAACCAACGCAAAGTGGGAAGTCACCCCGGGCTCTCCATTCGAACGTTAGAGTAGACCACAGCACCGGTAAGCGAAAATTAGGTCAAAAATGGCTGTTCATTGCAGTATGTAAATGTATGCTTATGATGAAGCACAGGAAGAAAAATCTCATATTTGGCCAGCTCAAAAGTGGTGTGGGGCTCAGAAAGATTCAAGTGTTTGCAATATTGCTCGCATGCGGATGACATTCAAGCACTTACACGAGCTGTAATATCACTAGCGATAGACACACATTCGAGAGCCTTTCACTAATTTCTGCTGATTTCAGAAGAGTGGGAAGACACTGAGCTTAGGCGAGTGTTAATGCAAGTGCAACTGAATGCCAGTAAGTGCAAGGAGCATAAACGAGTGCCCCTGAGCGCCAGCTGACAATGTGGGCCAATAATTAATTACCTGCAAGCGTGAGGAAATATAACTGTGAAATAAACCATAAGCGCAAGAACATTGAGTTGATTTCGATGAGGCCAAGTATCTGAAATGCGTTTGTACATAGCGTGAAGAATGAAACTCAACGTATGTTTCTCTCTTTAGTTGCTCACCAGAGCATTATGTGTTTGTGTATATTGTCATGGCTTGATTACTTTGTTTACACTATGTATGCACTCATTATATTCAGGTTAATTCAGGATGCACTTTAGTGCTAATAATGCCAGTGAAATTTCAAATACAATGCTGTAACTTCGAAGATCGGACACATTAGCATGTCGTTCACAATCTCTTATGAGTTATTCACATGTGAAGTGTGTGATATGAATGTTCAGCTTTCTGTAGTAAATCATGGACACCTAGTTTTATAATGCTGACACATGCTCTTGGAGGAAGGAGGTAGAAAGATAGGAAGACAGGCAGGTTCACCAGCGTAAATACAAGTGACTGTGCTGAACAAGGGGTATAAAGGGAATGAAAGGAAGCAGGAGAGCCGAGATTTAAAACAGAGAAGAAGAGAATGTGTGCACATCAATGCGATGCCGTCCACTACAGCAACAACACGCATGTCAAGTAGCAGGGCAATGCTGGGGTGTTGAACATAGTCTGAACAATGGTTCTCTCCCCCAACAAGGTGCAATTAAGCGCAGTCAAGTGTGGTTTTCAAGCCACACCAAAATGAGGGCAGTCAAATAAAACACCTCAGATGGTTATCTCGAAGCCTTAGTAGTTTACTATTAACATTGAGAACTGTTTCGTGCAAGATAACTACTATATTGGCCTCGAACAACTATTGAACGAACATAGCCCTAAGAGGGCCAAGGTGAAGCAGTTTTTGTAATTGTCTAATATTGAGTGGAATGGCTTTCCTTACAGGTACAACGGTCATGTGGAGGCCCAGGAGTCATCAGAACAAATCGGAAGATCACAACAATTTCCTAACTTCATCATGCTATCTGGTTTTCTGCCGACCTAAATACATATATATATATATATATATACTTAGGAAGTTAGGAAATTTGCAGGCGCAAGTTGGAATACGCTAGCGCACGACAGGCGTAATTGGAGATCGCAGGGAGAGGCCTTCGTCCTGCAGTGGACATAAAATATAGGCCGACGATGATGATGATGATGATGATGATATATGAATGATATCTAATCTGTTTGTGCTGACGGAGCAATTATGTCAAAATGAAACACATATTGAAAAATGCTTTTCTTTCTCTTGTTAGCAATGTATACATAAAAAACTTCACTTCGATCTCTCTGCGGCATGAATACAGTGTGTGCTCCAGAGGGCAAAAGATTCTTCATGATGCTTGGCTCCCAAAAGAGTTCTTCAATTCAAATGTGTACAAGGTGGGTTCGAAAAGAAACCAAACTTTTGCTTTAACATCTTTATTGCTTATTGTACAACATTTTAAGCAAGCCCCTTCAAAGTAGTCCCCTCTTCTGGCAATACGTTGTTCCTATCATCTCATTCATTTTTGCAAAGCCTCCCGAAACACTTTTTCTTGGATGACGCGTAGGTCTCGTGTCGCATTGTCTTGAAATTTCGTTTATGGCTTGGAAACGACGTCCTTTCAACAAGGTTTTAAGTTGGGGAAACAGGAAAAGGCTTCTTAGGCTAGGTCTGGAAAGTACGGTGGATGAGGCACGAGAGTGTGATGTTTTGCTAGATAGGTGCAGACAAGGAGCGACGCATGACCTAGCACATTGTCATGTTGCAACAATTCAGTCTGGGTTTCCCACAATTCAGGCTTCTTACTAAACACAGCATCCTGCAAATGCACTAGAATTCCTTGTTAGACTGCCTTGTTTACCATCTGATCACGTGGTACAAATTCCAGATGGACAATGTTTTTCCAGTCAGAAAACACCAGCATTGCCTTGATTTTTCGCCGACTCATGCGTGCTTTTTTGGACGAGAAGACGGTTCGCCCACCCACTGCGATGACTGCACTTTTGTCTCAATATCAGAGTCATAAACCCACGTCTCATTGCCTGTGGTGATGTTGTTACGGAAGTTTTCATTACCATTGCCAGTGGCAAGCAGTTCCTGGCTTATCTCAACACAGGTGTTGCTGATCGATAGTCAAGAAACGTGGCACGAATTTTGCACTGACACGATGCATCTCAAGTTTGTCACTCACAATAGGATGCCATGATCCTATGCTGATGCCCACTTCGTCAGCTAGTTCTCGAACACTTAAACGACAATTTCCAGGAATCACAGCATGCACTCTCTCGACATGGTCATCATCTGTTGATGTGGAAGGTCGGCCAGGCTTGGGATCGTCACCAACCGACATTCTGCCTTGTTTAAAATGCTCAAACTACTCATAGCACGGAAGCGACGTTTTCAAGCAGCACTATCATTCTTTCTTTTTTCATGCTAGTCATGGATAGCTATTTTTTCATGAAAGCTGCAAGCACTTAGCTGTGTAAATTCCTAATCAGATAACTTCTCTATAGAAAATGTGACCTTACAGTAATTTTAGTAGATATGTGTGTTCTGTTTCTCAAGTTGTAGTTATCTGCGATTTTACGTAGTTTTGGTTAGAAACAAAACTTTAATGAATGAGAAAACGGTTAACTGAGAGGCCCAACTCTTGTTGGTCGCAACTACATGACGCTCGTGCAAGTTAATGCGTTATGCTTGTTTCACATTTTAAAAGCTGCACGCACTAACATTGCCCATCTGCTTTTGTATTTCCTGTTGCAGTTTGCATTTTACTTGTTACTGTCCGAGCTTGGCACATAAGTCCCCATTCTGTGTTAGAAACCTACGGTGAAACTATGCTGGGCCCTTTTCACTTTGTTGTATTGTAAATAAATCATTCTCCTTTGAAAAATATGTTCTTTGTGTTTGCATGAACGTACGTGTCTGCATGAATGTACAGCATGCTTTCAGATGACGTACACAGATGAAGTGGGCATTCCATAAAAGCATACTTAACGTTGTAGGATTAAAATGTATGCTTTTAATAACTGTGCATGTAGGGCACAGTTGATATAACGAAGGCAGAGTGCACTCAACTAATGTACACGATACCTAAATTCGATCTCTCCTTCGAGATAATTAGGTATGCTAGCGAGCAGTCCATCTCATCTGCTTGCAACCAATTCATGGCACACCTTCCTTTGCCGGACACAGCACAATAGTGCATGCCCACTTAATACAGCGCGTGCACTTTAATACAGTCTGCACAGTGCTTTCTTTTTTTTTGAGATAACTAAAAGTAGTTTGTGCATGAATGCGGCTCGTCTTGAGCACGGAGGTTCACTTGCATTCCAGATAGAAGAGTGCTCATTGCGGTGGTGCTGATGATCAAATGCAGCGCAAGATACAATGGGCCAATTGCGGTAATTCCACGTTCATTTTGCGTCGAAGCCATCGACTTGCAAGGGTAGGAATGGAGACGTTGTAAGCTTCCACACGCCGGCAAAATCACGCCTTGCTATACAAACTTTCAAACAGCTGATTCGTTCTTTCAACGACAGTCGCCGCAGTAACAAGGTGACCTTAGCGTTTCGGCCGCACCTGTTGCATTCCGACGGAAATGCAAAAACGCGTATGTCGTTCTTTCGGTGCGCGTTAAATAACTCCAGGTGGCCACAATTATTCCGTAGCTCTCCATTACTGCGTCCCTCGTAATCCATAGCAGTTTCGGGACGCTAAGCCCCATAATATAAATTCTTTAACCACGCCTCAATTTTTTACCTCCCTTCGTTCCTTTAATTTCGACGGCACTGCATGTATGGCCACGGTATCTCGTTGCAACGTCGCCTGCATGCGCCTGGCAGGTGACGAGGTGAAAACAAGCTAGCGTGCGCAAAGCAGTGAAGCTTCCGATATTTGCAATGCTGTTACGGTAGGCTCACGGGCGGAGATACCGACGCGCCTTGCTGCTTCAAAATAAACACTGAATCATTAACTACAACGGAGCAGCATAACAGGATCGGTTGGAGAGCATTCTTCATGATACTCACAAAAGCTATACTTGTGAGTCTTTCGGACAGGCCATCCTTGTTAAAGCCAGCGGAGGTGAATGGAAATATTTGTCGGTTCAACAAACTTAGACGGGCCGGTAAAATCCCCGCCCGCTTATTCGACGTCTCAGAATATCGGAGCCGTATTGTCGTTACACCGTCGAGGCAGCGCAACAGCGCGGCTCAGTTTTAACTGAACCTTCTGAACGAGGTTGAAAGTTTCTCAGGCAAAGCCGAGTTCCCGGTTAAATAGTGACTGCAGCCACATCATAGCGAATAAAAAGAAAACATTAAAGAACAAGATTTGCCTGGCGAAGCAGTTTTTCTTTTCGTGCAGCTCCAACGCTCCGTAATCCTACCCCATTTAGCCTTTCCGGCCCACATCACAGCTGTTGAAAGCGCTATTCGTATATTGCTACTCATATAAATACATCTACTATCGCCAACCACCTAAGCATCGGTAACAGCTACACAAGCTATAAGTATATAACGCACGATCGCCGTAGGTGAACGTATAAAACGACAGCCTCGCAAACACAACTCTCTGTACATATCGCTATGCGAGTCCTCCGCGACCGCGTAGTGATGTGGCGTAGTGGTTAGCCTGTTTGGTTCTCACGCGGTGTACCCGGGTTCTATTCCCAGTGTTCCCATGATTGTGTGATGTGAGTTGCCATGCTTGTGCGATGTGTGTTATCAATTTCCTATAATGTGGTTCAATGCAACGTGTATGAAACAGCGTGCGAAACCACTGTGGACGGCACCTGTCATTACATAAATATTTTTTCGTAAAAAATACCCATTGGGCCGCATAATTTTGAGCCGCATAAGATTTGACCCGCTTAGTAAGCCGGACAGATTTGATCTGAAATACCACATAAATATTTGTGGCTATTAGTGACGTCCACCAAGTGACCCTACAATGGGCCGTTTAAATGCGGGCCGCATATGCAAGAGCTGCATGAAATAGGTCGCATACGCAGTAGGCCGCTTACAGTGAGCCATTTATAAGCGTTCAAATTTTGATCTACTTTCCGCCTTATATGCGTTGTTTTAAGCTGGTATCTAGAGTGTAAGGCGATATCTGCAGCGCAGTATGAATGCTTTCATTCGAAATAGTGATGAACCGGATACAGAGGCTCCTTCTATAACTAGTGATGTAGTTAGAAGGGCCTTAAAAGACATGACCGGGGGAAAAACTGCTGGAGAAGATGGAATAACAATAGATTTAATCAAAGATGGAGGAGATATCATGCTTGAAAAGCTTGCCGCCCTCTATACGCAAGGCCTCGCAACTTGAAGTGTACCAGAGAGCTGGAAGAACACTAATATTATACTTATCCATAAGAAGGGAGACGCTAAAGAATTGAAGAATTACAGACCCATTAGCTTGCTTTCAGTATTGTATAAAATATTCACGAAGATAATTTCCAATATAATCAGGGCGACACCTGACTTCAGTAAACCAAGAGAACAGGCTGGCTTCAGGAAGGGATATTTATTCTACGATGGATCATATCCGTGTCATCAATCAGAAAATCAAAAAATCTGCGCTGTGAAATCAACCTCTCTATAAGAATTTTATAGATTGTGAAAAGTCATTTATTTAGTGGAGATACCAGACATCATATAGGCATTGCGTAATCAAGGAGTACAGGAGGCATACGTGAATATCTTAGCAAATATCTACAAGGATTCCACAGGTACCTTGGTTCTCCACAAGAAAAGTGGAAAAATACCTAACAAAGGGGTCAGGCAAGGGGACACAATCTCTCCAATGCTATTCACGGCATGCTTAGAAGTATTCAAGCTCTCAGACTGGGAAGACAGTAGTGAGGATCAACGGCGTATATCTTAGCAACCTTCGGTTTGCAGATGACATTGTCCTATTCAGCAACAATGGAGACGAATTACAACAAATGATTGAGGACCTTAATCGAGAAAGTGTAAGAATTGGGTTGATGATGAATATGCAGAAGCCAAAGATAATGTTCAATAGCCTGGCAAGAGAACAAGAATTCAGGATCGCCAGTCACCCTCTAGAGTCTGTAAAGGAGTAAGTTTATCTAGGTGAATTACTCACAGGGGACCCTGATCATGAGAAACAAATTTACAGAAGAATAAAATTGGGTTGGAGGACATACGGCCGGCATTGTCAAATCCTGACTGGGAGCTTACCACTGTCGTTGAAAAAAAAAGTGCACAATCATTGCATACTACCGGTGCTAACATATGGGGCAGAAACTTGGAGGTTAACAAAGAAGCTCGAGAACAAGTTAAGGAGCGCACAAAGAGCGATGGAATGAAAAATTTCAACACTAACGTTAAGAGACAGGAAGAGAGCGGTGTGGATCAGAGAGCAAACGGGGATAGCCGATATTTCAGTTCACATTAAGAGGAAAAATGGAGCTGGACAGGCCAAGTAATGCGTAGGATGCATAACCGGTGGACCATTTGGGTTACAGAATGGACACCAAGAGAAGGGAAGCGCCGTCGAGGACGGCAGAAAACCAGGTGGGATGATGTAGTTAGCAAATTCGCAGGTGCAAGTTGGAGTACGCTAGCGCAAGACAAACGTAATTGGAGATCGCAGGGAGAGGCGTTCGTCCTGCAGTGGTCATAAATATAGGCTGATGATGATGATGATGAATGCTTCGTTACTCCCTCACTATGTCTACCAAATGATTCTGTTTACAGCGTCGTCATTGTTATCAACAGCAGTCTGGGACAAAAGTAAAGAGTAGGTGTAATGCAGCAGGAGATAAGACAAACACGGCTAAAATTTATTGCAGTGTCAAGAAAAAAATGTCACAGGCCTGCGCAGCACATGCAGCACTGTCACAGCGCAAGCTGGTGGAGCGGCTTAAGAGTAGCAATTTCGGCAGCACGCACAACAGGGTAATCGCGGCAAAATCTGAACTGTCCGCCTGGTGGGATCTCAAGAGCGACAGCCATCTCAACTGCCCACCCGGCGTCGACGGTGAGCTGCGGTTTGTAATGCTCTCTGCACAAGTCTGCTGAGCCCGATGATGCTTGGTTGTAGCCGCGCACGTAGCTCTACGATCCGCTTCTTCAGCAGCAGTTCGTACCTTGCGAGGAGACGCCATAACGTCTACCGAAGAGGTACCGAGAATACGTGGCGCACATCTCACATCGGGATCGCGTTTATTGTGCTCCTCGTGTCAATCGCATCTTGTCGCCTAGGCCAGTGCATGCGGCTTTTCCAGGTGCCTTAGCTAGATGGTGCCACCATAGTGGCGGAGGCTCGGGTCGTCTGCACCTGCGCGCCTGCCTAGGGCGCGTTTATAGGGCATTTTTCTGACGCTGATAGCAAGCGCTTGCGTGGCTCAGTGGTGAAGTATCGGATTCAGTATCGATCACGGCGGAGACCGGGTACGTTTTTTTTTGCATTTCAGGTGACAGTGGTTACGCAGCGGCGCGAACCGAAACGCGAACCGAAACGCCTATTAGAATGAGCTCATAACAGCTTACGCTGTAAAAACAAAGTAACGGTCGAGCAAAGATATAATGCGAGCTGTTATAGTGCGTTAGCAGGAGCAGAGGAAACAAGTAGGGGCCATAAAAATGGGATGACACGAAAGAGAGATGCCGCTTAGTTGCAACGAGTACAGGGAGTAGAAAAGGCTGGTGAGCGAGCTATTGCAATGAAAAATTGCACAACTGAACGTTGGTTGGATGACATTCGTAACATACATTAAGCCGCACGAAAAATACTCTGAAATCATGTGAAACCACTAACGAGGTTCTAAATGTTCGCAATCGTTGATAAGAGATGACGACGGTAGCATATGCGAAGGAGATATGCTGCGATGAATGAGTGAAGCTACCTGTGTTAATTTCGGGGAAACACAGACGTAGTCTGCACTCAAGCAGATCCAGAAACCGAGAAGCGTTAAACAACTCTGGTGAATATTTGCAGAAATTATCCCTAATACTGCGGCATCTGTAGCGCATGAAATGTCAATGCAGCTTGTTCAGGAGCTTGGTCCAAAGAGCAAGGCACATCTGACTCGTACCATAGAGCAAATGAATAAATAATTGCTATTGGGTAGCGTTTACGCAGGAAATCCTTATCTGTCAGGGCAAATATGATAAAGATAGGACGAGCTCCTACAGACCACTTACAGTAACGTTGGCGATATATAGAAAGACAATTCAAGCGACAAAGTTATAGCTGTCGAAGCCAGAGAAGAAAATGGTTATACTAGAGCCACTACACAGAGTTCAGGGAAGGCAGACGCTGTATACTGTTTTTGTACAAACTCAGTGCTTACACATTTCAGCATGTCAGAAAAAAAAACATTGTTATTTACTTTATTTATTTATTTATATATTTTCTGAAAACTGTCAACCCCGACTGAGAGTCACTACAGGGAAGGCAAAATAAAAATCAAAAAGCGCAGCTAAAGACTCACTGGTCTATACACAACTGTCAATAAATACACAAAAAAAAACATTGCGCATCCAATTCGTGGTAATAAATATCCACAACATGTTCAAAAGCGCTGGCATTTTCTGAAGCAATAACAGACCTAAGCTAGTGGTACCATAATCGAATTGCATAAGGAAAAAAGTCAGAACCAAAATTAATGTGTCAACACGGGTATTATATGGCTGAAAAACATAATCTTGATTTATACGTGGATTCTTTCTTCCTGGGGCGTGTATATGTTCTAGTTTATGAATAATAATTTGACTTTTGATTATCTGAATACATATTTACTCTATATGAGCACTTCCAATAGATCTGAACTACCAAACTTTACCATTTGTGTTACGGATTCCTTGTTACAATACCTCAAAAAAACATAAATCGCCCGTCTAGTCACTTAATTCTATGTAACTTCCATTTAAATAACTTTTGGTTAGGACTCCAAACTACCCGAGGCGTATTTTATTACCGGTCTCACGAATGTGATGGGTGCAATGACTCTAATATGTCGCGTTGCATGCGTCAGTTTTTTTTCCTACGGAACCACAATTTTTGATGAGCAGTCTTACATACGTTATTTGTATCAACATTCCAGGATAAGTTTTTTGTTATTGCAAATCTTAAGTACTTAAATTGGCATGTATTCGCCAACACTACGTTGTCATGCAATAAGGGAATGTATTATTTGTCTTTCATTTAGTGTTGTCAATAGGGGTTGATGTTGTATATAATTAAATTCAATTTTTTTTATTTCGCACCCCGTATACTTAAATTCTGTAAATATTTATCATTCTTAAACTGGTCCTCCGCAACTGCCTACATTAGATAGTAAACAGCAGGAATCTTAGGTTGTACGTTTAGTTGTGCATTTTTAGAAAGATCATTAATATATAAACGGGACAACAGCTGTTGCCCTACGAAGTCTTCCTGGATTCCAGAATGTAATTCTATAGCATTTGCCGTATAACCATCAATTTTCACTACCTGTGTGCGGTCAGTCAGGTAAGCCTTGCTCCAACCTAATATGGTTGCACTAATTCTTGCTCTTATTCATTTGGAAGCTAATTTGTTGTGTTGCGCCCTTCATCAAATACTTTTTGCAAAATCGCACATATGTTACATCTATCTGCTGCCTTTCATCTTTTGCGTTTACAAAATCGTGGAAAGTTTGTAAGAGCTGTGATACACTAGATCGACCGCTCCGGAATTTTCTAAATTCTTCTAATTTGTCTTATTTGTTCAGTGTGGCTCGGAATGTGTTTTGGTATTACGTGTTGGAAGTCTCTGGAAGTTACTGCGTGACACCAGTCGATAATTGTTAGCAAGGTTTCTATTGACTCCTTTAAATGCCGGTGTATGTGCTGCACTGCTCCATGCTTCCGACAGTGAATGCATCTGCCGGGATTTCTGAATTATTATTGTGATGTAATGTGACATCCACTCGTCATACCTTCTGAGAAAAACCGTGCGTATATCATCGGGACCACTAGCCTTCTCGGAGTCCAAAATTAATAGCTGTGGAAATATTTTGCTGTGTAAATATCAGGTCTCCCATTTATTCCGACAATTAGTATTTTAACTTATCGTCTATCTTCCTGCCGTTGTCTAACACGAATACAGACTGGAAGAACTAGTTCAAATGTTCCGGTATTTGGATTTTTTTTCTCTAGAACACTCGTTCCACTCTGTATTTACAGAATTGCTTTCTTGTCACTGAAGTATTGCGACTGCGACGTTTTTTTTTTATTGCGGCAGCAATTATATGGTCCCTCCAAGCGAATGTTTGCCATCATCGTCGGCATCGCCGGCGGCGTCAACGTTGCCGTTAGGCTCAGCTTATACTTAGGTATATGTGTGCTATATGCCATGCCATGCTATAATACATGCAGCATAGAGGATTATGGAGGAACAGTAATCTACCTCTGAAGTTGCTGATGGTAGGTCTTACATTCTTGACAAAATTATTCCTCGGAATTTTATGAGAATGGTATCCCACAAACAAATGCAATGAAACATGACACTGACAGCATGTAACTTTTATCTAAATTTTTCTTTGACTACTAAATAATAAAATTGCGAAACACCATCAGAAGCCAAACCTGAAAGTGCTGAATTTAACTGCGGTGGTATTTTAGAGGCAGCGTACTTGTACCTGCGCCATGTCATCGCAGGCCCTATACGGTGTGGTAAAGCTTTTAATGAGGCCAGACATTTTGGCGCGCCCGCTTATGTAGCGTCCGCGTTCAAAGTTCGATAAGCTTAAGCGCAACGCTAAACGTTTGTATCGCAGTCAGTACTGCCCCCTTTTAGGCTGCACAGACACCGGGATCAGCCCAAGAAAGAGGTTTTAAACATACACGACACCGAAAAGTTGTGGCACACCGCTCAGACTTTGCATTGAATAAACAAACGTAAAAGAAATTGTCCGATGGGACCCAGAACCCCCTGCAGAATAGCTCCATTTTCTCTCAATAAGGAGAGGTGTACGGAGGCATGCGCCTGTGGCGCATGCCTCCGTACACAGATTAGAACACCCTTAAGAATTTCCCGCGTACAAAATAGTCATGCATTTTTCACCGTCATCAATAACTACAAATAAAAATACTAATTTCTTTAGTTTTGATGTGTTTTCTAATGAACATTAGATTAATTGTGCGATTTCCTTATGGAACAAAATTAGAACTCCAGGTGGCGAAACATTCATACGCGTGTTCGTGTTTCAAATGCAGAGACTGGTGCACAAAAGAAGCTGTATATTAAGGCCCCAGACTAGAAAGCTTAGCTTGCTGGAATGAACTGTAACACATCTTATGCATACCATGCAGACCCTGTCCGGTTGTGGCATCGTTTTCGCATACCCAGTATTCAAGGTACGGCGGGTAGAATAGTACCTATCGGTGTATGGTCTCCGCAGCGAAGCCCCGCGTGCATCACATCGCGCGAACGTGCCCCTGTATGTCGGCACAACGCCGGTCGAAAAGATCCAGCATAACGCTAAACGCTATGAAGCAAGGTGGGCCCGCATACGAGCAAAGACCACTCTGTTAGTCCAGATGGAGAAACCAACGTTCTGCTGCTTGTGCAGTGCACGCTGCAACTCACCGCCGGAGGCGTGCAAACGGGGCCGTACGGGAGTAGGAGGCCGAGGCTAAGCGACAACGTCGAGAAAACCCTCAAATTCAGCAGCGCGAAGCCGACTCACGAATCGTGCCCGCCAACAGCGTGTCGCAGTACGGGAACGCGAGGGCAACAAAAGCCGACAACGCGGACAAGACCGTGTAGTTCTAACCGATGCTGCTCGCGGTCATACATTTTCTCTGTTCATGTGTCTGCAGACGTTACAGGCATGTGTTCTCTTTGTCAGCTTAAGTTTAACCGAATTCATTCTGCCACTACCGTTACGTCGTGAAATATTATGACTTGTTGCTATCGCACTCATTGCTGCAATCTTATGGCGAAAGTGTTTTTTTGCGTCTATAAATGATTTACGAGGTAACATTGTTGTTAAGATCCGATTCTAGGCCGCTCATTGTATACGGTACCATACTATCAAAGCTCTTAACGATCAGTATGTGTTTAGCAATTCAGTTGTGTCATTCTCCTCACGGTGTGAGACTTGGCTGATGGAAATAAATTTCTGTAAACCTGCTCTCTTGGCAATTACTATGCGCTCTTGTCCATTTTCTTTCACTTTCTCAAGTATTTTTCGCGACTAGATATTGTGTAGCAGTATGTCACCTTGGTCTTCTTTTCCCGAAGAATTTGCTTTGGCCTCATCGCAATGAACAGACGTGGAACCACTAGCTTGAAAAGCTCCGATACTTGCAACATACCCTACGCTCGGCCCCTGTCCACAGAAGGCTCCTCATTTTTGAACAGAAGTTCGTGGCTTACTCGGATACGGCTCGGTCTTATGGAAGCCACCAAAAATTCTCTTATGGAAAAATTCAGTTTGTCCAGAAGAAAGCCGCACGCAATGTTTATTGCCAGTCGGCAGGCATTTTTCACACATAACCGGTACTGCAAGCGCCCTGACGCTATCGTATAAACGATCGCCCCACAGAAGTTGGTTAACGTGGTATTGTGATCGTAAAACATAGCTATGGAGGATGCATTCCGTGTGCGATAAGTGTTGGATGTTAACGTGTCTTACTGCTGTTGAAACTCCACATTGAATTACTGTTGTGTGTGTGCGGCACCTTGCGTTCAGGTGTTCATTCTACCTGCTCAAGCGAACGTACCAGGCGGTGACGTATACGCGACACTCATCTGCTGCGTATTGCGCCCTAAAGCTCATCGTCACGCTAAACGCATATCCTGATGATTATGAGCTGGGGAACGGGGATCTCTCTGCATCATAACATGTTTGCAGTAATGAGATAATGTTGTTGCTCATGCCCTTTACAAAGTGGTAGGCGCTGACACTATAATATTTTTCAAAAATTTATGATGTTGTATAAATATATATTATGACAATACTAGCGTCCAAATGTTCGCTATATCGGTGTATACGTGCAATATGTAAAATCAGCAGCTAAGGAGGGTTGCCAAAATGAATCAGTCTGTTGTGGATTCTTCATGAAAAGAAGCAATAGATGATATTGACACACGTATCCTACGAACGATAGTCAGTGCGAGGCTAGGTTGCGCACGTTAGGCTGGTGTCATATGGTTTGAAAATTCACGCATTCTAGCATACAGTGTCAAAATGTGAGAAATTCAATACGTTCACTTTTGTGGATGAAAACTTGGGTATAACCAAACACTGTGCATTTCTTTTCTAGAGACTTCCTCACGTTTATCAAAAATCCATATTTGTCACTGCGTATTATCGGTGTTAAAAATTAGCATAGCTTGGACTAGAGGCAGAATGCTAAAGAGAGAGCGTAGCTGATGGGCACCTAGCTAGTCCTGGCTTTTGGACTAGGCTAATCACTACCAAGTCATCCCCAGCATTTTCCAGAATTTATTTATTATTGATCAATTATTGATTAGCTATTCATTGGCTATCGACTGGCCATCTCAAGGTATTGGCCACGTATTTGGGCTAGGCTAAGCACTACCAAGTCTTCCCCAGCGTATTGAGGAATTTATTGATTACTGGTCGATTTTCAATTAGCTATTAATTAGCTATTGATTGGCTATCGACCGGCTATCGCAATTAGCCACGTATTTGGGCTAGGCTAAGCAACATCAAGTCATGCCCAGCATTTCCAGGAATTTATTGAATATTGATAGATTATTGATTAGGTATTGATTGACTATCGATTAACTATCGACGACTGACTAAGCTTAAGTTGTCCCAACAATGCTTAACTAGACTTAGGCTCAGCTTCGTTAATTCACAGGGGTATGTGCCATTGCGCTTGGACCCTTTCTGTACTGCCGGCTGGATCGGCCCACATCTTTTCCGACGCATCATGGACTTGCGCCTGGATTGAACTAGAACTAAAGTGCATAGATTTTCTGCTCTTTTTTAAGTAGCAACATCTATCTCCACCGGCCGCCATGTTCTTCCTAACCTCCGAAAGCGTCAATCTGCGTAGATAGCATCCGACCGCCAACGGCCGCTGCTACACCACACATGTGAAATATACGCTTCAGGCATAGGGCCAGACAACCAAATATGAACCCAAAAGCGGCTTAGTACTGCGCTGTTGAGGCCGAACGCGAAATTTGTCTTTACGGCAACCCAGCCCGGGAAGACTGGGAGGCAACCCTGCTCGCCTTCCACGACTTACAGGCCCAACAAGCCTTAGTTGGGCGCTCCCGGGCGGCGGCTACCGCCAGTGAGGTCCCGAATGAGGGACCTCGACCCAGTATTTGTAAGAATCAGTCCCTTACAGGCTGGTACAAGCATACCTCCTGTCCCTCCTTACCCAAATAAATGTTTTCATCACCACCACCACGGCTGCCGCGTTCTATTGCGGTCGCGCAATACGACGCCTGCCGCGTTTCTAGCTGCGGTCGCGCCGACCGCAGAAAATCCTTCGCACAAGGAAAATACAAAGAGATAAGCGCGCACAGAAAAATAATGCGTCTTCAGCCTGCCCTCAAGTTGGCTCATAGCAGCATGCTCGAATATGCGGGGGAACAGCTTAGGAAGAACATGGCCGCCGCAATGAGCGCCAACCAATGAGATTCGTCGGCGGTGCTTCAAAGCTTGTCGCTACGTAAAGAAAGCAAAAAAAAATATCTAGGGACTTTAGCTTAAACAGCTCCGCTGTTAAAAGAAAGTTATTCGTTTCACAGACCCTTAGTAGGATTGCTGTTGTACGATGCAAATAACGTCACACATTCTACAATGACATGCATCTGACATTTCACGATGAGGTTTGCTTTTGCACTAGACGTTCATTTCCCTTTTAACATTCAGAGCGCGCCTGCATACGGCAAATTAATTGGCAAATTGTCTGGATGTATGTTTCCTGCGTTGTTATATTGGTGATGCCTCTTTTTGGCACTGTGTCTTTTTCACACATGGACAACCTAAAAAGTGATTGCAAATACGTAGTTGCCTTAATGCATAGAATTTTCTTGGAAACACAAGTAGACATCCATATTTTCAGCCAAATTTTCATGTAAATGTTTCACAACTTTTTCACTATAGCACAGCCTTCCTAGCCGATGCGCGCAGCAGTGCCTATGAATGTGACACGCTAATTGGTACATTAACGTGTCGGTGACGCGTTTAGATGACTGCTCGTCGAGGAACGTGCGTGTGTGTAATTTCAGAGCGTGGCGAACATCGGCAGCTCAGTGGTAAGTGCTTCTGTGTGGTACACAGAATATTCTTGACGTGTGGTTCAAATTGTCACGTGATGCGGCTTTTAGTTTTCTAAATACGTCTTTAAACCGTAAGTGAAGTTTTTCTTCAAATCAGTGGACGCATATTCCTTTAAATTCATGTAGATTTATATCTGCTTAGGTATTGATGTAAATGGGACAAAAATGACATATTGAGTTGTTTAACTAAAATGCAGAAATGGTTCGAAAGCCAGAATGCGCGTTGCACATTTCGTGTTGTACTTTAAAAAATACGTTTCTCCCTTTTTACCGTTAGCCGTTCCAATAGGCAGAAACATAAGAAAACGACTTTCCCATGGGTAACAATGCAGTTTGGCATAAATGAGGTACCAAGAAATTATGTGCGTGTGAGCCATCCCCACGCGCCCCCCAAAAAACTTCTACATTTATATGCTTCCACGGGAAGGCGTTCATTTCAGAGCATGTGGCATTCGCAACTGCGTAGTATATAGGCCAAGAATTTTATGCCAGGGAGACATAATTTTCAAGACATATATTCTTTAGTAGTAGTTTCGACTTTTTGTAAGCACGGCCTACATTCCAGTGCTCTCCTTGTGTCTGTGCTTGAAAATGGTGATTATCTCCAGCTTGTCTGTGATTGTGGTGTACAGGATGATTGTGATTCTACCATTTCCTAGTGCACGTAAGTTATATATGTACAATGCGCAAGTCCATAGTTAATTTTATTGTTGTTTGAGGGAAACCTAATACTGCATTATTTTGTTGTATATGTTTCCTCGAGCCATCACGAATGCTTGGTGATGGCTTGGTAATGTTTTTTTTTTTTCTTTTTCGTTTGGTACCAATAGAGTGTAAAGGTGAGGGATTCGTTTCGCAAACGCTTAAGCCTGTTAAGTGCGGTGCTGAGAAGCTTTTGCGACGTTTCGTTTTACGTGTATGGCCACTGCACGTTTTCTGAGGCGGCGAATATCAATGTTACTGGCAAAAAGTACGGACTTCCAACCAGTTTCGGTACTTTGCGACTACTAACAAGCGCCATACATAAGCATTGTTGTGTCTTTGCTTCTCAAATTAGTATTTTATACAAACATATCCTGCGTTTAAGGTATTAAAATCATGCTTAATTTTTATCTTTAGTGCTCTTCTTGTAAAAAAAAAAAAACACCGCATATCCACGGGGTGAATGATGATGAGTGGGCGAAGCTCCGGAGGGAATCATCGGTAAACCGTGAATCTTCCGTGTAATTCGCCCAGTCTCGCCGCACTAAATCGAACGATTGACTTCCACCAATGACACGCGCCATATGTGACGTCATTCCTATTTTATAACAGCGCCCTTCATTATAATTGCACCATCTTCCGCTTAAGGGGACGCCAGCACAAACGCGTTAGAAACGTGCAGTACTCTCTAGTAAGGCGGAGAGGCCACAGCGTCTTACGCAGCCGTTTACACATACCGGAACGTGCACCACGTTTGCCGACGCCATCACATGACTGCTGAGAGAGTATGACCCCCGTATTCATAAACGCTCCTCGACTGGAACTTGACCTGCCCCCGCCTTCAACGCGTTTCGAACGCGCTGCCCAAGGCGGTGGTACAGTGTCTAGTACACTGTAGCGGTGGCAAGTCAAGTTCAAGTCGAGGAGCGTTTATGAATACGAGGGTAAGGCGGAGAGGCCACAGCGTCTTACACCAGCTTCTTACACGGGCCGTAACGCGCTATACTCGTGGACAACTTTCTGTGGCAATGAAGGGAAAGCTACGGAGGCAAAGCGCGCACAAGTGAGAGCGCTTCTGAAAAGTGTCCCTCGCTTAAATACAGGTTTGTTTGGGCTGGGGAAGAGAAAACAGAAACGCCGTATTAGCAACAGGTAAATAAGACAGAACACACAACTCAGTGTAAAAGTTTGCTTATTTTGCGGCTTTTCCCTTCCGCGTCCGAGCAAACGCGAAACCGTCGCAAGTGGAACCTGCGTCGATTCAGCGTCTGTTTCGAGCAACCAAAAGCACTGTCAAACGCTGCCGGACTACTTGGCGCGGTAACACATGTGCAGCAGCCACGCGCCCGTAGCTTTCCTTTCATTGCCACAGAAATTTGTCCGCGAGTATAGCACAAACGCGTTAGAAACGCGCAGTCTTTCGTTAATGTTGGGTATTTATTGTCATCGTGGTGCGTGTGCCCATGTGCGCTTCGTGGCGTAGTGAGGTGGTTCAGCTGGATCAGCGTATTTGATGAACTGTCAAAAATCAAGAAACTTTAATACCTTATGGCAACCAAAGTAGGCTGACAATTTTTAACCACCCATTTGTATTTGGTTGCTGAAATAAAAAGTCTAAAAAAAAAGAAAAAAAAAAGCTTCGTGGCGTAGTGGCTAGCGCCGCGCGTTCGGAAGCGAGGGGTCCCTGGTTCGATTCCGCGCTACGGACACATCTTTCGGAATTTTTTTTTCATAAAAGTAGACGTGGCTACCTACTACGACGACGACGACTACTACTACTACTACATACTACAGAGGAGGGACAGACCCACACCCTAAGGAGCTTCGCCCCTAAATATTCGCATATGCGGCACACGAACTCGCGAGCGGCTCGGTAGTCTGCCATGATGGATGCTAGGGAGCCTAGATGCAAACGCTGTTTGTAGGCTCCCTAATGGACGTTAGCGCTTCGGCGGAGATGGATATATGTGCGCCACATGATGATTTTTACAGGCATCTCCTTTTGCTCGAGGAATAATGCCTTTAAAACAATCTCGCCGTTTCACCCGAAAGGCGAAGCATCAATTCCAATAGCAAATTAGTAGAGAGCTATACGGAGTAAGGATAGTAGTTTTATGAGCTGTATAAACTTGGACATGCAGCAGCACGAGAAACGTGCAGAAGTGTTGTCGTGTCGACGCCATCGGCGTTTTGCACGCATTTGCACCGAACGCGCGCAGCGATGGTGACTGTTGCCGGTGCCTCTGGCGGCGGCTCGGAGGTTTTCGACGAGATCATAACGGGACACTCGTCGAGCAGCGTCGGAAGTCTGTAGCACCTTGTCGCCTCGCAACGTTTTTATATAAATACGCATTTGGTGCCGCAGCTAAACGTCGCCTCCCTCCCTCCCGTCCCCCTATGGCATTCCGCGTGACGGAATAAGTTGCATTTGCTCTCTCTCTCTCTCTCTCTCTCTCTCTATATATATATATATATATATATATATATATATGGTGACGGTAAAGGAGGAAAGAGTTTCTTAATTCGGCAGCCCTTCAGGGAGCACGGCGCAGAACGCGCGTTTGCTCTCCACCGTGCGCTCGCTCCCCGTTATAGCGCGCTTTCGCTCGCACATAAGGCATACGGCGTGCGGCGAAGATTTCATCGCAGTTTCACGTCATATGGAACCTCACGGCGATGGCGATGGCGACGCCAACGGCAGAAATCCGCTTTGAGTGTCCATATATTTGCTGTCGCAATGAAAAAAATGAAGGCTTTGTTCCAACTCCTGTGGTCTTTCACATTCCACAGCAGTTGCCTTTTCAAAAAAATGTCACAGTTTCGCCCTAAGGGCGAAGCAATGAATGCAATAGCAACACAGCAATGTCATACGAAGTAAGGTGAGCGGCTTTGGTAGCAATATGAATTGTAGTAAACATGAGCTGATTAAGTAAGCAGGCGTGCTGCGGCGTAAGTAGACCGACATGAAGAGAGACTCTATGACCACGAGAAGGCGCGTGAGAAACAGTGGTGTTGATGAGAAGCACTGCCCGTAGGCAGCGCTTGGGAAGGGACGCGCCTGTAGCGCTGCACTGTGGATCCGGGCAGCATTACATGGGTAGCGTGCGTTGGAAAATGTGGCCCGACTATTACTAACTGATTGAACAAGCATGGTGTGAGCGCGCACAAACAAACATGAATAGATCACACTGAATGACTGCAGACAACGACTGTCAAAACGCTGGCTGCAAGCGCATATACGCCGCAGCGGGCGAAGGTACGTGTGGCCTATCGCTTCAACGGAAACTGAGCGGCTAATGCACAGCGCATAAAATTCAGAGCCGTGTGGAGATAAGAGACGGTGCGAGCGAGCGACGAGCGCGGTTGTTGGCAGAGTAGAAATGCGCCCCCCCCCCCCCCCCCCCGCTCCCTCCGGCGCTGGCTTCCGGCTTCCTTGCTTGCGCGTGGAAGATTGAGTGCATTCGCTCTCCATGACAGCGTGCGTCCCCGCACGCTTCCGCTCGGGCATACGGCGCGCGGCGAAGATTTTAGGACAGTTTTAGTTTAGCGTTTTTACGCTCCGCTTAGCTGCTAAGCGGAGCGGAAGCACGAATGCGCATGCGCTCTCCGCGTAGCCGCAAGCGGGCTAGCGGAGCGAGAATCACGGTCCGCTTACAAGCTGCCTAAGCGGAGCGGGGAGCGTTGCTGCCGTCTTTCGCTAGCGAGAGTGGGCGATGCACGCGCCCTCTCTAGCGCGTGAATCGAAGCAACTTGCATCGAGGCACCAGTCGTGCGAGCGCGAATAACTTGTGTAATACACCTCCAACTTGTTCTTTAAGGAAATAAAGTGAACCGCACAGCTAACAAAAACGTCGCCTGCGCACTGGCGTCACAAATGATTGGATTGGATTCGAAATGCAACCTCGCTGGCTATCACGTGGCGTTCACCAAGTCGAAGCTTCATTTTCCACTCGATAAAATGGACCGGTAACGAATTACAAGCACCCGTCTAGATACTTCATGAACAAATAAGTTATATATATTCGTTGTACTTTGTAAAAGTGACAAAACTGTTTTTTATTTTGTTTGACTACGCTGAATTTGGCCAGAGGGCGCTGCAACTACGAAAGGTCCGCTCCGCTACGCTACACGCATAACTAAAACGTGAAAATCGCCTGCCGCTCCGCTGTGGCTTAGCGAGGCAACTCTGAGCGAAGCGGACCGTAGAGACGCTCAACTAAAACACTCTTTTATCTATACGGAACCTCACGGCGATGACGACGACGACGACGGCGACGGCAACGCCGACGGCAGAAATCCGGTGGAAGTGTCCATATAATTGCTATCGCAATAAAACTCACTGATTAGCAATTCGTTGAAAAGCTCTCTTGGTATCTTTTCCGTACCACGTGTAGCAAGTAAATAAACCTTGTCCTATGCGCAGGCTTTCCCGCACTACTCCTCCACTGGTCGCCTGGCGAGGCGGACCGTCATTGTTTCGGAAGCGGGGCTGCCGCGCTACCGCCGCGATGAAATTCCAGCTTGCCCGAACCTCGCCGCTCCAGCCGCTAGTGCCGCCGCCGCCGCTCGAAACAGGTTTCTGCGCCGCAGCGCCAGGAATGGCGAGAATTTTCGCTTTCATGTGAATTAGGCTTTAGAAGCGCTGTAGAGTAATTACGCAGATAACGCAACATTTTACAATTCCATGCACCTGACATTTCATGATGAGGTTGGTACTTATATTAGAGGATTGCTTCACGTATAACATTCCGGGCGAATATCTGCATTTGTGAAATTAGTTGGCAAGCTACTCTGGATGTGTGATATCTTCTACATTGTTCTGATGCAGCCGCTACGACGTCTTGACGCTATTTCCTGTTAGCATGTGAGTAGCTAAAAACGCATCTGCAAATACCTAGTTTATCTTCTGCTTAAAAGTTTATTGGTAACCAAGTCGACATTCATATGTTCAGTAAAACTTCCTCTCGTGTAACTGTTTTGCAGATTTGCAACCATAGCGCAGCGTCTGTAGCGTAAGCGCTATGGTACTGTGAAGGCGACAGGCCTTGTGAATTGTTTGTCGAGGGAGCACATAAGTATGACGTAAGAGCAAAGCCAACATTGGATGCGCAGTGGGAACTGTCCCCGTGTGTGACCCAGCAATTTTCTGACTTCTAGTTCAAAATATAATGTGGTGCGTCTTTTAGTTTTTCCCGTGCATCTTTAAAGAGCGAGTGCTGTTTTTGAAAATATTGGAGGCATATTGCATTAAATCCATGTAGTGTTCTTTCTGCTTATATAGGGAAGTCATTGGGGAAAAGAACGGCATATTAACTTTTGAAAATAAAGTGCAAATACGGCTACACTGCCGTAATAGGCGTTTTATTCTCCGTGTTGAATTTAAGGCATTTCGTTTCTTTTTCTTTTTCCGTCAACCCTGCCAATACGTAAAAATTTAAGCTAACTCTCGAATGGGTAACTATGCAATCTGCGCATGAATAATGCGTAAGAAATTATCTATGTGCAAGCCCTCTACTAACTTGTATATTACTCTACTCACTATATCACTTGTATATTTGTGTGCTTTCATGAAGATGCGTTGTTCATTAGAGGCCATGTCTCGTGCCCCACTGTGTAGCAAAGGGGCCAACAGAGTCATGCCAAGGAGACCCTCTTGAAGACCAATTCTCCTGAGTAATATTTTTGACCTGTTGCTGCTACAATTGCCTATGTTTCAGCGCTGTGCTTGTGTCTGCGCTTGACAATGAACATCTCCCGTTTCTCTGAGGTTGTTTACTGGATGTTTGCGGTTCGTCTATTGAATCAAGGACGTGAGTATTACATATAATGCATGTCCATATTTGAATACGTAATTTTATGCTTAAATTTGGCGTTTCAAGGTATGTATTACCCAATATTATTATGTTATAGGCTTGTACAAGCCATGACAAATCGCGTGAAATTGTCCGTGTTCCTTGAAAACACCTTCATTGCTGTGCATTTCCTGAATAGCTACCTATTGCACACAGACTTGCACATAAAACAGCGCTTGGCTGTGACGTTACATAAGTGAAACCAAGAAGCATCCTTATTTTCTTTTTCCCCATGCATTAGAGAATGATTACTTCAGCACGTTTATTTTAGCACTTTTGTTCTAGAGTCTAAGCCACTGCAGATCAATCACTGAAGTTTGAATTGAGCAGTGCTTATAAAAGTACGAAATTGCGCGACACATAAAAGTGAGAATCTTGACAAGCACCACAATTGTATAGGATGATGAACGCACCACAGACAAATCTACATAAACAGCATAAACTGGAAATCATACTGTTGCATTTAGTGTGCTAGAAAATTATTCTATCTGGAGATATCTGGCCCAAAGTAGCCTCTATACCATGCTGCGCTTGTGTAGAACAGTTTGCACTTAACAATTTATTGATGTTCATTTTTTCAGGCTAAGCACAAAGCGTTTAGTAAAATATGCACTTGGATACCTGGGTTCGTGATGCCACTTGCACGGTTTAGTAACATTTTTCTCGAAATATCGCACTAACCTGTAAGGATCGGTTGAATTTTGTGAGCTGTCCCATTCCGTGAGTACTCATTAAATAGAACAGATTGATCTAGGGCCCTATAACATTTGCGCGGTTTAGGAGGCCTTTGAATAATGCACAAGTGCATTCACTCCTTCCCTTCACAATATCACGCCTATACTTTTACTTCTGGTTTCTCTTCCCCAGTGCAGAGTAGCGAGTAAGGGTGCTATACCTCAGGTTGATTTCTCTGGCGTTCATGAGGTCTCGCTAAAATATCTTGCTCACATTCATTGGTCGAAAGATCTCTACCAGGCTGTTAGTTGCTGGCGGCACATGGAGATATGGTGCCAAAGGTTTTGCTATGATGCTATGAGCCAATGTGGCTCCAACAAGGTACAACCTAAAATAAAAAAGAAATTAGCAGGTCTTTTATGACAGCTATTCCCTCGTTTTCTACGAAAACCAACGGTTGCGCACCGAATTTTGCACTCGCTCGCAAAGCCTTCTCTCTTTGTCAAGTATATAAGGAAATCCACAAGCTGCAGTTGTTATCACGTTCAAATGTTTACCTCCTGTTAATTTCCTGTTTTCGTCGTGCTTTCTCGATGGAAACTCAAACGGCACTCAGTGTCCTGTGGCGAAAGGTCCGATGCAGAGAATCTTAATTTTGTTCTGAATGAAAAGGAAGCTCTCATGCGTAGCGCCTCCTCTCCAAACATTCTCGTTTGTTTCTCTCACCTTGACGGGAAGTTCTTAGAAAGTCGCCGTTTTTATTGCCATGCATCCCTAAGATTTCCTAAAAGAACGTTTCAGGGTGTCTTAAAGTCCCGGGAATATTTTATAGGACCTGTTATACCTACAGAATGCAAGTAAAATGAACTACGAAGCTGACTTTGTTAGTATTGGCAATCTACCTTTCGATGGGCCACAGTTGATATACATTATATGATCAACAACATAATGAGTGGTAGGTACGCAGAGGCCCATGCACCGTTGTCCAATCTACTGAAAGCTCAACTACACAGTACTAAAACTTGTTAAACAAGTTGGCGCCGAAAAGGTTAAGAGCGGAAAATATTCATGGTCACAAACCCTTTAAGCCGTTTTGGTGTTAAATATGTTCAATGAACAGCTTGATATATACAGTAACACATGTGCAGTGACTCAAGTTGGCGAGAAACATGCTCATTGTGGAATAGCACATACCCATTGTTGCATACCTCGAAGCCCAGTTTTGGTACGAGGTTTGGTTCTCGAGGCCGGTTTTCTGCGCACGGCTGGCCGATGCTCTAAACAGTTGACCACGGACTATCCAAGGAGGCTAACTTGCGTGAAACATGTTAGGTGCGGACATCCATGCAGAAAGTTTGGTGAAGTTCTAAATGAATGCTAGTCCTATGGAAAATAATGCAAAAAAAATTTCTGAATTCCGTAGGAGTACTAGAGTGTTTCGTTCAGTTTTAACTCTGTGATCTGATGCCAAGTATATTAACCTGAGTGCTTGATCATCTGCGGTTTTATTAAAAAGTAGACATCCATCAATCCATTTATCTATCGAACTATAAGTCTTTCTATTCATTCATTTATCTAACCTTTTTACCGATAAACGTGTGTCAATGGATAGTCCATGGTCTAACAGGTAGCACGTCTGCCTACTCTGCTAATGCAACAGGGTTAGAAAGGAATGGTCAGAACAACTTTGTTTACTGAGTTGTAGTACTGGGTAAGTTGTACTGGGTGTATGCAGCTGTGCAACGAACCTCTTTGATACCAACTTAGAAACTGGCGAACATACCTACCTTCAATGGACGGAACTTGAATCTGCCGAACAACTTTAATGGGCCTCTTGGGTCACTTGGTATCTGTAAAAGATATGTAACACTCTTCAAGAAACTTCCTTGAAACCATAATGGGTCATTAGGTACGCGCCACTGGTTATGTGCCGTTTTAATGACCCTCATCGAAGTACACTTGAGCCACGTGGTTAGTGCTACTAGGTACGAGCCGCTTTGACGGAATTTGAGCCACTGGGCAGGTTACGCGTGGTATGTGTCACTTAAAATGACAGAAATTATTCAAAATTGTCCGGTGCCGTACGGAATTTTACCCACGTCATATACATTGAAACAATCATCTCGGATTATATATTTACACATTAGCCACACGTGGCTGTCGCTAAATTGCGTCCCTGCCAATCGCATTAACGCTGACATCCCATCCTGAGATGGTACCTGTCTGAATTTTTGGACATTATAAAGAAGCACATTCCTAGAAGCACATCACTAGTAAAACAAGTTGGGGTCACAGACTTTTGTTAAAAGCGGCACACACCTACAGGCACAATCACAGTTACCCAATTTGATATCAAAAAGGTTCAAGTGAAAACGGCATAGACCGATTTGCACAAACACAGTGCCAGAAGAATTAACTTAGGTCAGTGTCAGATAGATTCAGTGAAGAGCGGTGCAATCCCAGTGCCACATACCCAGTCACGCATCCATCCGGCGTTCAGGTTTGTTGAAGAGCGACACATACCCACATACCCAATGGTCGAAATTGGTCCGACGATTGGTTTTGGATTCTGTTCTCTCATCACAGCAGCCCGATGCACTGAGCATTTGACCGTGAAATATCCAGAGGCACAGGCTTGCTGGAAAATGCTTACAGACATAAATACCCAGTCGACAAATACAACAGACTTATCGTTTACACCAGAGTAGGTTTTGAGATACGGGTCTGGTGGGTGTCGTGTAACCGTCCAGGTGCGTACGGTGAGCCTAGTCTGGTGTGCCCGTCCTGGTGTTTACTGTGAGCCCAGTCGGGTGTGTTCAGTGTCCCTGTCGTGGTGTTCTTGGTGTGTTCGACGAAGTGTGCTTGGTGTGCTTGCCTGGTGCATTCTGTATGCTGGTCTGGTGTCTTCTTGGGACCAGGATGGTGCCGTCTGGTGTGTTTGCAAAACTCTTCCACGCATCAAATATCTATATATTAGGCATGCGTGGATCACATTACCTTTGTTTCGTGCTACAGTGTGCACATGTACTATGATAACCATTTGGTTTACGTTTATTCTTTAAACGACAAGTAGCTGCATCACGGGAGGCAAACGAAATGGGCAAATATTTGTTTATTCAGCACGTTAAAACAAAATGGGTTTTTCTATGAAAATGTGGGCATAAAATAACTTAAGTAACTTAGGCTCGAGTCGTCTCACCCTGCGTTTCGCTTAGGGTGTTTTCCACGGCCTTACAGCAAGCGCTTGCATGGCGGCTGAGTGGTAGAGTATCCGGCTCCCACGCAACGGGCGCGGGTTCGATCCCGGCGAGAATCGGGTACTTTTTTCGCGTTTCTGGCGATAGCGGTTACGCGGCCGCCGGCGGCGGCATCATCGCGACCCGAAACGGCAATTGGAAGGAGCCAATAACAGCTTACGTTGCAAAAAAGTAAGCTGACTGAAAAACGCCTCATTAATGTAGCAGCTGCAGCACTTTGAATACTGTCCTGCAGTTGCTACACATTCATGTGTGAACGACCTTCATATGTCATTTCAAAAAATTGAATCTTGTCGAATTTGTATTTACCAGTGGCAGTTATTATTCGAACACGGAAATAATTGTGAATATCAATGCTAAGCACGATGCATGCTTAGACCAGTGACATATTTGGCAAACCACACTTTGAATTCCCGCATACGCTGAAACACGCTTGTGCGAGTAAAATAAACCGAAAAAATGCGGAAATAAAAGCCAAAACATAGGAAACAGTTTCAAAACAATAAAACAAAAATAAAAAGGGATAAATATACTTTGTACTAAGCAAAAACAAAATGTATTCGTGCCAAGTGATTGGCGCAAGAAAAACGCTAATCAGGACATGTTAGGTCTAGTTTTGTATAGAACTAGAGTTTTGTGCATAACGTCTACAAACACAAATAAGCAGCAAGTTGGATAAAGTTGCATAAACTTTTAGCCTGTGTAGTAAGCTGTGTTAAGTTATATGTCAATAAACTTACGCACAAATGATACCGATATCCCGCTTTTTGGAACACGTACACTTAAAACATACCTGACCCGACCATCCAGATTACACGCCGTGCCACTGCAGCCATAGCGACGGGATCCCTGAATTTCCGTGGGCTCCTCCGTGATGTGGACACTGTTGTGGGTCACGGCCTCACCACTACAAAATAAGTTCTGTGTTAACTTCTAGAAGTGGCACAATAAAACTGTCACATTGTCAGCACATGCAAGGAGCACCTAAAATAGCCATGAGAGCAATGTTTCAACTAGTGCAGGCTGGCAACAGAGCACAATGTCCAAGTCACTAATGAATGTCATGATAATTTTTAAGAGACAGGCAGCAACAGCAAATTACAAGGAAATGTCTTTTTACATAACAATTTTTTTTCACGACTTCGATTCAGAAACGTTCCCTTGTAATGTTTACTTACATCAAAGTTCTGTCCACACATCTTGTCTTAAAAAGTAAGCTGTACTAGTAGCAAGCTGCGATTGCTTAAAATTTTTTCCCTAACGCTGCTCGTAAACCGAAAACCTCGTAAGGAGAGATTATTTACAACGTCGAAGCATTTATAAACAAAGAAAAGTCATTGTAGTAAGAATTGGTGAAGAGGCAGATGAGTCGTTATTACGCAACTTCAGCAGAAAAGTGGGAGCTTACGCGGAGGCGCGTGATGGACATGATTATTTCCGAAAGTAATCTTTCTCATCGAAAAAAGTACACTTATCAAGATTTTCAATTTCGCACTGAGGCAATAAGTTTGTGCAACTAAATTGTGAAAACCAGCGCCCATCAAGCATCAGCATTGATGTCACTGTTGTCGTGGGAGTTCTAGGGTGACTCGATGCCAGCGCCGCCGTTCAGGGTGGTGCCATCCTTTGACCGCACCCGCGCCGCCGCTTTCTCGCTGCGACGCCATCTTGAGTCACAGCGAGCGGTTGCGAGTGCTTGGTGCCGGTGCTTAGTTCGAGACACAGTGCGCGCGGATGCTTCGCTGACGCTTCTACTTGCTGGACAGTGTTCAGCCGCATGAATGACAAGCTTGTCAAGTGCATCGAGTCGACATGACGGGCTGTTGTGTTCCCAAGTGCACCGGATCGACGCGTAAAGGGCTTCGTTGTTTACGCTTGCCCCGGGACCCACAGCGAAGGAAGAGATGGGAAGCCCAAGTAAAGCGGCATCACTAGAAGGCAACGGATAGCTCCTACATTTGCGAGGTAAGTGTCAAGAAAGTTTAGACTATCGCATCGTGTTTTTCATAAATAAGAAAGTATTCTCTGATCTTCGCTCACGTACCTACGTTCGCTGACGAACTAAGTACTGCACCGATGCTGAGTAGCGTATGGTTTGCGAGCGCGCGTCGCATAGGCTTTTGCCGTTTTGATCAGCGCAGTCTATGCGAGTAGTACCCTTATTTTAAGAACTGACGAAAATGCTTCGCCGCGAAATAGCCTTACATTCGCCATGTAAACCACCTATTTTACTTTTTCACGGGAAGAACACATCGTGTGTCTCTTGTTTCCTTTTTTCCCCTCAGTTTCTTTTTTCGCTACTGGTTATTTGGGACTAAAGAACGCAGTGCTTCTTCTGGGGAGAGTGGCTGTTGTGTACGTGGCAAGCGAAGCATTGTGATTTTCTCTATTCTCAGCAGATATCTTGCGGATCTCAGTTTGTTACGTTATATAGCTGATTTTTTAGACGAATATATTTGTAGCGTGGTGCTCGTAAGCCGATGGTCATTCGTGCTCATTCCCGATCGTAGTGGGCACTGTGACGGTCTATAAATGCCTGTGCATGGTATGCCCAGGTGTAGTAGAGTTAAGGGGCATCATGGGACCAAAATGTTTCGGCGCTTTCTGGCATGGTGTCTGTTGTAGCCTGTGCATTTCTTCGAAACGTGTGAAGCGAGGAAATACAGCATTACTTCTGCGAAATTTTATTTTTAAGCACTGTAATGGGTTCTCTAGCTGTATTTACAAGGCAACTTTTCATATCAATAATCACTTTTGTTGTTTTACTTGTACTTAGAAACACATTGAAGAGGACCAGTACGAGGGAAATCGACAGGATGGGCGCCGTCTGTTAAAGTCAACAGCCTTACATCATCATGGACTATATTTTCGAAGTGAAAAACATTGTTAATCTGTATTTGACTGTCTTAGTTTCATTTACGGTTTTTGTACGCGATATCTATGCAGTGTTGTTTATTTTTTCAATGTAGTTATCAGTGTTCTAATGGTTATTTATAAAATGTTCTGTACTCGCCATCGATGTGTTTGGCTGATGCGACGTATTCGATGGTAGCTGATGTATTCTGGCTGGATATCTTGATTAATATTACCCGCGGATGCGTTTTCTTGTTTGCATTCTTGATTTCGATTTATATTGTGTGTAATAAGGTGGATGTACTCACTTGAACCCCCCCCCCATGTAATGAATAAATTAAAAAAAAACTCTCACTATCCCGAATTGTGTGTCGAGCCTACCTTGCGATTTATTTTATCTCGTCTTTCAACATAACCTTCAGGCGCCACACAGTACATGTAATCTTTCATGTTTCATGATTGACTGTAGTAGACATTACTAAGTAAATGTATTTTGTGCATCGTTTGGTTTCTTATGTGTACTACGCAAGATCGACACAGACAAGTTACGTTACATTTTTCTCTACAGCACTAACTAAACCTTATTTTGACATCGCAGTTATTTTTACACCAGCTTAATCTTGTCAGCACACAGTTTTGTGGGCAAAAAAAAGCATAGATATCGTCAAATAATTGCAACGAACGCGAAGAGCACGCGCAACGCAAGGGAATCTAACCGCCGTGCGCGAGTGGCTGGCTACGGTAAAGGAGGCGTGACGTGTAAAAAAAAATACAACAGCGAAAAAGAAAAACTTCCACACACAGGGGGTCGCAAACCTTACATACCAAGCATCGAAGCGCAAAAAAAAAGATAGTGCGTATATCAAACATACACAGGGCACGTTAAATGTAAATTGAATTAGGCAACTTGGGGCATGTTCCCGGCGCAATACATTTAAGTCTTGGACCTTCGACGAGTTAACGGCTATTGGTTATAAAGATGTGCAGATGCGATACCGATAAAAAATCCTCATCAAGGCAAATCACTTGGAAATGCGCCGCGAGTAACACTATTTATAAACGCAAGCGTAGCTGAGTCTCAGCTCGTGTGACTCAATATGGCGGCGCCAGCGGGGTTGTCTCCACCCTGCACGACGGCGCTGGGCATCGAGGCACCCTAGGGAGTTCCATTTCCTATGTTTGCAAGGCACTCTGTGCACAAGCGAGAAGCACGCACAGCACGCATCCAAGGCAGCACATTTGATGGGGCCAACTAGGGCCGATGATGATTTTCAGCCGGCACTGGCTGGGCCGCGAAGGCCCGCCGTTGCATCCGTAATGCCAGTTCTGGGAAAGCCACTGTAATAGACATCCAGCGCTGGCCCTGCCTTGCCGGTGAATGCCCGTTATTGGCTAGGCCAGGCGACGCAACTGGCTATCCCGGGCCTGATTTGCCTTTAGAGTGCCGTGATTGGCTGTACATCTCTAAACATTGCTTAACAACGTCCGTTCAAAGCTATAGGCATAGCCACGTTGTTTAGCATTTCTGATAGACTCGTAAATATCGGCCTGTCAAACAGAACGGCATTTCAATATTACTTTTCACGCAGCATTCGCTGGCCAATCCCGATTATATATGTTGTACAGCACGCAATATTTATTTGAATTTTTCACCGCTCACACCAACTGCAACGAGATCACTCTGGTATTTTTTTTCTTACTAAATTATTATGTATGTTCTGCATACTTTTTTCGTTTTATTCCAAAGGCTGTTAACTTTCGCGTAATTGTATTTATTGTGTTGGATCATTCGATCGGAGATTGTTCACAAGTGGAAAAAGGGCACTCCATTATAACGCAGCAATGCGCAATTGTCGTGTCCATCCTCGATAGGCGCAATAACAAATTCAAGGGGGTATATAATTGTAAAGTATGTGCGCTTACATGTGCATAGTTTAAATAGTGTTCCTGGTAGTGAATTTCAAAATGCTGCATAACTTTATGGTCCAATCATCTGTACCAACGACCAGTAATACCGTTGTTAACTGAATTTCTGTAGCGGCTGTATATTTTATTGCTAGTACAATACAGGTCATTTTGGATGACTGCTCCTTATATTATTTTTCTGCATAAAGAGCATATCGAACCGTGTAGTAGTGTCTCCTGCAGCCAGCTTCATTATATAGGTGAACTTCCCGGAAAGCTCTGTCGTGCGTGTTTTTTTTTTCATGCCAGATGATTTTTTTCAGACCAACTGGCACAGTAGGCGTCAATTCCTCCCCGCAGAAAGAACCGGGAAAAAAAAGTGGCACCATGTTGATCAAGCTTCTGCTGGGCTATTGGCGCATATTTCTAAAACAAAAAACAGCAAATGGAAGGGACAAGAATGTGAGACAAGCTCAAAGCTAACTTAGAATAAAATGCTTATATTGCACGAGGCCAAATATATCTACACTGAAGAGAAAGGGGAAGGCGGAGAACAGAGACAACGCCACCACAGATAGACGGGGGTGGGAGGGGGGAGTGAAGAGAAAATGGTTGGTCATACGGCCAAGACGGCTACACAAGGCGCTCTCCGTTGGAAGGGAACTGAAAATAAATAAAAATAAAAAAGCACAGGAATGTTCGTGGCCCGCCGCGCCATTCCGAACATTGACGGATGGCTGAAAGAGTTGAAGTTGCCGTCCTAGGACTAAGAACGAAGAGCGAGGCTAAGATCAAGGAAAATACAGGAAAATATAATGGGACAAATAAGAAAATGAACACTACTTGATAAAAATGTAGGCTACTGTATAAATTAATTTCTGATTAAAACGTGAAACAAGCATAAGGAAAATAAAACTACTAATATATATATATATATATATATATATATATATATATATATTTCAAGTAGGTGAACTCTTTTTGTGAGAGCAACACAGATTTGAATAAAAGGTTCGCTGACGTTTGCATCTTATATCAGCTAATCAATAAACCTATCGTTGTTATGACTTTGCAAAGAGGCACACATAAGCTTCCTTATTCCTTATAAATTCAGACTCATACCCTCAACGACACACCTCTGGTAACTGTTCGTCTTGTAGATATCTCGGTATACACATCACACACAACAGTTTTGGAATATGTATCTTGAGTTTCCAATTTCCCAATGCCAACCGCATGTTTGGTTTCTTGCTCCGAAATTTTCTTCATGGGAGGCTTTTATTTTATAAATCTATGGTTGGGTCAATCTTCGAGTACACCAGTTCTGTCTGGAATCCAGCAACTGCCTTATCGCAAGCTCTCGAAAGTGTCCAAAACCTTGCCGTCCGTGTTTTGTTACATACAATTACAGACGTGGAGCCAGTGCGTCTTCTATAAAATTATCGCTTGGTTTACCTTGTCGCCGTATGCGATCTCGCTTGAGTTTGTTTATTAGTATTTTATGACTCCCGCTGCTTAAAGGACATATTTTTCTACCTCCCACCTACGTTTCTTCTCACAGCGGCCACGTTCCAAGTTTTCTTGCTTATGAAAAGAAAAAAAAACTGCCCGCTTTTTTTATGTAAAGCCTTCGGGCTTTGACACTATACTAACACAGTTAAGTAAATTAATATGGCGAACTTGAACGAGATCCTTGTACTCGATTTTTGGGCTTCACTTATATGTTAATTAAGCGCCGCGTAAGGAATTGTCGCGAGGTTTCTTAGGTTCGGCTGCCGCTGCTTTGTGTCCATTCATTTTTTTTCCGAAGGGAGTGGTTGTATTATTCAACTAGAATCAATATATGCATGGGGGCTTGTTAGCAAGTGATGCTGTGCGCCGGACTACCCCTTTGCGCACACGTTGTCTTGATCTACCGTTCTCCTGGGATAAGGAGCGCAAAAAAAAACAAAAACAATGAAAGCATTCATTGATCACTTTGAATTGTTCTACAGGTCCATTTGTCATGTTTTACATTTCAGCTATAATATATAATAAAATCAGCACAAGTGCTACTGCTCGTTCAGCCACAGCAGCTTCTCCAAAAAAATAAAATAAATAAGAAATGAAAAATAAAGTGCACGTGTCGTTCTTCACTACTATCAGGCGAAGTGACGTCAAAACACCAAGAATGCGCTTCACTCTCAGCACTTTTTCCCTCCGTCCCCTCGCTTTGCATTATCGAAAATATGCACTGCCTATTATGTGCACAGGCCTGCGCTGCTACTCAGAACCGGAGGGGTGCTCAAAGAAGCGTGAATTATGCCCTGTCAAATTTGTTGCTCCCTGCGCGGACCTCGCCCGCAGCCAAAAAACATGGTGACTCTGGCTCTCGTAGAGGACGAGGGACCCGTACACATTCTACTTCTTCTAAAAGAGTTGACTGTTGGGCTAGTTGGTGTTTAGACATAGGAACCATAGTTAAAAGTGCAACACCACACAACACAAGATAAGACCAGACGGGCACAGGTGCAAACTGACAACTGATTTATTGAAGGCATATCTCCAGCTATATATACCAACAGGCTGCGCAGGCGCATCGTCACAACAACCCCCCGGAAACATCAAACTATCGCGAAAGAAAATCAATTTCAGCTTTATACAGCGCAATAGAAGTGTCGCTGACACACTCTTCACCTGCCTTTCTGATTAAAAATGCTTCCAACGTTTCACGCGCCGTTTTTTGTCTGCTTCTGCCTACAATTTTTGCACATCGGAAACGTGGTTCACAATTCGGGCAGTTCATGCAGTGGTCGACAAGATGACTTCTCTCGCAACACGCAAGAAATCTAATTAACAAGGAGAGAAGTCATCTTGTCGACCACTGCATGAACTGCCCGAATTGTGAACCACGTTTCCGATGTGCAAAAATTGTAGGCAGAAGCAGACAAAAAACGGCGCGTGGAACGTTGGAAGCATTTTTAATCAGAAAGGCAGGTGAGGAGTGTGTCAGCGACACTTCTATTGCGCTGTATAAAGCTGAAATTGGTTTTCTTTCGCAATATGTTTGATGTTTCCGGGGGGTTGTTGTGACGATGCGCCTGCGCAGCCTGTTGGTACATATAGCTGGAGATCTGCCTTCAATAAATCAGTTGTCAGTTTGCGCCTGTGCCCGTCTGGTCTTGTGTTGTGTGGTGTTGCGCTTTAAACAATGGTTCCTATGTCTACTTCTTCCTGTGAAATGTCGTTGCCCACATTGCTTGCACCATGTTTTGCTTGCGAAGCATGCATCAACTTGTCCAGAAACGTGTTCAGTATACCAGCGGCTTGACCTTCGCCACTACAAGCTTGATTGCACACTACTGCTATCGGGTGAAACACTAACAACAAGTCAAACGTCGGAAAACTGCATTTACTGCGAAATAAACTCAATTGTCGCAAGGTAAGTAAGTACAATTGCCTTATTTGTATTCTCAAGTATAGTGTTTCAAATAAGTGCATTGCCTAATACGTGTATTTTCTTTTTTTACAGAGATAATCTACGGCCAGTTTTTACTACGTACGTAGACGGTGCTGCACCGCTTCAGCGTCAACTGAAACGCACTGTCTGTTTGAAAACAAGCAGCACGGCACATTTCGGCTGGTACACTCAAGAAGACCAAAGTTGGATTGTCGTAATTCCTTACTCAAGAAGTACATTCTGCGAGCTGACTGGTGTTCAGAACGTCCTGCAACGCTAGAATCCTTTTGTTTTGTAGCTTGGGTGTTTATCATGAAATAATGCACCTTTTCTTTGCTACCTCTGTTCTAAAAGCTTACGCATTGCCAAAGGTTAAGTACAGCTACGCACAAGCACTTACGAGAAGTCTTGTGATGAAGGCATAAATTCATCATAATTGACTAGTTAGAACAAAAATCGCATATTTTGATGCAGCGCATTTCCTACCTAATTTTCGCGTATTTCTGCCTCTTTTTTCAGTTTTAACAACTTGTTTGAATGGAGGAATCATATCTATGGGAGGTTGCCTTCAATATAACGAACGCCATCATGGGCCATGCAGTTCAACTGCCGTACAACGCCTCCATGGGAAGGAAAGCAATAGACTGTTTATTATGCTGCTATGCAGATCGTAAACAGGTGATACGCATTTTATTTCTCCGTTTTGTGCCTCTTGCTTATATTATGCACTGCTGGCAGTTTTGGGATAATATAGGTATATATATTGTATGCAGATGGTGCCTGAGAGACGCAGAGATTGACATCAATCAAGCGCAAAACTTCATAAGAATGTGGCTGCCAGGAGCCGTCGACTGTCCTAATAGCAGAAGGCGGCGTTACGCCAAAGCCGCTCAACGCGTTCAGCATCTTCCAAGTGCCCCTTTTGCGAGCCCAGCCTCAATCCCCCGTAGCGTCATAAACAAAGCTTTCGCAGGTGGCCCACAGGATTGGGGATACGAGCAACAATCTGTATCAACCTATTTTAAGATCAATAAAGAAATTATGTATCATTATTTGGTGATTTTATAGTAGATCATGGCATGGTGCATGGAGCTACCATGCAAGATTTGCGCAATTTAAAATCGTAGGAAATAACGGCATCGCCCACGTACACACAATCTGCCAATATGGTCATGCCAGTGGGTAATGCGAGACAATAAATTGACTAAAAGCGGCAGAGCCGGCTATTGCGAATACCGGCACTGCCAGTAGGCAAGGTTGGACTCTGGAAAAGGCAATGAACGGCAGAGCCGGCTATCTCGCTGTATTAGCGCTGCCACACGATGGCCGAAATAGGCCCTTTACTGGCATGGCCGCACTGTCCCATTCCTGACGCGGGTAGCGCTGCCGGTTTCGGGCCTATATTTGTGTCGGTGTTTACCATGATATTGCCGTGCTGGGGCCAGCCTGGTTGTGATGCATGGGATGTAGTTAGCAAGCATGATTACTTATCTTTTGAATGGTGGTACGCCGGTGAAAAGCACCCTCCAAGTGGCCGGTGCTGCCATGTTACTTCCTGCATACATGCCATTGCTTAGTTGACGAGCTGAAGAACGCTAATAATGCGCGTAATTTTTTGCGATGTCTACCCAATTTTTCACGAAAACCAGAGACAAAGAGAACGCACTCCACGGCATGAAAATCGTTGCGAGTTTTCAGCGAGACACGAGCTCTCTTCTGGCACTTTTGGGCAGGCGAACGAAGTCACATTTTATTACAGCAAACACGAAAACAGGATCACACAAGCACATCGCTGCAGCCCAACCAGCACCTTGAAAACGGATGAACAACTGGACGGATGGATGGATACTATGAGCATATACCCTGAAATGGGGCGGTGGGTGGCGCCAACATCTGGTCGCTTGGGGCCAGCGTCCCCTGCTGACTTGTGAGGCTGTTAGGGCCTCCATGATTCCTGAAATATTACCCAGTACACTCTCGTTTTGTGCAGTGTTGCGCCCAACGACATTTAGGTGTTGCGACACAGAAATAACCATCTAACATTCTATATTGTCTGCCATATTTTAACGTAGAAAAAAATTTATGACGTGTTTTTTATTTTTATTAGATATTGCCGTATGTATTCAGCAAAAGCATGACATTTGACAGCTAGTATGCCATCCTTTGGAAGCCGTCGCAGAGGGCGGGAATTGAACAATTTGGGCTTCGGTCAGCTGTCTCAAAGCTACTCCATCACTTTTTCCGCTCCTGCCTGCGCTACCTACACCATCAATTCGTTTTAAGTAACTTACTGCTGTCTTCAACATCAACTGTAGCCTCAGAAATTGTTCACACATTCTCCGAGGTACACTTGTGGAGTGTTCAATGTCTCAGTGCGCGTTGTACTGTGTCAGTCGGATAGCAGGAAATCTAAAAGGGTTCTTCGCTTGTTTGACGCAGGTTATACCCGTGTAGTCCGTATATCGCTTTCGTGACGGTGGGTTTAATGTGCGTGGGTTATGCTCCTGACATCCGTGCCTTGTGTGTTTATTGTGCAACCCGCAAAGATTTCTTAAAAAACGTGCCTCTGCAGCGTGCATGTGTCCTATGTGGTGTGCGACAGAAATGTGCCGCGGTGTACGATGTGTTTGCAGCCATGTGCTGCGGTGCATTATAGCGAATAGATGCTGCCACTTACTCGCAGTTTTCGTTAGTATTTCTTTATTATCTTTTTGATTTACCTGCATCTGCGATAGAACCCACAATGCGTTTCCGTGACGTTACGTTGGGATTGTGTAATTTTTTGTCTTGTCAGCCCTCTTCAATTAGTATAATTTTAGTGATGTTCTGGCTTGATAGTAAAAATGTCTGTAGTGGGGTTGAAATAATCCGTGTTTTTATTCCTTGAAAATTGGCGTGAGTAGTAATATTACGAGATCTCTGCAATCCAGCTCTGGACATCGATCTATAAAGCAAAATATCTAAACTTGTTACAGTAAATGAATCGTACTTTGATCTGTCAACATATCACCATGTTCTTGGTGCTGAGGGGCTTGCACCGTGTTAAAGGCAAATATCATTGTCTACTCATCTGAAGTATTGTATATCATTTCTTAATATAATTTGTTCCAAGTACAAAATTTTAATGGGTGCACGGTTTTCTTGTCTTATCTGACTCCTACATAATGTTTATTATAATATGACAGATAAAAGCAAGCATTATAATGCACAAATGTTAGGTAGAGTACTGGCTTTCAGCACTTCACTCGAAATTGGTTTTATGGAAGCTCGATGCAGAAACATTCATTTCCTCATGGCCGCTTTGTTTTACGACTTTATATGAAGTGCATGAATGGAGTGCATTCGTTAGTATTTAAACTAATATATGTTGAAACTACTTCTTTTCTAAAGCTTCATATCAGCCAACCACTTGGAAGTGAGACACTAGGATAAAACAAGCAAAGCATACACCGGTAACCATCGAAGTTACCGCTCTTGTTGTAAAAGTTGAATTGTAGGAAATTTAAGCAAATCATTTTAATTGGAAATTGACACACCCTGGTAATGTACACGTATAGAAATGCACAATGCATCACCATTTTATAAAGCGGCTTTGTCATGTATCCCGCAGTTTTGCAAGCAAATGCGTAATTTCGTGGTCATTGAAACTTTTGTGGTAATGTACACAATGTCATAATTAGCTCATGTTTTGTGTCATAAGTTGAAGGCACAGCTCTCATGCAGTGCTTTCCATTGTAATGGCTCCCATCTCTGAAATCTTCACCTAGCCACTCTTCTTGTCGCCTCGTTGAATGAAGTTTTTCCATGCTCCGATTATCTCTTCACAATTTCCTTTACTTAGCAGCTTCATCACAACTGCTACACCTATATCCTCTTAATACTATCGTGGCTCAATATGCCTCCTTCTCGTCACCGCACCGAAACAATTAAATGGTGTTTTTGTCCACACTATAGTACTCTAGAATACTTTAACGGTCATGTTCGCTCTTTGTCACCTGCAGAATTCCTATTGCATATTTAACTACTGATCTTGCATTGCATCTTGTTTTGTTTTTATTTTGACTTTTTGCTAATTTGTGCTCTGTACTCTCGATTCTTGCATTAGCCCTTCAGGGCTAAAGTATGTTAAACTAAATGAAAAAGAAATATTCCAATCTGACAGCTGTGCTAATTTGAAAGCAGCCAATTTAGCAATAAATACCCGAAATATTCAAAATCCAGAAATGACCTATATAAACCAAGGCGCTAGTCTGGTGTGGAAAAGCTAAGTTTACACCACAACACACTGGCATGCACACCAGACAGCACCAGACCAAAGTGATGTGCACACCAAGTGACACTAATGTGTAACTTGGTGTGCACTTGCTGGCTACTAAGTGACACTAATGTGGTGTGCACACCAGACAAGTCTGGTGTACACACTAGGTAGCAATAAACCATCCTGGTGTGCGCACCCGGCGACAACAGACCACTCTGGGATGCACACCAGAACACACCAGGCTATAGTTGTGCGCACATCACAACACACCAGGCCACTTTGGTGCTGTGCACCTCCGACTTCACGGACCCGCTCAACCTGGTCAACCGAGCGAGAAGGGCAACAAGGCCACTGGACTCCTGGTTTGAGGGGACCACCTACAGCAAAGCGGAAGAGCTAGCTACGCTCGTGTGCTCTTTTCTGTAAAGTTTACTCTCTCTCTGGCGCGAACAGCAGAACACGCCAGGGCACTCTGGTGAGCACACCAGAACACATCAGATCGGGCTGGTGTTAGAACTAGGAAACACCAGAATACGCAAAACTGGTCTGGTGTATTTTTCAACTGGGTAGATAAACATCTAGTTCGATATGAATGTGCGTAGGCAGATACGTAAATATATAGATATATAACTATCAAAAATTGATAGATAGGTAAGCAGTAAGAGTCCAGATTATATATTGTTTTATTGTTGACCGCTGGAAACTGATCCTCCTAACATAGGCGTCGGTTTTCTCGATGAATTCTGAATGTCTAATGGCAATTTTATAGTGCTTGGGGGTTGTTCAAGATGGCGACATAATATTCTTACATTGTAAATTATGTCCCATCTATCTTATTTTGTTCTCATGAGGTTACAATGAGGGGGACAATAAAAGTTGTAGGGGATATCACGCATCCCGGAGGGACGCCTCCATTATTCGGGAATTTGGAGCTCTCGGTATCTTCTGTCTTCGCTATGATGTTTGGCCAGTAAGGAAGAACCAGACAAAACTGATTGCCACTTCTGGAATACCAAAGTAGATGATGGTATCCATGATCCCTTCGTGTAGTGGCCAATGAAATGCTTCGTGATGTCTATTGCAACAACTGATCTTAAGCGGGTTGAGTACGGAGAAATGTTTGTTGCGGAAGCTATCAGGAGGTGAAGGCTATCTGCAGTACCAAGGTGCGGTCGAAAGATAGTTCGGATGGTTGGCAGCACACATTCCAAGTCTTTGAGCTACAAATAGAGCATTCGTAGTAGCATTTCTTACACTAAAGTGTTCTCTACCGAGCTCCAGAGAAAAGCTTTCGTATGTTCGTTCCTCACGCTATCCTCATCACGCAAATTTCTTCTCAATCCCGGAAGATGGCACTATTTTGCCGTATTTAGCCCTTTATTGACGAGTGTGGCCTACAGGTAACATACCAAGAAAAAATATTTTTCTTTCCAAGATTTGGTATTGAGGACGAAGTTTGTGGCTAAATGTCTTCAGCCAACACTGAATGACAGGTAGTGAGGGTCGTTTGCTGATTTGGAGTAGGAGCAGAGGACGAGGAGGAAAGAGTTTGGCACGTGACTCATTTTTTTGAAAGCACTGTCAGAGGTGGCACACCGATGCAAGATATCCGGCTGCAGTAGCGTTACAGACGTGATTCGAAATGTACCCAACTGTACGCATATGACGAGAGCTGTCTGCACAATTTTCAAACGAAGCAACACGCGGCTTGGGGAAAAGCCCACTTGCAGTTTTCGGCCTGGTGTTTCCTCTATTCGTGACAACGTGTCCCCAAAATGTTTTTTCGTTTCATTGACTATGCTCATTCTCGGCGTGTTATGTACATTTATTGAGCAAATACTCATTTTTGTGGGAACTTAATTATGCCTTCTTAAAGAGTTAAAGAGGCCGTGGAAGTTGATAGAAGGACGGTCAGAGAAGAGCATGATGACACGAAGGGTGAAGGTGCGGTCTCCAGCGAAAGTGCGTAGGGTCAGGACGAGTGGTTACAAATGCGAGGACAAAGCGAAATGGCGCGCGTGCCACAACAAGGTCGCTCGCTTTTCATCACATGGTAACTTTCAGCCAAGGGATGCCACTTGTTCAGTGAACTCGCCGAACACGCGTCTGCGGAAGATTCAACATGTGTGCGGGCACGCACGTGATGCTGCCGGCCCTCTAACGACGCAGTTTGACTACATACACACTCACTGTCGCATCGGATATACCTATGACGCCTGGTGATGTTTATGCGGCATTGCAGCACAGGCCCCGTGTACTTGCTTTTGCTGCCGTTGCTTTACTCTTCGAGCAAAAATGCAGGTAATAAAACGCTCTACACGTTTATGAGCTTCTATTTTTGAATCTGTATTAATGATGCCACTATTCAAGAAAGCTGCCACAAAACTCCCAGTTTCTGACGAATAACAATTTCATCAGAAAAACGAATCAGTTTTATACCGGAATTCCTTTTTCTGCCATGCTGTGATTTTGCCGCTGTAGGTTGGCATCTCCCTGGTCGTCTTCTCGAGGAATAAATCCCTTAACACCTTTACGAAAGTACCACCAAAACTCCCTTATGAAGAATTAGAGTGGTGCAAAGCACTATACAGTAGCTTGTTACTTGCACGTTTATGGAGCTAAATGTTCCGGCTTCTCTTCTTTTGTTAGATTAGAGTAGCTCTACCTATCTCTTGCTGTTCTAGCAGAAGACGCATAATCAACGCGGTGGAGGTGTGTCTTTCGTTCTAGAGCAGTAGCAGATCTGGAGATTGGCGAGTTGCACCGGTGCGCACCTCCAGCGCATACATGGAACGGAACTCCGGACTGTTGCCATCGATGTGGCCTTCGTGCCAGAGGCCAGAACGCCCAAATTATTGTCTGGTCACGTGACTCACGTCAAAGAAACCCTTACTACATAGATAGCACAGATTGACAATTTTAAAGCTCAGAAATTTAGGTTTATTTTAAATTACAATTTTTACTATTGCCATATCCTCGAAAATTCAGGATATAGTGGGCAATGTAAGGTCTAGTTTAAGAGTGCAGCATTATTTTGTGAGATTTGTCAGTGAGAAAATAACTGTTAAACTAAAGCTAGAATTTGAAAATGACCTTCACTCTCGTCTGACTGTGGGATTCAAACCTGCCCCCCCCCCCCAAAAAAAAAGAAAAACTCGCTGCTTTAACCATTAGGTAACCATCACACGTATGCTTCTATAGTGCCAACGCCGAATAGCTCTTCCAAGTGACCGTCGAGTGTTTATTACGATGATTTCCATACTATCGTAAATAGCCGCAACATGGATTCGGTGAAGAAGTGGCGGTAAACTTGAAGTGAATGCAATGAATTTGAAAAAAAAGCTATATAAGAATTCACCCATTGCGAAGAACAGGCGTGCACGGTACTTTTATTTACGCCTAAGATGCAAGAATGAAATTGGGAAACTTCCACCATTTATTTGCCCGCTTCACAAAACCTTCGCATAAAAGAGATTCCAAATGTGCCCTGCATCTGCATATCTTTTTTCTATGCTAGAACACAAATTGTTGCTATGGCGTCTACAGGTCGCAGGTATTGTAGTTGGTCTGTTGCCTTGCCCTGCTTTGGAATCTGATAAAAATTAATTTCTTCCTGTCCCCAGGAACCGTCAGTGTGATTTATGGAAGGTTATAATGCCTCTTAAGACATGCTGTTGCTATGTGTCCGTGATGTTCTGATACGGCTTGTATAGTAGTGTATAATGATCAATATCTGCAGCGCGATTTCCAGCGGGCTCCGCCCCAGCCATCAATTTAACCATTCTAAATAGAGATGCTGTTCTTTGGTCATTTGCGGACATTGGTAGAACCCGTCACGGTGGCTCAGTTACCTAAGGCGTTGCACTGCTGAGCACGAGGTCGCGAGATCAAATCCCAGCCACAGCGGCCACATTTCGGTGTAGGCAAAATGCAAAAACGCCCGTATGCTTGCGTTGTAGTGCACGCTAAAAAACCCCAGGTAGTAAAAAAATTTGGAGGATGCTTGAGCTTCGCCTTTAAGAGCAGAACGCGATAGCGTTATCGGGGCCCGTTCGCATCGGATCGTTCGCATACGGCAAGTAGGCTTCATTCACTGCAAAACTGAACGTGGGAGAGCCAGCTTACAAAGACCAAGCTTACACCTACTACGAGGAAACTTAAAGTCGGGTTCACTTTTAAACTGAAATGCAATGCTGAAAAGTCGTTTTTTCCAGGGGCAATATAAGTAGTCTTATAATAAAATGTGAAGGCCCTAGCCCCTTTTTTATTATTTTATTAATTGTTTGCTATTGCCCCGACGCGGTGTTGGTTGAAATGCTGGAAAAGGGGTTTGTCTTTGAGTTTCCTCGTAGCAGTATGACATTTTCTCGTACATTCAACTTACAATCCGACGCCGATTGGTAAACAAACCGACGGTGAATCACACGCCGAATGGTAAAGTAATACTTTACCATTTTCTGATGGATTTCACTGTGAGAAATTCAATTTTTGTTCACCAATACCTTGCACCACTTGGCGGGCCTGCGCGGTTGATGTGGTTGGATGATTTTCTCCGCCACCCGCGATCACAAGCCGGTTGCCGACGCCGGATTTTCTGCGACACGGTGCCCTCCACTACGGCGTGCTTAGTAGTCAGAACTGGTTTTGGCACGTAAAACCCCAAAACGAAAAACGAACGTTGGTAGAGAGCTGATAATATGCTACCGTATGATAATAGGCGAAGTCATTTGTAATTACTAGCAAAGTTTTAGTGAGTGTAGCCAAATTAGGAGCTTTGCAAATAATTACTGAACTCTTGTTTTTTTGCTGTACTCCATAATTTGACGTACGTAGGAAGTTCTCCCGTAGTGGATGCTCCTAATTGATTTATGAAAGTGAACAGAAAAAGTATGGCAATGTTTGTAACATCATTTATGCTTCCCTCTATTTTCTGTGTATTGCACCAATATCATCTGTTTATTGTGTTTCCGTAATTTCACCGACGATATTTGTTTAATGGAACATTTGATTTATTCAATAATTTCTACTTCCCCCCCCCCCATTACTGAAGATTTCATGTAGTACAAAAGTGTCGAAGGCCGATATGCAGCTGTAACGTGTTATGAATGTACGCTACACAGAAAATATGCAGGTAGGATTTCAAAAGGCCAAGTTATATGCCTGCAACGATTTTGGCATGACGTTTCGTTACCTCAAATATTATTGCAATCGCTAAGGCTGCAAAAGCTGCGATTCTGTGATGTCATAGAAATCTTTTTTTTACTTAGGTGGAATCAGTGAAGCTGAATATTTGCTTACACCATGCTCATACAATTGCCAACATCAGAACATTTTCCTAAGAATTGATAACTGTTCTACTGCCGGCTACAACAATGATCCTTCCAGTGGTCTTTGTTTGTTTTGCCCCAATAAACAAATTAATTAATATGTACGCTTTACGGCCATTTCAAATCAGCCCCATCCAGAAATGAAATTAAGAAATTAAATTAGGAAGAGATGCAAATATTTGTATCTTGTGATTCTGCACTGTCTCAAGTAGTACAAGGCTAAGTGAATACGACTGGTACAATTTAACATTCATCATTATGCTGAGTGAGAAAAAAAATTGTCCAGAATAAAGAGATGAAAGGTAGACAGGATAGCCCTTCACTTTTCCCGAAAATTTTTCCAGCTCTGCGCACTAAATATTACGCAACATGATGTAGTCCAATGGTCTGCGGTACTAAATACGAGTAAATGCCACTGCTACAAGTGTGCAGCTACAAAGTAGGTGACCCTAACGCAAAAGTAATAATAAAGCATTGCACAGGAGATGCTTGATAAGAAAAATTTAAGGTCCGAGCAATTAAAATATTTTGAGAAGAGCAGATTTGGTTAAGTCCTGAAGTGGGGACTGTTTTGCCAATTGGGGCATCATGTAGTGTCGTTAAGCGGAACTACGGGCGGTAAGAAACGAAGTGGGCAGGACATTCTTTCGCCCGTGATAACTGCAAATCTACCTTTCGAAGCATAGCCACCTTTTTTTGGTAAGTTCCTGTGACTGTTGCTTTATATCTGGACACATATTATTTAGGAACGGAATAGGACTGACTGGCGAAATGGTTTGACTCATTTTATTTTACAGGAATGCGCCCCGATGCTATAGGCGTTGACGGAAAGTGTATTCCACAAACGACAACTGATGCAGGTTAGTTTACACGACAAACGTTTTGATTAGTCCTGCTGCCCTGCTGCCCATATTATTGACATATTCATCACTACAAATTTACAATGAGCAGTTTGGTTTAGTGCGAGCTCTCATAAGTACTGTATGAATCGGATAGCATAAATTCTAGCAAAGCGGTTGCGCTCAGAGATGATACGAGGCTTCCAAAAAACTCTATGTTCGGCATTGCTTATTGATATATTTCCCTTTAAAATACTTAAAACAGCGTGTTAACATAATCTCAAGAGGGTAGTGTCACTTCGGCGGTCAGGTGCACTGTCTAAGTAATTTTTAAGGCTTAAAACTGCACACCTTACTAGCATATACACGGCAGCTCAATTAGGCACTATGGTGTTTACAATCACTGCACAGAAGTTTAATATTGAAATATAGTGGAAGAATCTGCACAGCACATTCAGCACTAATACTAACATATCAAGCTTCATCCGTTGCCAACACATGGATAGCTAAAGATTTGTCTGTCGATTTACGCGGAGGAGAAATGATAGAAATTTAGTCATTGGCTGATTAAATAGAATATTCACATTGAATATTTGAATACGGACAATCTCGACCAGCAAAGCTTTGAGTGCGTCATTTTATCATATCCTCATCGTCTCTTGTATTTTCTTATATTTGACTGCTGTTCAAGCAAACTATCTGCGATGAAGCAGGCCCTCATAATACAATATGATATTGCCGCAAAGGCAGATCGTTAATGAAAAAGTTTAAAGCCAGGGTAGGCATTCATACATTATATGAAAATCTGTAAAGGGTCTTATTCAGCGATCAAAATCCTTTCGCAATGATTAATTTTGGCTTAGATTCACATAATTATACAATATTTCTCGGATTCGTTGCCAGCGCATCAGCGCACCGTACACTTTTGAAGGTAGCGCATCAATTTTATCTCTGAAGAAATTTTAAAGAATAATACTGTTTTTCACAGTACGCCATTTGTGGAGAATGATGTTGCCAATAGGGCAATATTAGAGTGTTTTGTTAGCTGCATGGTGTCTTTGATCTATTCATTGCCAAGCTTAGATAAGTCTCCAAGATAGCAGGTACATCTCTATGCGCCCCGTCATTTTAAGTAATTCTTATCATATATTTCTCCAACTAATTGTTCTTGTAGATTTCAGGAAGAAACGGCACGAATGGTGTATCCGTGTCATTTCATATACAATGCTTCTTTGTAGCCTTTCAAGATAATGAATACAGGTCTACTTTGTAATGTACTGTGAGCGTATGTGTATTCTAGAGGGGATTACTTGAACTTAAGGCACAAAGGGCGTTCTTTTGCCTCTATTTCGACTAAATATTTTTCCTGTGCAGCAATAGTTCCCAGACAATTGCAGACAGGAAACAACAATAAAGATTACGTCAGTATTGTAATTATTCCTCTACCTTCCTTGGTGCCGACAAAGATGATGATCCTGTCTTCTAAGTGACTGAGTAATATTCGGTAACTTAGGTAAATAAACAAATTCAATAATTGATGAAGATTTTTTTATAAAACGAGGTCAACTATACAAATTGCATATTCTGCGAAACAAGATGAACTATATAATAAAAGCAGGAAAACCTGCATTGGGAAACATTAGTCGGGCCCTGTCTCTTGAAAGCTCAGTAAATTATAACAAAAATTTCGCCGGAGAAACCATTCAACAGGATTATATTGCAAGAAACTGAATCACCGGAGGAGAGGTCAACAGTAAGCTTAAGTTTTCAATGACCGTTGAACCTAATACTGAATGCTTCTGTCTTGTGTGCCAGCACTCTTCATTAAATATTCATAATATACAAGTAATATGTCAATATTGTATTAGCATTGAGTGCGTCTCCAAAAGCAACTGTTATGTTTGAATGTCCAGCTGCAAGCATTTTTTCCTTAGGAGGTTCCAATTTATTGCATACCCTTCCGAGCACATTCATCGGATTTTATCGCCATAAAAGCCTAGTGTACATTTAAAGTAGTTCATCGTAGCCTTCGAAAGAATAAAGCGCAATATTTATACTGTTACAATGCAGATAGAGTGCTAAAAATGTCATTGCTTACCACAAACCATTAAAACAGAGCTGCGAACTTTTCCCTGGAACCTTGACGAGTTCGCAGTTCAAAATTCTGTTCTGACACTCCTCATGTAATTCTTGGAGGCGATGTTAATTTGTTAATGTGCGATGTAATTGTTAATGCATTTGCTGTACTACATATTTCCAGGTCCGATGTACGCAACAGTTGAAACAGCAGTCGTTGTAAGTTCCGCATTAGCTTCTTCTTTTCAGGAAACGGCTGGTCACGAGCACCAACAACTACTTGACTACCTGCGCGTCTTATTTGCGGCCGTAAGTATATTTGAATTCATTTCATGACCTGATTACAAAGTATAGAAACACGAGGACATATTCCCATTTCTGCGTCTCGCGGTTTAAACCAGTGGGTGAAGAAAACTTGTTCACTTGATAATGTATTTGCGCAGTTTAGGTAAGTGTCAGCATGACCTTTATTTTTATTCAAATTAGAGAACAATGAAATACGAATTCACATTAGCGATATCTCTACTCGCCTTTCCAAAACTCAATCGCAAAAACAATGAATTATCTGTGCCGTGTTGCATTAAATTTCTTACTTTGAATTACACAAAATGCAAACCTTAAGTGGGCACATACCACAGCACATGCGCTGGAGTAGGAAATTAGTAGTATACATTTCTAGGATGTGGCACAGCACGGGCCAGGTGTTTCGGCAAAGGCTTCATAGTTATTTAAAAACAACCGTCTTCAAATGATAACAGGTTTTTGCATGACGGAACTTAATAATTTCTGCCAACTTTGAGGTGAATGAGATAAGTCGTGGACGATAACGAACACAATTAAATTTTATGTAACAAACATTTTGTAGCGTTAGCTACACTGGCCTAGCCAAGCCCGTTTCGCGCGGCACATCAAGAGCCGTACTGCGCATGCGCAAGGATCAGTGATGTCACAGGGCTTGCGCACCGGAGCCACCGGAGTCGGCTCCTCTCGCGCACTCCGCCGCCGCCGCGCGCGACTCACCCCCGCCGGTCTGCGCATTCCAGAGGAGTGACGTCGTAGCCGTGGTAGACGCACTGGCGCCGGCGCGCGCTCGCTGTGCAGTCGCCGTCTGACACTGCGCTGGAGCCGCTGCGCTTCTGACTGGCATTTGTGTGTGTCATTGGAGCAGCAGTAAGCATGACAATCAAGCTAATCCCTGACAATCTAGACAACCAAGAAAGCTAAGAATAATCAGCTGAACCTTTGCTAACGCTACGTATATCCTGGCATAGCCGAGCTAAGCCACTGCAACATTTTTTATTGGAGACTTAATTGTAATTGCGAAGTATGAGCAAGCTCAGCGTCCCACACTGTAGACTATTTTTCATCGTTAAGAGTGTTTTCTCTCTATAAATCACGTCATTACACCCTTACATGTGTAAAGGCGTGCCTTAAAGGCCGATTTGCACCCTTGAAGAGACTTAAGGGTGCCAAATTAGTTTATAGTATAAAGCCATATAAAATACTGTGTTTCGACAAATGGTTTGACACGCGGGGCTGTGGCACCCGGAATTAGAGCTGTCGGAGCACGCGAAACCGTAACTCGGAGGGTGAAGCGCACGGGTACCAACACTCGTCGGCACGACGTCACCTAGCGGCTGGAAAACAGTGCGCCGCTGTTCTGTCGACAACACCGCCCCACTCTCTCAATGACTAACGACGTGTGGAAACAGTGCGATTCTGAAGCAGATCGCTCGTTGCTCCCCGCCGGGTGGACTGAAGAGTAACAGGGCCTAGGAAGCTCTCTTAAGTGCGCCCTTCAGTGCCCCAGTTTCGCTTCAATTTTCAGATATTACCGATTCCCCCAAAAGTAGGGTTTAAAATGAAAAGAGCAAATGTTTGGTAATGCGCGAATGAATGCCGACTATCAACTGTCTTCTGATGGTCGCCAATGCTCGCGTTACGTCTGCGAAGGAACTGTGCCTTGATTTCAATGATACTATTTTTAATTATGAATAAAGTGCGTTTGTAGAAACGCCCGCTAGAATTATGTTGAGCGCAACTTCATCAAAACCATGAGGTATTCATCTTGAAGGTTCGAGTCATTCCTCGCCAGAAGGACCAGCCAGGAACCTGAACTTGTGCGATATACTTGTGAAAAATTGGGGGCTATAAATATGTCTCAAAAATGCATAATTACCACGGTATTTTGTGTGGAAAACAATTTTTGCGTGCCCGAACAACTTTACCATTTCGCCCTTATGCCCAAAGCATACTGCATGAAATTCGGAAAATTTTGAACCCTATTAACGAGCAAGCAGACATTTTGTTTATTTACATAGAATGATTGTACCTTGCTGCGGCCCTATACTTTACATTGCACCACTTCATTAAAGAGATAGATTTCTTTGGTTCTTCGCGCCACATTCCGGTTTGCATACATCCGGCTATTTATCCATGTCGCAAAGTGATGTTCTCGGCGCAGAATTATACCAATTCGGCAGCGCTTTTGTTTTGGCGTGGCGGGTAAGGTATGAGGTAGCCAGGACAGTGCTCTTATCCTCTATCCTAGAATGTAGTTCAAAGGCTGTAGCAATCGTGGTGGCCTTTTCACTGTGTTTTGCGTTGCTGATAGTCTCGGCATGTCTTGATGTAGTGAGCGGCCTAGGCGGTCAGGTGCGACAGGAAATAATTATTTCCTCGGGTGGCGTAGGGGAGAAACCGACTTATCCAGTGATCTTATTATCAAGCTGGACGTATAGGACATCTTTCAGCACTACTGTGGTCGCGACAAGATAGCTTGGACTGCTCATTATTTGTTTACAACGACGTGTTCTTTTTAATGAAACCGAGGACAGTTCACGCTAAAATACCCTAAAGACCAAGTTGATTTTTCTTCCTAAATACATATTAAGGCTTCTTAGTTCTGGATCTGCTTGTCATCCGTTGTCGAAGTTGTGTGCACTTATTGTTCCCGGGATGGCCTCGTCGTCCTGGTCACCTAGCAGCGGCGTATCATTAGGGGCGCCGGCCCGTAGTCGGCATCAGATTGCTTCCGTCCGGACTTGTAAATTACGGTTATGTTGAATTTCTAGGTTCAGAGACTCCAATGTGCATGCCGGCCTGAAAGTTGCTTTAAAATTGCGAGTCAGCAAATGACATGGCAGTCGCTTACACTTTAAAGGCATTGCCCTATAGGTAAAGCGGAAATTTCACCATAGCCCAAGTTAGATCTAGGCACTGCTTTTCCGTCATAGAGTAATTGCCTTGTGCTTTTCTTAGTGACCAGCTACCATAATTTATGCTCCATTGAAGGGTGCTTTTTTTCACTACAGCGGCACCGAGGCGTACGGTCCTTGCGTCGTTGTATATTTCGGTCCTAGCGTCTTTTGTAGATGTTTGGAAGTACGTGTGGGGACTGCAGGATTCCTTTAAACTCTACAAGTGCGTGGCGTTTCACACTTGAACTCGACGTTTGCATTAGTGAGATGAATAAGTGTCTCGGCGGTCAGTGAAGGCTGTTTGACAAGTGGCCTAGAAATGACGACAACATTTCAGAAAGATCCGATACATAAAGGCGCGTCTTGCACGGAGCCAAACTTTTTCAATAATAGCTAATCGGTGAAAAGCGTTCACGGCACAACCATGAGCAATGCACGCATGTCAATATATTGGTTGTAGTGGAGCGAACACTACATTGCAAGCAACAAACGCTGGCTGATTTCTTTTGTCTGATCTTCCTTTAGTTATGATGCCTACAACGTTGGTGTCATCGCTGTTCAGCACGCCAATGTTCTGAGATGCCTAATAGCTGCCAGGGCGCTGCTTATTCGACGTGGCAAATGTTGCCTCAAGTGCAGTGTTGCGCCATGCCACCATTCTTCGCATTGTTAGAACACGGTCTAAAGAACTTTAGCGCAACTGTAAACATTGCTATTGCTTCCATTGGTTTGCTGTGGTGCGCAACTTTCGTTTCCGTTTTATGCCTGATTTTTCTTACCCGCAACTTCGCCTCATTACAGTCGGAATGTCTCCACTAACATCCAGACCAGCCCGCAGGGGCGTCTGCGCAAGCAGGCGTTTGGTGAGTTGCGCCACCACGGACCCGAGCACATGAGGGTTGGACCCTCCCGCGTGTAGCCGTGCGCGGCTTAGCCGTGTCCGGGGAAAAGGGGATCCTGGGGGTTGAGCCGATGCCGGGTGTTCGGACCTTTATGGCCCCCCGGCGGAAGCAACACACCTCTTCGGCCTCGGCTTCACGTAGACGGCACCCTCGGACTGACCCACCCGGGGGAAATCGGCAGTCGCCTTTTCCTGTCCTTCTCTTCAATCTTCGTCTTTCTCGTTCACCTTTAATCTTTCCTGTCGTCTTTTCTCTTCCATTTACTTCCAACATTCCTGGTGGCGAGGGTTAACCTGTGTGTTATAACCACCCTTGGCTATACGTATTTGGTTATAGTAGTGGCGTACAGCTGGCGTTTTGCAGGACCTGTCTTCTCCAGGTCCTGCAGCGTCCCCTCGTTGGGCTCCTTGGTGGGTGGCTGGCGTCGCTGCCGAAAAACTCCATACCTATGGCTGAACAATTCCCCCTACTCCCTGATCGCCGTCTGAAAAGAGGGCGCACCGAAGATGTGTTCCAGTTTTTTGGACGACAAACACAGAATTTCCCCCGATTCCATGTTATTCACTCTGAAACCTGAGACAAATCGGTACGATCAATGTCACCTTTCCTTGTTTCAAAGTCTTTGACTGATATTTTTGGACCAGGCTACAAAGCATCTAGGATGGCAAGCGGGGATCTCCTCTTGGAACTCCGTGATCTCAAACAATACGAGAAACTGCCCAATCTAGTGTCATTTGGAGATGCCCAATTAACAGTAACCCCACACCGTACTATGAATACCACCCGCGGCGTTGTCTCAGATGATGACCTGTTGCAGCTGAGTGAGGCTGAACTCCTTGAGGGTTTCAGTGATCAGAATGTCATCAATGTTAAACGGATTAAAATGAGGCGAGATGGGAAAGAACTCCTGACCAAGCATCTCATACTTACTTTCAACTCAAGTGTCCTGCCCGAGTCCATCGAGGCCGGGTACATCAAGCTTCGTGTTAGGCCATATGTGCCAAATCCCCTTCGATGTTTCAAATGCCAGAGGTTCGGCCATAGTTCGCAGAACTGCCGAGGCCGCCAAACTTGTGCGAAATGCAGTGCCCACGAACACTCCTCTGAGTCTTGTGAAAGTTCTCTACATTGTGTTAACTGTGATGGGGAGCACGCCGCATACTCGCGGTCGTGCCCATCCTGGAAAAAAGAAAAGGAAATAGTGACAATTAAGGTAAAAGAAAACATAACTTTCAAAGAGGCACGAAGGCGGGTGACCTACCTGTCTAAAACCAGCTTTGCCGATGTGACGCGTCAGGGGGCAGCGTCGCAGCGGCTTCCGGCTGCTGTCCGGCCCACGCGTAGTGAGCCGGCAGTGAAGCCATCTGCCCCCTCGGCGACTGCAGCAGGCGCTGCTCCGCCACCCCAGCAGAAGGGGCCATCCACCTCCGGGCTGGTGGCCTCCAAGGTTTTGTCGCTCGAGACGAGGCCTTCATTGCGAACAAACCGCTCTCAAGAGCGGGTGTCCAGCGCTCCACAAGAGCCGATGGACACATCTTCCAGCCAGACGGCGCAGCCAGCGCCAAAGGAGCGGCGAGAATCTCTCGACCGCTCCAAAAAAGAAAAAGCCCGCATCACAGGGCCCGACAAGGGCTCTTTAAGTTAAGTTAGTGTTTTCACACGAGACACACAGCACAAACATTGTCTGCAACATGAACACACAGATACTACAGTGGAACGTCAGAGGATTACTTCGTAACCTCGACGACATCACAGAACTCATACATAAATATAATCCGAAGGTGCTGTGTGTCCAAGAAACACACTTAAAGCCTACACAGTCCAACTTTCTGAAGCAATATGCCATTTTCCGTAAAGATCGTGACAACGCTTCTGCCTCGTCCGGAGGTGTAGCCATCGTTGTAAGTAAGTCTGTTGCTTGCCAACAGTTTGCCCTACACACGCCTCTCGAGGCTGTATCTGTGCGAGCAATTTTATTCAACAAGCTTATAACCATTTGCTCCATTTACATACCACCCAACCATCACCTCAGTAAAATGGAATTTTACAGCCTCATCGACCAGCTCCCAGAGCCATACATTATCACTGGTGATTTTAATGCTCATCACACTCTTTGGGAGACTCCCGATGCGACGCGAGAGGTCGATTCATTGAGAACTTCCTTGTTAACTCCGGTGCGTGCCTCTTCAATAAGAATGAACCAACATATTACAATATCCATCATAATTCTTATTCATCAATAGACCTGTCAATTGGCTCTGCCTCACTTTTCCCTGATTTAGAATGGCATGTAATTAAAAACCCATACGGAAGTGATCATTTTCCAGTAACCCTAAACTTAGTAACCGAACATGACTCCCTTCCGCATGTCCCACGCTGGAAACTAGCCTCAGCTGACTGGGAATGCTTTAGGGAATCCACGTACTTATCACGAGATTTTATAAATAATTTTAGTATAGATCACGCCGTATCATATTTTACTGCTTTTATCATTGACGCCGCTGAGAAGTTCATTCCTCAAACGAGTACTTCATTCAAAAGACGGGTCCCCTGGTGGAATGACGACTGCAGACAGGCACGGAGGCGGCAAAATAAAGCTTGGGGGAAACTACGTGAATGTCCTACGACTGAAAATCTAATAGAGTTTAAACATGTTAAATCCCAGGGAAGAAGGACGCGAAGACAGGCTAAGAGGGCAAGCTGGGAGAGGTTTCTCTCTGGTATAAACTCATACACTCAAGAGGCAAAAGTATGGCACGGGCTAAAGAGGTTAAATGGAAAAGAAATCCATCCTTTGCCGCTAGTGAACGACGAAGCGAACAGCTTGGAAGACCAAGCTGACGCTCTTGGCGAACACTTCGAGTGCATATCTAGTTCAAATCATTATTCAGAGGCGTTCCTAAAGCACAAACAAATCGCAGAACACAAGGCTATCGATCGTAAATGCAGACAGAACGAACCCTATAACACGCCTTCAACATCGCCGAGTTGAGAGCCTCCTTGAATACATGTCGGAGCTCAGCACCTGGACCTGACAGGATCATGTACGATATGATTAAACGCATCCACAGCGATACTCAAATAACGCTACTCGCACTCTTTAATGCTATATGGGCTGCCGGGTACCTACCTATTGCATGGAAAGAATCCCTTGTCGTCCCGATTTTGAAACAAGGTAAAGACCCCAAATTAGTAACAAGTTACCGGCCAATAGCCCTCACAAGTTGTATCTGCAAACTCTTTGAAAAAATGATCAATCGTCGCCTTTTACACTTCCTTGAGTCAAACAAAATTCTTGATCCATATCAATGCGGCTTCAGAGAAGGACGGTCTACAACCGACCATCTCGTGCGCATCGAAGCAAACATTCGTGATGCCTTCATACATAAACAGTATTTCTTATCCGTGTTTCTAGATATGGAAAAGGCGTATGATACAACCTGGCGTTATGGAATCTTGCGCGATCTGTCGGCAATTGGCATTCGCGGCAATATGTTAAACATTATTGAAAGCTACCTACACAACCGCACATTTCGGGTTAAAATAGGCAATGCACTGTCGCGTCCATTCGTACAGGAAACTGGTGTACCCCAGGGAGGCGTGCTCAGTTGCACGCTCTTTATCGTCAAAATGAACACGCTTCGTGCTTCGTTGCCACCAGCTATTTTTTATTCCATCTACGTGGACGATATACAAATAGGCTTCAAGTCCTGTAACCTTGCAGTGTGCGAGAGACAGGTACAGCAGGGGTTGAACAAAGTGTCTAAGTGGGCAGACGAAAACGGGTTCAAAGTAAACCCCCACAAAAGCTCTTGTGTTCTTTTCACCAGGAAGAAAGGTCTCATTGCAGATCCCACCATCGAAATGTATGGACAACAAATACCTATGAACAAAGAACACAAGTTTTTAGGCATCATACTTGACTCTAAGCTTACTTTCATCCACCACATAAAACACCTCAAGACGAAATGCCTAAAAACAATGAACTTACTGAAACTTTTATCTCACACATCCTGGGGTAGTGACAGGAAGTGTTTAATGAATCTTTACAAGAGTCTCATTTCATCACGACTGGACTACGGTAGCGCGGTATATCACTCTGCCGCCCCTAGTGCGCTGAAGATGCTGGATCCCGTCCACCATCAAGGTATCCGCCTGGCCACTGGCGCTTTCAGAACAAGTCCCATTGAAAGTTTATACGTCGAATCAAATGAGTGGTCACTCCATCTGCAGAGAACATACACCAGCCTCACATATTTCCTTAAAGTCCGCTCTAATCATCAGCATCCATGTTTTAATACCGTTAACGATATGACGTGTGCTACACTTTTTGGTAATCGTCCCTCTATAAGACAGCCTTTCTCACTGCGTGTCAGGGAGCTTAGCGAAGAAATGGATATCCCACTCCACGAACATCGCTTAATGCCTTCAGCCAAGCTGTTACCACCTTGGGAGTGGCAGGTGGTAGCATGTGATATGTCCTTTGTAGAGGTTACAAAGCACGCTTCAGAGGTTGAAATCCGAATGCATTTCCTAGAATTACAGTCCAAGTACCCGTGCACAGAATTTTACACAGACGCTTCTAAATCACATGCCGGAGTATCCTATGCAGCCGTCGGCCCGTCCTTCTCGGAATCCGGCGTGCTTCACCAAGAAACAAGTATCTTTACGGCTGAGGCCTACGCAATATTGTCAGCTGTAAAGCATATAAAGAAATCAAAACTTCAAAAAACTATTATATTTACAGACTCTCAAAGCGTCGTAAAAGCCTTGAAGTCACCCTGTAAACAGAAAAACCCCATTCTCATTGAGCTCTATTCTGTTCTTTGTAGAGCATACGCAACTAACCAACATGTAATTATATGCTGGGTGCCTGGGCATCGAGGCATCGAGGGCAATGTTCTTGCCGACCAAATGGCCACATCAGTCACAACACCCGCTATTAACCCTACAGCTGCTGTTCCTGCAACAGATTTGAAACCTTTCTTGCGAAAGAAACTGCGAAGCCACTGGCAACGCTTGTGGGATGCAGAAACAAGTAATAAGCTTCATTTGATTAAGCCACAGTTAGGTTTCTGGCCCTGTACAACTAAAACACGACGAACTGATGTCCTATTCTGTCGTCTCAGAATAGGACACACCTACGGCACCCACAATTTTCTATTGAATGGTCATGATCCTCCAACCTGTGGTAGATGTGGCGACAGGCTCACCGTCCTCCACGTCCTCCTGGAGTGTCGGGAAGCCGAAAGAGAAAGAAAGAAACACTTTCCTCTAGCATATCACTCTTGTGTTCCTCTGCATCCCGCCATGTTTCTTGGTAAAGAACCGCTCTTTAACACCAAAGCAGTCCTCGCATACTTGAAAGATGTTGTGCTACATGTTATTAGCCCAGTAAGTTCGTAGCGCGTCCTCTCTCAAGAGAATGTTGCTGTGATAGTTTTTTTATAGCACATGCCTACAAGCTCTTGTGTCTCAAGGGCTCTGTTTAGGCACTTGTGCTTCCGGCCAATTCCTGCATCTGTAATATTTTGTAAGTCATATCATTCTTTTGCAATGTATATTCATGTCTATAGTACACATCATTAGTCATTGCCATAATCTTATTACGTATAGATTTTACGCTCTTTACAGCGACTGTTTTTAGGCCCCTTTACAGCCATGCCACATCGAATGTTCATGTAATTGACTATTCATATACCAGAAACAAGTCATCACCATCGTCTTGGCGCTCTTTGGCCACATCTGGCCCTTGCGCCAATAAACCACAATAATCATCATCATCAACATCCAGACCAAGACCTCTATCTTTACATTAGGTCAGGCGCATTATTTCATTTTCCTGTGGATTGTTTGCATTTGAACGGCCTGTCCAGACAGTAGGGATGGTACAATAACCTACTTCATCGCTGTAGGACCTGTAAAGCAAAGCCTTCGGTAGAAATTCAGCAGGTGTGTGACCATAAGGATACACGTTTCAATAGCTCGATCATAGGGCATCTGGATTCGTAACACGATGTTCTTACGGCGGCATCAGTTGTGTGAACAAAAACTGATTTGCTGTATCTGCCGATTCCGCTATGCTGACTGTGACAGTTGTCATCGACGACGTGATTCTTTCGTGTTGAGGGTGCATTCATGTTAATCCTGGCCATTGCCATTGGGCAAAAAAATAACACAAATAACCCACACAGTCAGAGTGTGATGGCGTCTGTACATGTATTTTGGAGTCCACAACCGGAAATACTGTAGCGCCCGAGGTGCGTCGGGTGCGTCGCATAGAAATTGTTCTTCAGAACATAATCGAATACGTACGTAAAGTTGTTTATCTTTAAGCTTGTGAAAACACTGTCGGAAGAATGTCTTGGAGCATAATTGTCGCGGTTGCCATTCGGTGCAAGGCGTCGTCAGCGAAAAAAAAAAGCAGCGTCGTACGTGACAATGATGCTACTCGTAAAAGCTACTCGTTGAAGTAGACGTTAAATTAAGCGATTAGTTCAAAACAGTCTCATTAAAATAGATTTTACTCCATAAGAGAGACGCGTGTGACAACGATGACGATGCACCTGAGACGATGCGCGTCATTATTTTCTTGTCAATAACACTGAACATTTTGGATATTCATCAAGGTTAACCTGAACCTTCGCAAGACTGAAACAGATATCCTTGACCTGGAGCTTGCAGTTACTGACATTATGGTGCTCAAGGTGAGTTCATAAGGCAGTCTTTTTATCACCCAATATGAAGTCGTTTTGAATAGCGAAAGCCTTGTTAGAATACTTGGGTTATTTCCTGTTCCAAACTGTAGCCAAAGGATATTGAACAGCCAAATGAGTGCAAATGATAGTCTGTTCTGGTGAAGTAAGTCATCATAGCGGAATAGATATTTTGTGGCAAAATAAGTAGGAATATTATGCAAATAATAATAATAATACCATAGTGTGAATAATATGGTTGTATCCTCAGTCGGAAATTATAGTTGCGTAGAAGTTGCTTTCTTATATAAAGTCTGGAAAACTTTCATCTCTTCGGGGAGACGGTGGAACAAGTGTGCGTTCACCAGCGTTACATATCTAAAAAAATGCAGTGCCATGTTAATCGAACTTTGAGCCATCAACGACACTGAGCAAAATGCTTCCTCTAAATTTTTTACGCTAAGCCACTTCGGTATCTTTGCTTATTCATGTGTGGCTGTTGAAGGAATCACGAAGGTTTAAAACGCATAAGAAATATGCGATTTTCTTCAAGGTGCACTGGATTCAACGCCGTCAAACTTGCAGCCGACTAGATGGCACCACAGCCCTCCTAATCCTTAACTTTCGTCAATGACCCTCACATCTCAACATCCCAGCTTACTCTACAACTGTAAATATGTCCTATGCCAGGATACACGCCCACTTAGACCACAAGGTGCCTGCTCACTCCCCGGCCAAATTACTAGGGTGAAGGAAGTGGTGATCAGGAGGCTTCAGGCCGGGGTGGCCGTTACACCGGCTGTTACTTGAAAGTGACCGAAATTTGTACTGGGTGAAACGTCCCAAACTAAGCGTAAGCTGTGCCTGGCTTGCAAGCAGAATGCTGCCATCTCCTAATGCAAGCTCGCCTCTACGACAGTGTCATGACTTGTATGATCACTGAATAAATGAACACAGACATATAAAAAATGCTTCAGTTCATGCACACCTTAGGCCTTACAGCAGACAAACAATCGGCACTATATAGTAGTTCATATTTTGCTTTAAGCAAAGTGTTATCCCAATAATAAAAAAAGACACGGTGACTTATTTTATTGTTTTCACAAGTAACGGTGAAGCTTACGCAATGGAAATAAAAAGGAAGATTAGCTACGTCTGACCGTTCGTAGTCAGTTTAACGTAGAAAATTAATTTTTGTTTAAGGTGCCAACGCGATTTTCGGCATGCCCGTAAGCCGGGTCACTGGTCCCCGCTTCTTTCAATAGACGTAATTAGTTACGAGTTATCATATCGTCCCTAGTTAGCGTGTTCTCTAACAGCTGCATTATTTACCGTAGAAATAATAAAAATTAAACTAAATTATGGGGTTTTACGTGCCAAAACCAGTTCTGATTATGAGGCACGCCGTAGTGGGGGACTCCGGAAATTTGGACCACCTGGGGTTCTTTAACGTGCACCTAAATCTAAGTACACGGGTGTTTTCAAATAATAGGTCTTAAGAACGTTATAATCTCTAAATTGCCCTAAACTAATATATGTATTGTGGAAAACGAAGTAAATGTCCCTTCTGCACGGGGTTTGTAGTTATTTTCGTTGGAGGCTCAGTAACTAATTAAGTATTTAGTTTTACGTGCCAAAACCACGATTTGATTATGAGGCACGCCGTAGTGGGGGACTCCGGGAAATTTTGACCACCTGGGGCTCTTTACCGTGCACCTAAATCTAAGTACACGAGTGTTTTCGCATTTCGCCCCCATCGAAATGCGGCCGCCTTGGCCGGGATTCCATCCCGCGACTTCGTGCTCAGCAGCCCAACACCATAACCACTAAGCAACCACGGAAGCTCAGTAACTCGAAGTTTATTTTATTTGAGAATGATTACAAAATTTCTAGTGCATTAACGTATACATATTGGTGTCGATCCTCCGCCTGATTTTTCTCGGCCTACGCATCAGAAGCAACTTCTTATAACGCTTCTAAGTCACTGGGATATCTACAGTTTGCGTTGCTAATCTCATAAATTATATCGCAGGAACATTCTCTGATTAAACTTATGTTTTCCTGGAATTGAAATTTACTTTGCCCACATAGTCAGTATACCAAGAATAATTTATCCATGTGCTAGAAACTGTTGCTAATACAGGAGTAGGATTCATCTCACGTGAACTTTAGTGCCGGTCTAGCAGTACGCCAATAAATTGATGTTTCACCTCAGATATTTCAATTTCGCGCTCTCATTTCTCCGTCTATTTCCTACAGGAACATTTAGAGCAATATGCCACACTCTCTGCTTCGTCATTCGAACGCCAGCATTTAATGGTGCCTTCACAATTTGTTCCATTTCGTGCTCTTCGTCAAATGAAAGCATTAACCTCATAGTTATTGCATCGTGCTTCTGCAGAATTAAATGGCACTCCAGACCATATAACACTCACATCAAACGGTGATATAATGCCCAGTAATCTGCACGCGATGTGCTCTGTTTTGCACGGTGCTTTACTGTATCCTTACTTTTGTACTTGTATGTGCAATTGTTGTTCTTTTTTTTTTGCCTGGGTAAGATTATCAGTTAATCCAATGCCCTTTATTAGCCCTGTGGAGTACTGTAAATTAGTCAGTCATAACTAGCCAGTACTTATTCTTTAAATCACTTCTAAAATTTAGAGGGTTTCGTGAGAAATAAACGTTGAACGCGAATATATACATTGTATTTTTAAGGCTGATAGATAAAATGTACTGTTAACACGAAGACATCACTTCCGAATAATTGCAGGATAATTTAATATCGGCAGTCGCAACTTTCAGTAAGGCTAAATACTTAAAACGTCAGTCAGCACGTGACTAGTAGAAACGACTCTACTTGCTCCCTTCTGAAATAATCATTCAAATATTTTATTATTGCAGACACTAGAACCCACTGTTATGTATCAGTCTTAAAGATGTATTTAAATTGAAAAATCTGACTCAATTATTTAACCGCATTACCATGACTTATTACGTAAAATATTGCCACTTCTTTATCCACGCTACAATACTCAGGAGCATGTTCATTTTGTGAAAATCTAAACGTCAACTAGAAGAGGTAGAAAGTCTCATATTAGAGCATACGTATAAAATTTCAGCCTAGTAAAAAGAAAGCTCCTTATTTAAAACCATAGAGGTTTGCCGGCATAGACATATGCTCCTACCTGTTACTCTGGAATGAGGGTAATAGTAAACTATGGCTGTACAGTGCGAAGAAAGCACATGTTTTAAATTCTTATTACGTTAACTAGGACGTTGTTGGTGTTCTGAGTGTATACATATTGTTATATGAACTTTCCTTGCAGGAATATACTGAATTTCTCAACAAAAGGCATTCAATGAACAGAAACCTAACCGAGGCGAACTCAGCAGCTCCATTGGTGAACTTCATGAAGTTGCACCTGCATGCATTTTCTGGAACTGACGCAGTGCTATACCTAAGCCAGTACGAAACCTGCTCATCATTTATTCGCGTGCCTGATAGGTGAATAAGAAATCCGTAGTAAGAAACTTAAAACTTACTGAACCACATCAGTTAACGACGTGGGGTTCTTGTGGTGTGCAGTTTTTAACGGTTATCAGATATTACAATTATTGGAGATTGTTCGTGCTGCCCATAGCTTATACATAGGTTGTCCGACGAAACATGCAGTAAACTTCAACGATATACAAATGCCGCGTAGCTGCAGCGAACCAAGGTAACGTTGTTTGCCGTCATTCGGTGGTACTCAGATTATTTCTTGCATTCCGCCTAATTAGATAACTAGTCTTACTTAATTAGTCAAATGCTGAATTTTTATAATTAGATTAAAAATGTAAATGAGAAAATTGTAGAGCAACATAAGCAACTCCCGATACAGCTTTATGTTGCTCCCCTCCCGTCAGATAAAAGTGTTTTTCCGACCGTGAAAGACGACCGCGAATACGCGCAAAGTGCCTCGAGCGGCCAGTAACGCAGCAATTTTGCGTGTTTTCGCGTGCTTCTGTCACACTACAAAAAACTATTTTAGGAAGCATCTATTGAGCAACAGAATGCTCTTCTGGGAGTTTTTCCTGTTGCTCTACAATTTTCTCATTGACACTTTTCATGTATTTATAGTATTGGAGAAGTTGATTAATTATTTAAGACATCCTTCAATAAGACAGAATGCAAACAATTATTTGAGTATCTCCAAGTGACGGCCAACAGCGTTATCTTATTTCTGTCCAGCTATGTAGTATTTGAATATTTTTTAAACTTTGGGCCAAGTTAATTGAAACACCCTGTATATACGTATATCTATTTGCGAACCATAGAAGCATAACGTTGAAACTTGGCAGGGTGCAGACAATTGATGGAGGCGGACCATGCATGGTTTTATTTAATAATATCGGAGGCACGGTTGAAGCTAGGGAGGCCAGACTGCACCTGTGAATTTTTCTCGTGCAGTACAAAATAGCCAAGTGAGCTCCGCAATGGTCGTCATGGCGCAGGAGCAATACTTACAGGTCCTTCTGGCAGATTAGGATATTCCTAGGATGTATAAAAATGTACTCCGTAAAATATGAAAGACTTTGACAATGTGCAAGCAAATACTGCACCATCACGGTATTGTTCAAGCTCAGTGTAGTCGCCGTGCGCAAGAACTAAAGTTTCTGAAGCCGAAGGTGACGCCGAGGAGCCGTTCGCCGAATCCGACATGGTTGACGTGTTTTGTCCTGGCAGCCCCAATGAGAGTGACTTAGAGCGCTTTCAGTGTTGGCGCCTATATACAGTGTAATAAGGTATTCAGGCTTTTACTGGTTGACATTAAAACTAGTGCTTAACGGTCGCAGGCAAGTTACAACACATAATTTCTGTTCAGGTTCTGCCCTGCACATTTAAAGAGGGTGCGGCCTATCTAAGAAACACCTTTTTATTTGAAAGGTGCCCTGAAGCACCCCTCCAGTTTCGTGGAAAAATACATTGCATAGATAGCACATGCTGCAGTGAATATCTCATTTAAATAGTGCACTCCTGCTTGGTTAGTAAGGCTCACAAACTGAGCTTGAAGTCACGATTTTCTCATACATTTTCTTTTTAACAGAGGTTTTCTCACCTGTTTCGGGGCGGTGGGCGGATGCGCCTTCATGTCAGTGAGCAGATTACCATGGACTGCTGCCAATGGCTGATAGTTGACATGAATCAAGAACCTTGTTTAGATCAGTGCACTTCTTCCCGCTCTGACTCTGTCTATTTATTCATGCATTTTACTAAGCAGGCTGAAGTAAGCATGAGTCTGCGTTTCGAATTTCGCTAAGAATCACGTACTTCCGGATGAAGCCGACTATCGTCTGCTTACGATCCGCCGTGCCCGCGCACATAGGAATGAAACACTGGCCACAAAGCTTATTGGCGTCGTAGCCTCCGGGTCTCGCTAATTTATATCAGTTTTGAACACTAAGCTAGCCTCTAACGATTGATAGTTCAGCTAAGACTACATGTAGCCTTATCAGCGCGCGCTCATTCTTGGCCGGTCTTGGCTAGACACCTTGACAAACATCGACTCGTAGTGAGATATTGATAGCGCTTCAAAATGCGCAATTTAGATGTGGCTGCTACCCAACGTCAAGATGGTGCAGGACAAAGCCGGTCCGCACCACGTAGCATGTCCAGACTGGAGCCCATGAGCGCTGCCGCGCACTCCACCTGTGTCGTCCGCACTACAAATAGTCATTACTGTTGCATGCAAATATGCCTGGTGTGTGGAGCGCAGCTACCACAGCTACCACGGGGTGAAAACAACCGCATGCTAAGATTTCTCGCTGTGGGATACGTGGCAACAGGCAGAGTGTAGTACTCGAAGCGTTTGCCGAGCCGGCCTTAGCGCCAACATATTGGTGGAACATGTCGTCGGCCTCCCGAGCTGCGCACCTTCTAGGTGTGTCATCAGCATGCTCGAAGCTCGTAACGTTAGCTATCCTATTAACGCGAGTACGGAGTGTGGGATTTACTGTTTTAGGCGCGAATGTAGCTCGGCGCTTTCATCGTGCCAGGCAGTGGCCGGTGAAGTCGGACACGTCACGCTGGCAACGACCGCATCGCCTAAAAATTGACCCCTCTATAGGGCTCTCAATCTCAAGTTTGCCGACAGATGCCATCGCCACTACTTCCCCATGCGGGAAGCGGCATCAACATGTATCAGTTCACCGGCACCGTGAGGCGCTCGTGGTGTCCGCCATCTTTGCAAAATTGCTCCTCGCGTCACCGTTGTTTCGCGATGGTTCCGTGGTCGGATAGCCAAGGGGTCCGTTACTGTTGTGTATTGAAGTGACACAACAGTGACAAAAGCCTCCGGTGCCCGCAGGTGCCAGTTAAGTTCTACAGTTTCATGGGTAAATGGTATGAAAAGGAATGCAGGCAGGCATGGATAATAACCATCCGCTGAATCAAGTAAGTCGGAATGCTGAAGTTTGCTAATTTCCATAATGCTTGCGACTATTCGTGGCGGCGTTGTTTTATCATGTAGCTCAGTCATGAGAATTTGCTCGTTACGACGAGAATTTGCTGCAGCTCTACTTCGACGTGTTTTGAGTGCCTAATTAAGCGCCGCGTGATCTAGGCGTGCGGCGCACATTGCGCTTTCTCGTGTTTGTTAGACAGTATGTACTTGAGCCGCCACATTTCTGTATTAGTAAGTTGTAAGCAATTGAGCGCTCTAGCACAGGCGTATGATTATTAGCCGCACAGGCACATGAGGCCGCGGAGCTTTGAATCACTTTGACTCTTGGTCGTTCTTAATACCGGTTCACCACAGGCGCTTTCAATCGCGAAGAAGGTTCATGTGAACTATGTGTTTTGCAGGCGCGATTTCACCGACTTACCACTGGGCAGTGTGCCAGCCTGAAATTAACAAGCAGAAAATCTGTTAGGAATATCGTCGCACTTCCTCTTCTTATACCCATCCGAATTTGGCACGGGGACGCTCAGCACAACCCTGACTGAGAGCAACTAGCTCGGCGAGAAAAAAAACCTAATCCTGAAAGCACAACACTTTGTGCTGCCTCTGCTCTTAGGAATTATTTAAATGTAGGACGTTCACTTTCCGTGACACAGAATAACCTCTCCTTGTGGTGTCCCGCTTCTCCATGACAGGGTAGTACGTTCCGTAGTGGTGGTACACAGCCCATATCACAAGCAAATAGTCCAATCTACCACGACGTAATCAGTCGGCGTAGCTCATACGTGCGATTTCACCAACTTACTTCTGGACAGTGCGCAAGCCTGAAATTTACAAGCAGAAAAGCCATCTGGAATATCACCGCACTTCCTCTTCTCATCCTCATCGTCATCATCATCATCATCATCATCGGCCTATATTCATGTGCATTGCAGGACGAAGGCCTCTCCCTGCGATCTCCAATTACCCCTGTCTTGCGCTAGGTGATTCCAACATGCGCCTGCGAATTTCCTAACTTCATCACTCCACTTAGTTTTCTGCCGTCATCGACTGCGCTTCCCTTCTCTTGGTATCCATTCTGTAACTCTAATCGTCCACCGGGTATCCATCCTACGCATTACATGGCCCGCCCAGTTCCACTTTTTCCGCTTAATGTCAACTAGAATACCGGCTATCCCTGTTTCTTCTGTGATCCATGCCACTCTTCGGGTGTCCGGATCTTCTGTGGTGGTCCCATGTCGAGGCTACATGTACTCGCTACAGAGTCAACGAGAGTTGTGCCGCCGTCGCGGCAGCTCCGAGCTTTATCTCCCCGGTGACGTCACGGCCATGCTACACCACCACACTTGCCTGGGCGTGGCTGGTCGAAACCTTCCGAGCCGGCGCCAGAGGCCCCGACTGTAGCCACGGACACAACGCGCGTTGGGCGCGAACGCGGGGAAACGCGGACGGCTTCGGCAGCAGCCCCGCACGTTTGCCTCATTGGTGTTGCTACAATTTATGTCTCTCTGTCTCGCTCTCATTTTCTATTTCTCTCTCCCGACAATAGCGCGCGTGCGCGCATGCTCTTATTCCCTCTCCTTAACCTCACATGTCAAGGCAACATGTGCACGACACGGAGAGGAGGCGAAACACACACCGCTCCGTAAGGTAGTTGCTAGGCAACGCGCGGTGATGTCATCACCAGGCGCAGTTTTTTGTTCGCACTACGCGGTGTAACTAAGCAGATTTTCGTTTAACAGCTACGCTGTTAATAACACAACCCTTACATTACAACACTTTGTGTTTACGCTGCTCTTAGGAATCATTTAAATGGAGGACCTACGTTCCATGACGCAGAATAGCTTACCCTTGTGGTGTCCCCCCTTTCCATGACAGGGATGAACGTTCCGTTGTGGTATCACACAACTCATGCCAGAAACATATATTCCATTAGGCACCGATGTATTCAGTCGGCGTAGATCATACTACCGTTCTGCAGCGCTATAGCGTGGTGGACACGGATGCGACGATCTCTACACATTACTAGACAGCGAAAAAGACTAGAGTGTACTTCATAAGCCCTGGTCATTCACAAATATTCTGTTCGCGCACATATTCAACCGGAACAATATATTCATTCTTGCTATATACAACTACAAGCTCTAACATGATGCCATCGAGTACGTCAAAGCTTGTTTAATAGCTTACGCAGCTTAACGTCTACACTAATTCACTCGGTGTGTTGATGGAAGTGAAGAAATAACCAAAACTTTCCAAATCGTTCAACAGATGCATATGCTGAACAAATCATCACACTAACAGTGCATTATGAACATATAATGGCTCAGCCACAATTACTACCCGACACGCCATCATGATTTGCTTCTAGCGCTCAAGCTCTCCTGCAAGTGCAGATGTCTATTAATCGACGGGACACTATCTTCACTCATTCACACGAGCGTCTGCTTCCTACTCTACAAAATTTCCCGCGTGAAGCAACTTCCTCTTCGGAGGTTTGGGATGGGTGGCATCGACAACTGTGTCTAATGGATATGTAACTGACAACCATGAAGGTACCGCAATTAGAGAAGGCATTTGGGGCTATTAGTTTGTGCTAATTATCAATATTGTTGCAGGAAGAAAGCAGGCCCACGAGTGTAGAAGATGTATATTTACAAGCGAAGTATATGGCGTTCAGGCAACGGCCAGAGTCTTCGTCTTCCTCTCGTTCGCGTCACCTTTTTCTTTCCCTTCACCGTAACATCACCCTCCCGGTGGGGTTAGCTCCGTCCCGGTGCAGGTTATAGAGCGTCGCTTAATGGGGGGCATAGGGCTTGAGCCTGGCGACGTGAACAACATCGCTGATGACGTTGGGAGGCACTGAAGGCTGACCGACTGGGGCGATCTCGTATGTCACGTCGGACAGTTGTCGTAAGATCTGGTATGGACCAGAATAACGGGAAAGTAGTTTTTCCGACAAGCCGACGCGACGTGAAGGCGTCCAGAGAAGGACAAGGGAACCAGGTGAATAATGGTGGTCTCGGTGCCGAAGGTCGTAGCGTCCTTTTTGAGAAGCTTGCGAGACTGTGAGGCGATGACGGGCGACCTCTCGGGCCTGGGCGGCTAAGGCAATAGCATCGCGAGCGTAACCAGTGCTGGGTGATTGTACTGCGGAAGGTAGCAACGTGTCGAAGGGCAAGGTGGGGTCGCGGCCATACAAAAGGTAAAATGGGGAGAATCCGGCAGTATCGTGACGGGACGAGTTGTATGCGAAAGTGATGTACGGTAAAGCGACGTCCCAGTCGCGGTGATCGTCGGAAACGTACAGGGCCAGCATTTCGGTTAGTTTGCGGTTGAGTCGTTCGGTGAGACCGTTCGTTTGAGGGTGGTATGCGGTAGCAAGCTGGTGTTCTGTAGAACAGGAGCGGAGCAGATCATCGACGACCTTCGAGAGAAAGTAGCGGCCGCGATCCGTGAGTAACTGGCGAGGGGCCCCGTGGTGCAGGATGACGTCGTATAGTAGGAAGTCGGCGACATCTGTAGCGCAGCTGGTTGGCATCGCTCGTGTAATGGCATATCTCGTGGCATAATCTGTCGCTACAGCAATCCATTTGTTTCCTTTCATAGAAATAGGAAAGGGGCCAAGGAGGTCGAGGCCCACACGGAAGAAGAGCTCTGTAGGGATATCAATTGGTTGAAGCAAACCAACAGGAGGCATAGCAGGCGCCTTGCGGCGCTGACACAGGTCGCAAGAAGTGACATAACGGCGCACAGAGCGATAAATGCCGGGCCAGAAGAAGCGGCGCCGCAGGCAGTCGTAAGTACGAGTGATGCCCAGATGTCCAGCAGTAGGAGCGTCGTGAAGTTGCTGGAGCACGGCCAGTCGAAGGTGCTTTGGAACGACTAGGAGGAGCTCCGGGCCATCAGGACGAACACTACGACGGTATAAAGTTCCATCGCTCAAGGTGAACATCCGCAGAGACGGGTCATTAGGCGAGGAGCTTAGGCGTTCCATAAGGGTTCGAAGAACAGGATCTTGGCGTTGCTCGTCACCAATATGGAGAAAGCCGGAGAGGGACAGAATACTGATGTCCGAGTCTGTATCGGTATCGTCCGGTTGATCCACGGGATTGCGGGACAGGCAGTCAGCGTCTTTATGCAGGCGCCCTGACTTATACGTAATAGAAAATGTATATTCTTGTAGACGCAATGCCCAGCATGCAAGTCGTCCAGTCGGGTCCTTCAAAGAGGAGAGCCAGCAGAGGGCGTGATGGTCAGTTACGACGCAGAAGCTCCGACCGAAAAGGTACGGCCGAAATTTCGCGACCGCCCACACCAGCGCGAGACATTCCATCTCAGTGATGGAGTAATTTCGCTCGGGCGTGGAAAGAAGGCGGCTGGCGTAAGCGATGACACGGTCGTGGCCCTGTTGATGTTGAGCGAGGACAGCGCCGATGCCATAACCACTCGCGTCAGTTCGTAGTTCAGTAGGCGCAGAAGGGTCAAAGTGTGACAGAATCGGGGAGATTGTAAGCCGCTAGATCAGGGTAGAGAAGGCTTGCTCCTGCAGTGGTCCCCAAGAGAAAGAGACATCTTTCTTAAGAAGGTCAGTGAGAGGGCGAGCGATGTCGGCAAATTGTTTCACAAATCGCCGGAAATAAGAGCATAAGCCCAGAAAACTACGGACATCGTTTGTTGAACAAGGTACAGGAAAATTGCGCACGGCGTGGACTTTCTGTGGATCAGGTTGGATTCCGGCGGTGTTTACGAGATGGCCGAGCATGGTAATTTCACGGCGACCGAAATGGCACTTGGAGGAGTTTAGCTGAAGGCCAGCCCTGCGAAACACGGAGAGTATGGTCGTGAGGCGCCTCAGGTGGCTCTCAAAGTTCAACGAAAACACAATCACATCGTCGAGGTAACAGAGGCATGTAGACCACTTCAAGCCGCGCAGCAGAGAGTCCATCATGCGCTCGAATGTAGCTGGCGCATTGCATAATCCAAAGGGCATGACTCTAAATTGGTACAGACCGTCCGGTGTGACGAAGGCGGTTTTCTCGCGGTCCATTTCGTCGACGCTAATCTGCCAATAGCCGGAGCGGAGGTCAATTGATGAAAAGTATTGGGACCCGTGAAGGCAGTCAAGAGCGTCGTCAATGCGAGGCAGGGGATAAACATCCTTCTTTGTTATCTTGTTGAGGTGACGGTAGTCAACGCAGAAGCACCACCAGTTGTCTTTTTTCTTTACTAAGACAACCGGTGATGCCCACGGGCTACTGGAAGGTTCAATGATGTCCTTGTCCATCATCTTGTCGACCTCTTTCTGGATTATGTCCCTTTCTGTTGCGGAGACACGATATGGCTGCCTATGAATGGGGCTTGCGTCACCGGTGTTGATGCGATGCGTGACAACAGATGTCTGACCAAGTGGACGGTCGTCCAAATCAAAGATATCCCGATAAGATGACAGGAGGTGACGAAGAGCTGTTGTTTGCTCGGGAGGAAGGTCAGGGGCGATCATCTTACAAACATCGTTTGCAGGCGTCGAGCACGAAGGAATGGGTGACAAAGGTGCGTTGGTACTCAGGAAGGATTCGGAGGTCAAAGAAGAAATCTCAAATTCTTCCAAAGGACTGATAAGTGCGACGGCAATACCGTGTGGCAGCACATGCGTCGAAAATCCAAAATTGAGGATGGGCACCCGAGCGCAGTTTTTGAGGATCCGGATTATGGTGCTCGGTAGGGCAATATGGCGTGACAAAACCACGTCAGTAAGCGGTGACACGACGTATTCGCCATCAGGTACGGGAGGACAGGGCGTCAGGAGGACATTGGTAGCCGCCTGTGGAGACAGCCTTGCAAACTCAGCAGAACATAAGCGGGGTGAAGCAAAAGTTGTTGCGTCTGCGTCGGCAGGAAGCGGCAGATCCAGCTGTACAACACCTGCGAAGCAGTCAATTTGGGCAGAGTGTTTCGAAAGGAAGTCGAGGCCGAGAATTAGGTCGTGTGGACAGTGCTCAAGGACGATAAATAAAACAACGCTGTAATGGCCCGCAATGGTCACACGTGCTGTGCACATTCCAAGAACAGGTGAAGTACTCCCATCGGCGACTCACACAGTGCATGGTACGGCGGGCGTCAGAACCTTTTTGAGCCTTCGGCGGAGAGCAGCGCTCATAACTGAAAGCTGCACTCCTGTGTCAACGAGAGCTGTAACAGGAACACCATCAACTTCAATGTCCAGTAGGTTCCCACGTGTAGGCAGGGTCAACAGAGGATTTGTGGGCCGGGTCGGAGTTGCAGCTTCACCTCCGGGAGCTGCACCGCCTAGTTTCCCGAAGGGAAGCGACCGGTTGCAGATGGGGACGAAGAGCGGTGAACGAGAGGCGAACGGGACCGACGGCCTTGCGGAGACGGGGAGCGGCTGGATCTTGGTGGAGCACTGTCGGCGGTTACGTTCCTAGGCGGCGTGTAGGGCGAGAAAGTGCGATTGTCTGGTACTTGGCGGTAGTGAGTCGGAGACGACCACCGAGGAGACGACGACCAGCGGTTACGGCAATGACGGGCGATGTGTCCAATACCGGAACAATTAAAACAGATGGGTCTGTCATCCTCTGTGCGCCAGTCAGCGGGGTTGCGGCGGAGTGGCGGAAAGCTTTGCGTCTGGGAGCGAGCGGCCGGAGAAATCTGGTAGGTGTTCGTCTGGCGGACCGAGCAGAGAGATGGAATGACCAAACTCGCTATTTCCTCCCGAACGACCGCTTGTATAAGCGAGATAGCGGGCACACTTTCCCGACAGTCGGAACGCATTGGAGCCGGAGCCATGGCCTCAAGCTCCCGGCGAACGATACGCGTTATATCTTCTGATCCTGTCGGCTGAACGAACCGCGGCGGGTCTTCGCACGAAGATGTCGCGGCGGTATTGGGCAGTCTGTCAAAATGTTGAGGGACGCGGAGGCCTTTCGCTTGTTCGAAGCGCCGGCACTCCTTTATAATTGCATCCACTGTGGCACAATCCTTACACATCAGCAGATTGAAGGCGTCGTCTGCAATCCCTTTTAGAATGTGACCAATCTTGTCCGCCTCGGTCATGGTGTTATCAGCCTTGCGGCAGAGAGCCAGCACATCCTGTATGTACACGACATAGGATTCTGTGGACGTCTGAGCGCGGCATGCAAGTTCTTTTTTTGCTGCCAACTGACGAGCGACAGGTCTGCCAAACAGGTCTCGCATTTTTTCTTTGCAGACATCCCAGCTTGTTAGGTCAGCTTCATGCGTATCGTACCATTGCTTCGCAGTTCCTTTCAGATAAAACATCAGGTTTGCTAGCATCATTGTTGGATCCCACCTGTTGTTGTCGCACACTCGTTCGTACATCGCAAGCCAGTCCTCGACGTCGGCGTTGTCCATGCCACAAAATGTCCCCGGGTCCCGCAGATGAGTGAGGATGACCGTTGGCGCGGACTGCTGAGGCGTTGCCGGTTGTGTCGGTTGATCTGCCATTGTGGCGGCTGGTAGATGACGTCCGCTGCGAAGTTCCGTGATTGTACCCCGCACCTCAACCAAAATGTTGCAGGAAGAAAGCAGGCCCACGAGTGTAGAAGATGTTTATTTAGAAGCGAAGTATATGGCGTTCAGGCAACGGCCAGAGTCTTCGTCTTCCTCTCGTTCGCGTCACCTTCTTCTTTCCTTTCACCGTAACAATATTATCGGCTAATTATCGTCTTTCCCGCGCTATTTAATTTCTCAAGTCTGTAACCACGAAACGTTAGTTAGTTTCATTGTGGTGTGCTCAAGGGGAAGTAGCCATAAGTATTACTTCAGCTTGTCTCACGGGGTTTAGCAGTCAGGCTCCTGCAACTACGGTGGTCAGTCGTCTCCTGTCGCTGCTTCCTGGTACTCATAACAATGAGCACAAGATGCTAAAGGGGGGCAAACAAAGCATATGGCTCCAAAGTAAAGTGGGCGTTCTATAATGAATAACAACATTATATACATCCTGCTGCCCTTCCTGCATCGCACATGATTGGATGGATTTAGTGTAGATTATATTCTTCATTGTTACTACTTAAGGCCTTGCAGCAAATTTCGTAAATAAAACCTACCCTATCTACTATACACAAGTTCCAAACATAGAATAACATGTTACATGTTTAGATGACTGATATATAGCTTATCATTATGCAAGAAGCTCTGTGGATTGCGCATCTCTACCTCGTGAATGGGGCCCGATGGCAGACTGCATATAAGTTTAATATCGATCACCATGAAACACGTTGGTGCATGCATTGGAGTAACGAAATTATTCAGATATGACAAAGTGCGATACGTTTTTTTTATTTCATTTACTATGGTTACATCGCTTGCAACATAAGCCAACTGTAATAATCTTAATACTTTACAGCAATTTGTTTGCTCGTTCGCATAAAGGAACAAACCGGTATGACATACTCAAAGGTAAGCCTTGTTTATTTTTGCGAAGTATATTGAAAAGCGCTTAGCTAGAGTTATAATTTGTGTGGACAAGATAAAAATATACGAAGTATACATATGAAACATCATCCTTGATGTATATGAGAAAATTGCCAATATATAAATCACGTTACCTAGTGGTTGGAAATAAAAATCAATAAACGACTTCGTACTTTGATCAGAACACGTTTCCAACCTTATTACTTTGGTGGAGGTGCGGGGTAGGACTTGTAACCTCGAGTTCGTGGCGAACAATACGTGTGACGTTCTCATTGAAGGGCAGTGAAGCGGTAAGGTCGATGCAGGACGACGTCGCAGCCGTGTTCCCTAACAGAGAAAACTGCGGAATGATGCGGCGGCCTTTGGCGAGCTCAACGCGGCGGCATTCCTTGACAATGATGCCGATGGTGGGAACATTGTTGAAGATGAGCAAGGTGAAGGCGGCCTACGCGATCCCTTTGAGAACCTGGCCTACTTTGTCAACCTCGGCCATTTTCTCGTCGACCTTCCGGCAAAGAGTGAGCACGTCTTGTATGTACGAGACATGCGATTCAGAAGGCTGAACTCGAGTCGCAAGCTCTTTTCGTGCAGCCAGCTGCCGATCGTCGGATTTCGAAAGAGGTGGTTGAGCCTCTCCTTGAAAGCATCCCACCTAGAGATCTCTTCCTCGTGTGTCTCGAACCAGACACGAGGTGTTCCGCCCAAGTAGAATAGTACATTTGCTATCATTATGGTAGGGTGCTAGCCGTTGTTTCAGCTAACACGCTGATACCTGCTGAGCCTGTCCTCGACATCAACGTTATATTGGCCGGAGAATATGCCAGGATCGCGGGCATTGGTAACCGTGACGTACGTTGTTGACGGGGCGCTCGCGCGCAGTATTATTCTCACGAAGCCAATGTTACCGCCCTCTGGGTTGCGAACATAACCTTTCCGCCGACACACACTTTGCCTATTCGACAAGCTTTTCTGTTCATAAATCAATAGCGCTCCTCACAACCCCCCACCAGCATATATTTCTCATTGCATTGGACACCAGCTGCAAGTTTATCATACGCTTGTAAGAACTGTTAATTCTTCACCATCGTTCTTTCCTTTTTCAGCCAAAGGAACGACCTTCCTCACAATATCGCCGCTATCACCAACCCATCATCTTTTTTCACCAACGTGATTGAGTACCTCTTGACTCAATTTTGAGTGTTTTAAGGTTTCTTTATGCACACCCAGCCCTTGTGTAATAGCCCCTCGTGTGGCCTTTATTGAAAATAAATGACAATTATTCAGATGAAATGATATTGGGCAGCTGTACTCGAAGGCAGAGGTTCAATTGCCCCGTCGGTCATGCATTCCTTTTTATTAGGAAGGTCAGAAATGAGATGAGACAGGAAGAGATACCTACCTCGAATGAATCAAACAATACATCCCATCAAAACTAATTTTGCTGTTTATGCGTGTCACGACTCCGGCGGCATTCAGAGGCTAGCGGTAGTGGAGAATTCCTAGTTATTTGACAACCTGGGGTGTTCACGAGCATCTCATGCGAAGCACACAAAAATTATACAGCGACGGTGGTATGGTCTGGATTCCCCAGTTTCGTTTCCGCGTGTAGAAAAGTGCTATGATCATCAGCATTAGTTCGAGCGTCGTCGTCTTTTTGAGCACACGGCCCCTCCTCCCTCCCGGCCGGCTGAGCCCCCGCTATATCTCTTCTCTTGCGCCAGTCGACCTTCTTTTATGCCGCGTTCTACTTGAGTAGAATTGGGCCTCGCTGTGAAGCTAGCGCAGCAAGCCTGCTGGAAGCTGAGCCTGACTAGAGTTGAGCCCTGCTGGGAGGCTAGCGAGACTAGGCTGGCGGCGCTCCTTGTTTGGGTCCCTCCGCCTCCGCGCCCCCTCGTGGAGGCGTATGAAAACGCCGGGTTGGCGGCGTTGTCAAGCTTAGGATTGTAAAAATGTGTGCATTATACCGCGGTTTTTGCCGGGTCTTACGCTTGCTTCTTCATTACTTGACGTAGGTCACCCTGGCAATGACGTGAGCGCGTTAGCGCTTTTGTGGGCCCCGCGATTGGCGTAGCGGTTTTTAATAAAACGCTTTGACCGTACGGTGATAGCAGCTGTGTACATTCCTCTCTAAACGCCGATGACAGACATGGTAATGTTCATGATAGACATCTTCGGGTGGGTGATGCCCAAAGACACGGATACGCCCATTCTCATCGTGGGGGCAATATTCCATACAGCAGACCCACCATAGTCACAGTTTCGCTGGCTTCCATCTTCATGTACAGTAGTGGAAGGGCGCTGAATTTTGTGCATTTCGTCTCATTTTAAACACAGCCACCGCTGCAGGGATCGAACCCGTGACTTCAAAGTGAGCAGCTACACCAATAAAAGATAATGCGCCATAACAAATGACAATATTGATGATTACTAAAAGTTAAGGCCTCAAGTTTCAACATGCGAATTTGCCTGAAGTAAACACTAGAATCAGTGGCGCACCGACGGGGGGGTTCGGGGGTTGTAACCCCCCCCCCTCCCCCTGAGGCCGACTTAACCCCCCCTTTTGTTTAACCCCGTTTCTTTCCTCGCGCATTTGAGTACTGCAACTAAGATGTAAGACGCGCAATCGTCTGCACACTCGCAAAAAGCGCATTTTTTGACAACTTTCCATGAAGAAATTGAAATTAGTGCTCTTTAGATGGTATTTGCAAACTGTCAACCGCCCCCCCCCCCCTTGGCAGAGATCCTGGGTGCGCTACTGACTAGAATATCCCAAAATATCAGGAACAACAACCTGCTGTGAAGCCATGATGAAAGCATCAGTCAAATGTAAGAGTTCTACCTAAAGATACTTCGATTTGCACTATATCTTAACTTCTGGCAGGGCAACACAGCTTTATAAGGTGGAATTAATTATTTGCTTTGCCTAGCATACGCTCTTGACTTGCGTAGTGCCTAACGCTGGCGAGCGCTATCTTTAGCAAATGATTCGGTGCCTTCAAGTATGTACTGGAAGTGCTTTTTGTTCTTTATCATAATTTCCGGCTTTTAAACGTGCCTCGTATTGTATTCGAGCTTGTGAGACGAATAGAACGCGGTGTTTTTCTTAATCGCAACCATGAGCTAAAAGATTAGCGCTCTTGTGCAGGCATGGCAAACGAGCAGTCTTCGAAGTCACTCGGTGGGTCACTGGGCATGCTGTAAAGGCATTGCCATGTTCGTTTGCGTCACAATCATTTCTTAAGTGCTGCCTTTCCAGTTACCTTTGGGGGCGTCACAAAGCACGACGCCGCTCTCGGCGACCGTAACAAAAATGTCAACAATCGTGCTATCACTTTATTTAGCGGACGCAGTTCGCAGTAACGACGTATACAGACCTGCGGTTATCCGATTTCTGGCGTCGTTTCGTGTTTCTTTCAGGGATAACTTCCCATTAAAATCCTAATATACCTTTTTTTTATTGTACGACCGAAAGTTCTCCCTCGCGTTATATTTCTTGTCGCGTTATTTATTGCTTTGCGATTGTGTTACTTCATTGCTTGAATGCGATTGGGATTCAAGCAATGAAGTGACACGCGGTATTGATGCAGTCACGTTTAGTTAAAAACTGTAGCAGTCACTCTGATACTTTCATTGCTTTGGGTGCATGCGGATGCATGCGACGACGACTATCAGTGGCGCCGGCCCACTTTGCTATGGCAGTCACTTGCCAAGGTCGCCCATGCCCATGAGTCAACTCAGTCAAGACGATGGAATGACTAGGAAGGATTGATGTCAAGGGAACGATAGAGGTGGTGTGACGACGACGACATGATACCAATGACATGACGATTTTGAAATAAAGCTAATGGTATAAAGACGGCAGCGTGACGACGACTGCTTGAAGATAATGGAATGACGACGAGTGCATGACGACAACCGGTTGACGCAACAGGAATGACAACCATGACGCGAGCACCACGTTATGACGACGACGGCATGACAACGCATGCATGTGAAGGACTGTTCGATGACAACGCTGTGATAACAATGGCATGAATCGGGTGGCATAATCATGATTTATTGGCGACAACATGATTTAGATGGAACGATGAAAAAGGAACGATTTCGATTGAACGGCTAAGGTGTTATGACGGTGATGCCATGACGACAATGCAAGAACATTTCTGAAGTGATAACAATGGTAAAAGTTCAGCGTGACGGCGATGCCATGACGACAATGGCGTGAGAAGTGCTACATGACGAGGAAAGAACGACAACGCATGCATGATGAAGACGCAATGACGCTAATGGCATGGCACTGATATATAGTCAATGTGATGGCAACGAGTGCGCAACGACGATGGTGGGACGAGGACTGTTTTAAGAAAAGTGTATTTTGACAATGGCATGGAGTTCAATGACGACCGTGATACGACCACGACGGCCTCAGGGTGACAGTGTGACAAAGAGTGCATGACGACTGTATGAGTACCATGGTGTAACGACGACGAAATGACGATATTCGGATGACAAACCTGCAATGACGAGAATGCAACGACCACGAGGGCATCGCGATCAAGAGCCCATTATTAGTTGCTCAAGCTATTAGGCAACATGGGACATAACATTGGCGTAGATCGTGTCATGACGATCGTATGACGAGACGCGGATCACAAAATTTAATAAAGATGAGGAAAACGCTACGATGCCCTCACGTCGGCAGCATGACAATGAATGCATGAGAACTATATGACGACGCTGGTGTGATGACGCCGGCAGTAGGAGTGTCGGAAGCAAACCTGGAATGACGGTAAGGCCACAACCAAGACATCATCACGGCCACGAGCAGATTTCTAGCGGCCCAACCTATTAGACAAGTTGGCCCAATGAATCGGCGCAGAAGGTGTGACAATGACTGCATGACGAGAGTCAGATGGCAAATAATTATTGACCACGATGGAACGACCAGGATTGCATCACGGCTACCACCACATACTTAGAGTCCCAAGCTGTAGACAACTTGAGCTACTGGGTCGATGTAAGAAGCTAGATAGATAGATAGATAGATAGATAGATAGATAGAGAGAGATAGATAGATAGATAGATAGATAGATAGATAGATAGATAGATAGATAGATAGATAGATAGATAGATAGATAGATAGATAGATAGATAGGCAGGCAGGCTCAGGACGCTTAATTCGGTGAACAATTCTAATCGCTATAAAATACTGCAACAAGCCGTTGTTTAGAAGTTCTGTAAATTGGATCCAGTTAAAAAATAATCCCAGTTTTACAGAGATTTGCAATAGTGAGGCGATCCTTAAGTTAAGTGGAAAGCTGCCAATTCCTATTTGAAAAAAAAACCAGACATATATCACTAAATATTTAAAACATTTTGCTAGTGGCTTTTTGTACAGACATGTTGTTATTTCTACAATACACAAGTTTATTCAAGTATTGAATATTATAAAAATGTCACAGTTTCGCCCTAAGGGCGAAGCAATGAATGCGATAGCAACAAAGCAATGTCATACGACGTAAGGTGAGCGGCTTTGGTAGCAATATGAATTGTAGTAAACATGACCTGATTAAGTAAGCAGGTGTGCTGCGGCGTAAGTAGACCGACATGAAGAGAGACTCGATGACCACGAGAAGGCGCGTGTGAAACGGTGGTGCTGATGAGAAGCGCTTCCCTTGGGCAGCGCGTGCGAAGGGACACACCTGTAGCGCTGCACTGCCGATCCGGGCAGCATTGCATGTGTAGCGTGCATTGGAAAATGTGGCCCGACTATTACTAACTGAATGAACAAGCGTGGTGTGAGCGCGCACAAACAAACATGAATAGATCACACTGAATGACTGCAGACAACGACCGTCAAAACTCTGGCAGCAAGCGGATACGCCGCAGCGGCGAAGGTACGTGCGGTCTATCGCTTCAACGGAAACTGAGCGGCGAATGCACGCGGCGCATAAAGGTCAGAGCCGTGTGGAGATAAGAGACGGTGCGAGCGAGCGACGAGCGCGGTTGTTGGCAGAGTAGAAATGCGGCCGCCCCCCCCCCCCCCCCCCGCTCCCTCCGGCGCTCGCTTCCCGCTTCCTTGCTTGCGCGTGGTAGATTGAGTGCGTTCGCTCTCCGTGACAGCGTGCGTCCCCGCACGCTTCCGCTCGGGCATACGGCGCGCGGCAGAGATTTTATCTATAAGGAACCTCACGGCGACGGCGACGACGACGGCGACGGCGACGCCGACGGCAGAAATACGGTGGAAGTGTCCATATAATTGCTATCGCAATAAAAAGAGGATCAGTGTACAAGTTCTAGCGTACATAAATAAGCATCATCAACTAGCATATCCCTGAAAGCAAACTGCCCATCTAAGCACAGTGCTCTAGCTCCAGAAGCCATAACTGCAGTTTCCGTTACTAAAGGTAAAGTTTCTATTAATGCGTGCTTGGCTAATCGACCAGAACGACTATGTGTCACTCTGACGCAGTAAGTGTAAAATCAATAAATATGTAGTTCTTGCTTCTTTTTGCACACTAGATAGGTATGTTTCACTGTGCCAGGATGTATATGGAATCAATAAATGTACGGAGTTAGGGTTCTCACTTCTTTGTGTATACACCTCTCAACACCAGCCTTCCCTCATCGAACATCACATATCACCTTCTTCATCGTGGCATGGCTGCGTTGGCGTTGTAATAATTCTATTGAACTGGGCTCTGTACAGTACACCAGCTAGGCATTTAGGAATGCATTCATGGTCGAGAAGCAGCGCGAGAAATCTTGGACACATGAAGAAACATGGCTAATGCTGCACTAAAAAGCTTAGTTTAACAGAAGAACACGCCAAAAAGGCGCAGGACAGTAAATATATCAGAGTGCGCACTGTGCATGCTCCGTGGAAACCGACAGACCGAAAGGCAGCATGAAAATACCACCGAAAACTGAAATTACCCAATCCGCATAATATATTGTATTTCTACGCGACCCAGTATAACCACCGCATAATTGATGCAAAAGCAACCTGAGTGGCAATTGTGATTGCATTCGCTTATACCTTGTAAACTGTGTAGTGCATAAATGTCTATGATACATGACATCACACATTGCAAAGGAAACACTCAAATACAATTGCAGACATCGCATATAGCGGCATACCTTGCACTGAAGTGCTTTACGGGAGGAAGTTTTCGTCTAGATTAAAACGTAAGTCTCACAAAAAAATTCAGTGTGAACTATGCTGTACGCCTACAGAGTGAGAATTTTGTAAATCGGAAATGATGTGCGTTTTGATATTTTCAGCATAAACATTGTGATCCAGAAGAGGGCGATGATTCTCTGTAATATTATTTTAACATATACCAAAGTAATCTCACATGAGCATATGTTAAAATTTGAGTCCTCGAGACATCACTGCAGCAGTCAAATCAGAAAACCTGTCATCCGAACAAAATCTATTCACGCTTACTGCTCCTTTGAAGAATACAACATGGTAATAATGGGGCCAAACATACTCTTTTTCTATTCTTCTCGGAGTGTGCGAATCGCATTAAAGGGCGAATGGAAGGTGCTCGCAAAGAAAGAAAAAAAAAACATGCTATCAAAGGTGTACCGAAGGCATTTTATCGTAACAAAACTAAGAGTTTTTTTTCTACAGTGTTTGTGTGTGTGTGTATGGCATCCGAACGATATAGAAACTTATATTCAAACTGATCTGTTTATTGTGGTATTATGGCAAAGAAATGTCATACCAACATTCCTGCACACCTCCGCTATTGTGTATCGAACCCTCAAATATTTTTTTTATAATTGTTTACTACCTTTACTTTGCAAGCATAGAGAACAGGATGCTTGTGATGCACCTCGTTAGCAGGAATTTGCCGGATTGAAAAGGGAGTGGGGGATAAATAACAGGCAGATGAAAGCGCATTTTCTAATCTGTCCAAAGCTATAGCGAAGCGGGTAATAATGGCTATACGGAGAAGTCTTCAGTGCAAAATTGAGTTTCTTTCCAATCTGTGAAAAAAATAACATCATGCAGTATATATACCTATGCAGTGCCCATGGCGGGGATTTATTTTCGTACAGTAGAAATGTTTCATTAGTGAAGTGTGTGCTACTTATGTAAAAATGCAAATCGCAAATGAGGCAAATGCTTAGTGGGAACATCTATGCAGGCATGAAACGAGGACAAACTCAATTTGTGATTTTCGTCAATGCAACGAAGACAAGATGTGTATGCAAAGAGGAGTGCGACGCATATATAAATTTATTTAAAGCCTCTATAACCCTTCTCTCTCACTGGCACAAATCTATTCCCTCGGAGTGAGCGAAAATGTTGACATACGCAATCGCAGACGTCCGTCTGCGCATACACAATAGTTCAAGAAAGGGTAGCCAAAATATGGCTGAATTATGAAAATCTAATAAGCCATTGAATAACGTCCATTGCTTCATGCAGCTGTCTTATACCTACGAATTAGTCAAGTCGATAGTCTGCCGATTTTGTGTCGCGATGCTTTGTTTTTATACATGGAACAGTTGAAACACTCACTGGCAGTACTTTATGGCAAAATGCCTTCTGCGGCATACAAAGTTAGCCATTTACTGAACAATGGATTAGCCCAAAGAAAGTCCAAAAGCCCGTCCAGTACCATGCGCATTCCTATTATGATTTATGAGGGCGTTAAAGACGTCGAAGAACTGTAATATTGAGTACGGGGTATGTGCCATCATGCATTTTGTCATTTAGAAGATCAAAGTGTTCGCAGTGGCACTACATTGTTGGTACCGGAGGGCGGCTCGGATGCCTATACCAGAAACCTAACAATCATGCCAAACCCCGCAAAGGTAGGAAACAATCTTCGAATAATTGGAGAACACGCATCGTACTGCTAAAGGTGTACTTTGACTTTATTGGAAGAAATGGTATTGTATAACTGTGCTCCCATGTTCTTTCTTTTTGTAGAATCGAAGCTATTTTTCTTGTGAGCTGATACTTTATCAAACTCATAATGCACAGTTCTTTCTTCTTCAAGGAGTGGCATATACTGGAGGTGCCTGCAGTGTCCTGGGTTGTGGTATAATATATGTGGACTCGGATATAGTGAGCAGTGCCTCTACGATTACCCACGAAGTACTTCATATGTAAGTACGCAACATTGTCAGCAATATTTATACCGCACATTGAAATCGAAACTTTTAGTCTTTTAATATGTTATTGCCAAATATTATGGGGAAGTGAAAATATACATCGACCCTCACAATGCGTTGGGTGATAATGGAAAAGTGATCAGGATTTCTTTTTGTCTGATATATATTGTTGCATGGAGAAATACACAGAAAAAATATAGGATTTGCACTGTATGTATAAGAGCAGCACAGCCAGAGACCAAGATGGAATCCAGCTCGCGCCAAGCTCAGATGCTCCTCTTCATCTTCATCTGCGCCATGTCTCTTGAGCGTGTGTTATGTCGCAACACAAGCCCCGACGGCGATAGCACAGTCCCCGTGCCGTTAAATATCTGTGGCAAGCAGACAGTTGTAGGGATTGAGTTTGGCGACATGGACGATATCACTAGTGGTCGGAGCGGAAACGTTGCGAGGCAGTCTGGAACGATTTTGTAGGTGACATCAGTGACTTGACGAACCACGTGATATGGTCCTTTTAAAGAAGACAGGAGTTTCTCGCAAAGGCCCACTCGGTGGGAAGGCGACCAAAGCGACACTAAGGCACCCGGTGAAAAGTGTATATCACGGTGACAGAGGCCGTACCGACGCTCCTGGTTCCCTTGCTACACTGATAGGCGAGCGCGTGGAAGTTGTCAGGTGTGGTCAGAGCGAACGATGGCACCACGCGCGTATTCGCTTGTCGAAGTCGTTACCGATGGTAGCAAAGTGTCGACCGGAAGCGTGGGTTCACCGCCATACAATAGCTACAACGGGGAATAGCTGGCAGGGTCAAGTGCGAAGAATTAAAGGCGAATATAATGTAAGGTAGAGCGAGAGAGAGAGAGAGAAACGAGAAGGGAAAGGTAGCGATGTTAACCAAGGACGTGCCCGGTTCGCTACCCTACGCTTGGGGAGAGGGAAAGGGGAAGAATAGATAAGAAGCGAGAATACGAAAAAAAACACATAAAGAGTCAGTTATTCACACAGTCAGTCGCAGAGGAAGGTCCACTGTCACAAGCGCTCATATAGTCCAGTCTTCTTCAAGAACTGAAGAAGAGCTTTTGTGGCCTTTCGCATGCAGGAATGCGTAGGCCATGGTCGCAGAATCTTTTCCTCTGACAGCACTCTGCTATCTAACATGCTGAGTTGAGTTTGAAGAATCCGTCGTTGAGCGTCAAAAGCTGGGCAATGACACAGAAGGTGTTCTAGCGTCTCATCGCAGCCGCACAAATTGCATGCCGCACTGTTAGCCATTCCTATTAGGAATGAATAGGAATTTGTAAATGCGACGCCAACCACACGCGACACAGTAAAGTTGCTTCACCACGGGAGAGTCCACGTGGCAGGCGAAGTCGCAATTTAGGGTCGAGAGAATGCAAACGTTAGTTGCCGAAACCTGGTGAATTCCATCTTTGAAGTGTGATGTGGCGAGCAAGTGATTCAAGTTGCCGCGCAGCGTCCGTTCTTGAGAGTGGTATAGGCACTCGCTGATGTTTTTGATGAGCCGAGCGAGCAGGTAGAACGATGTCCCATTTGCGGTGGTCGGCTGAAACGTATTTCACCAGCATATATGTAAGGGTCCGGTTCAATCGCTCGGTGAGGCCGCTGGTTTGTTGATGGTAGGAGGTGGTAAGCTGATGCTGAATAGAGCAGACACGCATCATGAAATCAAAGACCTTGGACTACAAGCTACGGCCTGTGTCTGTGAGCGCTTGACGTGGAACTGCAAGCATAAAGATGACGTCGTGTAGCAGGAAATCTGCGACATCAGTTGCGCAGCTTGTTGGGAGAGCGTGCATAATGGCGTACCTGGTGGCGTACCCAGCACCTCCACCAAAATGTTCCATGTGGGAAGACAAACACAAAATATACTATTCACACTGTATTTACAAGAGCAGCACATCCAGAGGCCATGATGAAACCCAGCTCGTGCCAAGCCCAGTTGCTCGTCTTTGACAACATTAGCGCCATGTCTCTTGAGCATTTGTTGTATCGCAACAATATTTTACTACGGCATTCTTGTATGAACGTATTAAAATGGACTGCAAGTATGTTTTATCATCCTGCAAAGAGCATACTTCTCTTTTGTAGTTTCTTTTTAAATTCCGAGTGTCAACTTTTTAAAGCAGCAACTCTGCTTTTTGATAAGTCTCGCGCCTTGTATTAGGTTCTCCCCTCAACATAGCTCCTTGGTCTGTTAGTTCCATGGTATAAAGTCACACCACTCTTTTCTGTACTTTTGTACTTCTTTAAAATATATGTCGGAAGCGATAAGATAATTCCATTCGTTCTATGTGACACGTGAAAAGCAATCGACTGATATTTCTGAAAAGGAGTAAAGGCAGAATCTGCTTCGAGAAAACGTCGATGTTCACTCTTATGTATACACTTGTATTCATTATTTTATTCATACAAGCCCAATAAAATGTCACGGCAGGCGCAGTTAGAATGGAAGCAAAGTCCCTAAGGCCTTTTTCAAAAGTAGTAGCTTTTGGAAGACTTTACGCACGTATATTGTTAAGTTTATGCACAACCACATTGCTTGAGAAAAGAATAATTGATATTGCACAGTGATGACTTTGCATATCACATGAAAGAAAATTCGGGGGAACCCATGTAATGATGACTGTGAATGGTAATTGGTTGAGCATTGAATCAATGTAGCGACACACGGTGTTGTCACCGTTGAAACGAGTCATATTGAGGCGTGTACTACAACGGGATTCCTCTTTCTCGCTTCCCTAAGAACACTCACCTCCATCTAGTGCCACTGCCACAAAGCCTGCACCTGGTCTCCGAAATGCTGTCACGCCGGTGCGTGCGAACGCTGAGGAACGCGTCATGCGGTAACCGGGCTCATCTCTCGCACTTCTATGTGAACACGCTGCGCCGCGTAGTAGCACTACCAAGAAGTCCGCACGTGCTCCCTGAGGAAAACGAGCGTGGCGAGCCGGTGCCTTCGAACGTTGAGAACTGTTCCTTCGCTTTCCAAAAACTCATTGGCGCTTATTCGTTGACCCAAGCTGTCGAGAGCCTCATTGAATAGCCTTACATACAGAGCGCATTCATGGTGCAAGTCACGAAAACGTTGACCAAAATGGCTTTTATTGGAAAGTGGCACATATCTAGTGCATTTGTTGCGCAGTCTGTTAAAGCGTCGTGTTGCTGTCCTTGAGGAACCTTTGTGACGTGAGTTCAATTCAGGTGAGCATTGCAGAAATTTAAGGCACGTTGCCAGTTGTACATACCAAATTACCCAAGTTGTCGCGCAAAGCTTTCATTGAAGAGCGGTAGGCACCTACTGACACATAAACAGTGACCCAAGCTGCCATCAAAGAGGTTCATAGAAGACCAGCGCAGACCTAGTGGCGCATTGCCACTCCACCAAGTGGGATCGGTGGAGTCAGAGTTTCTTTGAACAAAGCTACCTCCCAAGTAAGACATCTACAATGACTGAAGTCAGCGTGAAAGACATTCGTTCTAGAGCACCATGTATGTAGCACATGATGCCACATACTCAGTGACCCAAGTTGGTCCGATGGTTGGTTGCGAACCCTGTTCCCTAAGGACAGCAACCAGATGCATTGCCTATTCGACTGAGAACTTCTGAGTGACCCGGGTAGGTGGGAAGACGGTTAGATACAAACATTCATAGATACAAACATACACATAGTAGATACTTTAGCCCCCGGAAAGCGCGTGAAATGCCTTACGAATTCTAACACAATAAAACTTACCTCCAGTAGATCACGTAGTGTACCGAAGCACACTCTGAGGCCAGTAGATACATCGGTGGCCTTTCTGGACATGCGGTTCTACTGTAATAATACGCGTACATTGCCCGGGTGTGGTCTTGGATGCTTCCGCCCAGCCGGTAACTTAATTATTTTCCTGCGCGCAGTTATCAGATAGGATTCAGTCTTTCTCTGCTACAGCACACACAAACGCCTTATCGGCATTGAGAAAATAGGAAAAAGCTCTCGTTCGCATTTGGAATAAACTTGCAGCCTCAAAACTGCTTTACATGCATTCTACCATTTTGAACAACAACGTCGCATTGTCTGCACGAGAAAGTAGATTTATAACCGTTCTACCGTTGTTCAAAGAACCCTTTTATTCGATTACGATAAACACTGCGTTTGACGATACTTTTTTCTTTCTAGATATACAGTGTAGAAAGTCTGTCTAGACTTTTGACAGTCTTTCTTCTTGCTAGACATACTCGTAAGTTTTAAATGTGTGGAATGGTACACCCAGAATTACAAAATTCAGGGGCACTTAGTTATCCCTACGTGGTTGAATGCGAAAGAATTGCGACCACCAAATGTCGGGGGTTCGACTCCCAACAAAGGTCTTGGGTTCGAGTGCCCTAACTAACTCTATCCTAATTAAACCTGCCTAAAAACTTTTCCTTAATTGACGTCATCAACCGTCTCGATTGACCCACTTGGACACTTGACCATCCTGGTCATACCAAAGCCAGTTTTCGTATTAAAAGCGAAGCATCTCCTGTGGTGGATTCTCGACCGTAACAAAAAGTGTGACCCAGAGGTTAAAGATACAGATGAAAAACAACTCACATGCAGGTAATTATTGGACACTGTAGAACGACGTTTTCTAATTGACACATACCTGCGCTCACAGGAGTAAATGTTTGCTATATTAGCAGTATGTGCTTGAGTAGGACACGACATGCGTCTTATATTGATTCAGAAAGGACCATTTGCAACCAACTCATTCTGCTGAATATCCCAGATTCCGCTAAGAATAAAACAAAAATGCATCAAAAATTTCTGCGATTATTTTTCTGCGCTAGGTATATATAAGCTACAAATCTGCCTATCTAATTTTAGTAGTATATTCACTGCAATTGAGCTTCCGCCTTCGAAGCAATTGAGCTTCCGCCTTCCGCCTGCTAATAGAAAACCGAAAATACGCTGTTTGATAGGATCAGCTCAGAAATGATCAAATAAGCGTTCGTAATGTAGCTCTGTAGTGGTAAAAATGCAAAAAAGATTATGTTGCCATAAAATAAGTAGGTGCTCTGAATATCCACATCTCTAAGATGAAGGTCCACGCCATCGGTTAGGAGGTAATACCCAGTGCGTGTCAAAATCTTATAACAGCCAATTGCAGCCCGGGGAAAATGCAGAAATTTCTAAATAAGTTGCATATATTAACATGAGTGTCCTGTGAAGTTCGACAAATACTCGTTTTACGCCTAAAGTGCCGTTATCTTGAAAGAGATACGTTTTTAATGGTGATTCTTGAACCGCAATATTTTAGAACCTAATCAAATCTGCATATTGGATAAAAAGCATGTTTATAATATGAATTTTAGTGCTGAATTTTGTTCTCACTTCTTAACGCTTGAAATGTATAGTTGCCTTTTATGAATATGTCGAATGACGGCTCGCTAGGTTTGGGAATAGCAAACAAACACACGCGGCGCGTGTACCACGCGGTTGCGTTCGTGTCTAGAAAATATGAAACGGTTGCACGGGCGCGTAAACGATTGGAATTGTTGAAACGCTTGAAAACGGTTGAAAAGAACGCCGCGCATCGTTCTTAATGGTTCCGCCCTGCAAGCGCGAACAAAGGTGACACGCACAAATTTCTTTGCATAAGATGCGCTGCTGCAACGTGAACGACCATAGCAGGCGACACCATTATTCATCGAATTGCAAAGCATGCTATGCCGCCCCATGAAGTGCACCGCCCAGCAAAGAAGCAAGGGCCTAAAAAAAAGAAAGCAGGTGGAGCTCGTCACGTGATTGCAAAGCCTCGACTACGGCATGAAAACCGACACTGAATGAACGTTGTTTGCCGACGCTAGTGACAGCAAAAGAGCATATTGTCTCTGTTGACAGTGACAATCGCCTCCTGGAGGCATGGTACAGAAAACTTCAACGTATTGTGCTTCCTCTATTATTATTTATTATTATAACCATTAAAAATTATTTCGGTAAAATATTCCTAGACAGTATTTTAGGAGATCTAAGTTTCCAATGGGGGCCTGTTGAAGGGCCCTTTTAGGAACAAGCTCTAAGGTGCATTTTACAAGCATTACACTGTTCACAATTGAATGTCCTATAAAAGCAGGTGCTTCTAACGGAAAACAACTGAATTGATATAGTACTTGGTGCACTGTGCCAGTGCTCGTAACGCCACGAAGGAAATTTTCGTCGCGAGATGGTCATACAATACTGGGCTTTTGGACCGAGCTGAGTGTACTACAGCCATCAGTCACGTCAATATAAAGACATGTACACAAAGTGAGACTGGCCAAACACTTAAGTGCTGGGTCAAAGTTGAGATCATGCATTCACTAGCTACATAATTCAGATGTATCACTGTTTAGTTACTGCGAATTATTCAGCGGAAATTATGAGCAATATATCATTACGCAAAAACTAGACCAACTACGCATGGGGCGAATCTCTATTGCAGCAAAAAACATTACAAGTCACCCACTGCATGAACTCTCTCCTTGTATTCAGCAAAACAATTTCGTTGTCCTCTAGCTATAATAAAAAATGCACATATACGACATTTCTGACTGGGAATTCTCTTTTTGGACATTAGGGAAATACGATGGGTTGTAGATCTCTTTTAAAACTTTCTTGAATATTCACAGTCATTCCTCTATTCAATTTGTATGCCTAATTTTCACGTTTTTCAGCATAGGCTCGGGACATGATGGGAGACCAGCGCACGATTACCTCAAAAATAGCCCAGGTGCCCTAAAATGCCCTGATAACCCAAAATTTATTATGGCAGAATATTTTCAGCCACAGGCGGAGACCTACCTCCCATTGTCTACTTGTACCCGCGATCAAGTTAAAGCTTTCCTAACGTGAGTTATTTTAGTTTTCTTCATACATTACATGCACACAAAAATAAACACTGTGCAGTCAATGTTAAATCGAGAGCGCTACCACGACAAGCTCTTTGCATTCGTGCTGTGACCAGTTCACTTTACTACGTTTACATAACCTGCACGTTTTACTGCCATAAAGGCCACGATCGACAGCATACGTTCCTCCCTTGAAAGCAAGCCGGTTTTTTTAGACATTTGGCACGTGCCTTGCGTGTCGCTTTCTCGGCTCCTTTCCTTATAATAGCATCTTACTTGGGGCGTTGTATTAGACGGCACTCGCTTCGGAATAGGCTCACATTCCGCAGCACAATCCGCAATACTTGTAGGAGCTAACAAGTATTGCTTGAAGCTCGAAGTCCTTGGGCTCGGGCGGCATATTCGGCTTGCCGGACGGCCCAGAGCTACCGCAAAGAACAAAACTTGGGGCACGAACACAAGCTTCGTTGAACAACACGCTAAAGACGACAGGTTTTTTGGAGGCTGAGAAACATATGTTTGTCAATAGGATTAAGATCAGCTGTCACTATATTCCATGTGCCTTGGCCATATTTCACTGGTATTATTGATTGATCCACAGGGATCAAATGAAAACGCGCCAAAAACAATCATGTGCTCAACGCCTTAGCGAAATAAAACCGAAAGCACTAGCCAAACGTTGTGAGTGCTTGGACTATAGCAACACACCTATGAAAGATCCGTCCAAGTAGTTTTGGTTGCGCTGCCACAGAACGCTGTCGGCTATAGATCATTTTTTTTCTTGGTGAAGGACACAGGGTGTTTCTACGAAAACATGATTATTTAGATATAGCCGTTCTGAAATAAAGAGACGGCTCCTTCGGAGGCATGCCTACAGTGGTTGCGACCATCGCCGGTCAGGTTTATACGTGCTAATAGTCGCTGATTAACAAACATTATTGACATTTTATGTTTTGTTTTAGTGGGCTCATCGTAATAGGAAAATTGAAGCGAGCTCTCCATATGATCCATATCAACTTCTGGATCTGAACCTACGCGATTACCCGTGGAACTCGGGCAAGGCGAATTACGGGTTTCAGAGCGCGTGAAATCGAAACTGAAGGACTGATTGAAATAAAGGGCCCCTAAACCACCTCCGATATTTTTCACATTTCAAGTAAACACGCGCATTGAGTTCAGCATGCGGACAGGATCAACGATGGCAAACGCTGCAGGCTTTCCGGTATCCGCAGGGATCATCGTGATGTCACCAAGGTGCATCTGGTGATGTGTACGGGGGCAACGATGTCGATTGGTCGCGCAAGAACCTACGACTTCCGGTTAGTCGGCTAGCAGGTACGCGCGCTCCTTGCTCTTCCTCGTTGTGTTGTTCGCTTGTGCGCACTTGCGAATCGGTAATTACAGACCTCAACACAAGTGCCAAATCACTCGCGTTCCAACACAGTCGTGCTTAGCGGTATGATTAGCTGCGCGAACAGAGTGCAAAAGTGTTGGCCTTTCTAGACGTGCCCGCAACACAGGGCCCATAGCGGCACGCTTCGCATGAGCACAGGCAGGCACGGCAGCAACAACGGACAGCCGAGAAGCGCTGAGTCGCGGCAAGGCCCGCTCACGTTACCCGCACCGTAACTCGCCGCACGCCGTTCGCGGGCCGCCGTTCGACGGCGGTTTTGCTCGCGAACGGTGAGATTTCCTTGGCGTAGAGAGCATGAGACCGGGACCCATTTGTGCGGCAGCCTCACAACCGCTGATCGCCCGTCGGCGCCCATATCGTCGTTAGGCCTTCTCCCGTTCACCACAAAGCTAAAGCGGACGGCACTTCGGATAAATCGTCGACGCTCGCAAGCCACAATATTTTCTTATCGTTGTTGTCGCTCTTCACATTAATTGTACCCAAAGAAGAAAATACGCTGATATTATCGACGGCGTCGGCTGCGATGCGAGCACAGCCGTGCCGGTCGTCTGCCGTCGGTAGCAGCTGCCGTGCACTGCAACTGTGCTCGACAAGTATCGGAGCTCTCGTTCGAGTATAACGTTTGAGACTTGATATCGTTTTTCATAAAATGTACAATTTACGCATCGATTTATCTAGCGGAAATTATTTTCCTTGGAAAAGAAGCTGCAGCCGATGTTTTCGTGGCCGGTGGAGAAGGCGCGCAGCTTCGCGGTCGTCGACTGGTCCGTCAGTCGTACGGTGGGTGGTGCGGCGGCCGACTGCCGTCTACTTGGGACACCTCTCGCGCAGCAGACGTTCTACGGCACTGGAGGCCGATTCGCCGCCTTAACCGGAAGTGGACAGTGTCTTGAAAAGCGCGTTGGCCATGACGTCTGTCAAGTGACGTTTGGAGGAGCACTCGGCGTGGAGGAGAGACCAGCCGACGAGGAGAGCAGCGAAGGAAAAAGCGAAACGAGTGAGGGCCGTGTCTCGATCATCAAATGCGTGTAACTCCACTATTACGGCACGATTTCGAAGAATTGTCGCGGCTACATGTTCGGTGTAGACTCGTGCACAACTGCAACACCACAACTAAATTTCGACCTCTAGGTGTTTTAGGGGCCCTTTGAGCAGCTTGAAATAACATAGATTAAGGCAAAGAAAGCACAGTGCTCTCTGCGCTGTGTATCTGTTTTTCTTTCCCTCCGTCTGTGTTATTTCGCGCTCCATAAGTCAGGAATGCATTACCAACTCGCCCAGTAAACCACCCTACTGAAATGAGAGGATGTCGTGAGCGCAAAGGCATGTCCCTCGAGGTGAAGTTCTGCTTACGTCACCCACCCGCGGGCAGCCAGTGCACTAAGGCTATGTGCTCCTCTCTGGCGCAGCCATAGAGCACTGGCTAGCCGCTGCCGGGTGACGTAAGTTGAACGTCGCCTCGAATCGCATTTTTTCATATCCAAAAGTTCATATAGCATTTATGGAGAGCTCGTTTCCACTTCGCAATTTCAATGAGCCCACTGAAACTAAATGTTTCTAAGGTAATTAGTGATTATTGGTAATTTACACTAAATTAACCCGTATCATCCGTCAACCCGTGGTCAACACCACAAACGGCATGTCTCCAATGGAACCGACCTTTTGTTACAAAGCGACTATCTTTAAATAGCTCCTAAAGTATTCGTAATACCAGCCTGTACATTAATACCCCCTCATATATCCAATGTTGTTTAAGATGATGTTGGAAATCAACTCCTCACTGTGTCATCGTATACTCGTGCATCTGGTAACAATCAACGTGATGACAAGTTGCATGGATTCGTAAAAACATGGAAGTCCATTCAAGGCTTCTTAAATTTGTATAAATACTGGTCCGTATAAATACTGCTTGGTTGCTAAGGATTGGCGAAAAGCTCCTGGACGTTTATGTATTTTCTATCCGCAGCCACTGAGAAGACTCGAACGTTAAATGGCGGTCCCCTAGTCAGCTTCACCGCAATTCATCACTGTTAACCGGTAAAGAATACCTAATGCACTGCGGCGTAGCATACTAAATTTTAACGGGCCCAATGTGATGCAATAGTGTGGGATACTCAAGCGCACAACAGAAATACCTGAGCGTATTGTTATACGGAGCTCAGTAAAATGTGCAGGCGGGACAAAACCATAGCTGACCTGCGAGCGTGTGTCAAACTGCATTCTTGCGCCATACATGAGGTGCTTCCTTCGTTAGAGGGCGCAAGAAGCAGTTGGGCTAGCAATCGCACATCCTTAATTATTTATTTCTCGCCTGTATATATGTCTGAGGGTAAAATGAACTGTGATATAAACTATTTGTTTTGCCTTCTCCAGTAAGATTGCTCGGGTAACAATTACCACCCAATAATGACATATAGTTTCATGGTTTTCATAATTGCTTTTCATTGAAAGTTGTCTTACCGCGGACAAAGCAGCATTTTTCGTTTCAGAACTCGATATGGTAACTGCCTTTTAAATAACCAGGCTAGAAAGTATCCACCGCTGTCTCAAGCCATCTTCCGAAAACCCATCGTGGACGGAACTCGGTATTGCAAATACCTCCACAATGATACATCTAATGTGGAATATGTGCCGGTAAGATGTATGCATATACACCTTTCTATAATTTAAATAGTGAATTTGCGCTAGGCACTCAAATTTATGCACACCTTAGAAATTATTGGCACCTAAAAATGTAAGAAATATTCTTAACAATATTTACCGGAAAGCCAAAAATAATTCTTGCGCACAAAATATTGCCCGCAAGCCAGGGTAGCGACATTTAGAAATTAATAAAAAATTCAATTTTCTATATTGTCACCAAGTCAAGTAGTGCTCGTTATGCTACACGAGGGACACGCTCTGAAGCCTCACGATTAAACACAAATAAAAAAAATGTTCTATTGCTGAGGTGACTGACTGGTTAAATTGGTAATCCATACTAAGTATGAACAGTGGAAAAGCAGCAAGCGTCGAAAACGAGACGGGACGAGCGCTCACTTTGAACTGACAATTTTATCGAAAGGTCTGCAAATATACTCTTCAAGCTTCTATTAGGTCGCAGTAACTGGCTTTTGGCAATGCTTCTAACATTCAACGTATCTCATTACAGTGATGTGATGAAAAATGTTTGGACGTGTTTTTAAAATGAGTAGTCACGCAAAACTCTTTGGGTTCTGTTTTTCTTTCGCCGCTTAAGGGGTCCCTGAAAGACTTTTTATCGAAGGTGATAAAGGTGTTTGAAGTTTAATTAGACTATTGCAGGAATAATTTGCGGCAAAAAGTTATTCAATGCGTTGAGCAGAAGTGGACCTATTGGCAATCAAACACACAGCTCGCGGTGCTTCCACTCCGTCATTCTTCTATGATTTGCACAGCGAAGGTTACGGCGGGGCGGGGTGAGCCCGCAAAGCTCCGCCTACCTGACGTCACCGTGGCGCGCAGTTCAAATACGATTTTAGGTGTTCACGTAGACGCCACTATTTCCAATTTTAGCGCCTACGACGCGCCAGACACTTTTGTCCTCAGCGAGCAGCAGTGCGCCCAGTCAGTGGACTCGTCGCGGCACCTAGCGGCGGCCGCAGCATCAACACAACGTAGCAAACCGCAAGCTACATGCAACTGCAGCTTTCGCTTTGTGCACGACAGGGCTAAGGTGCGCACTCGCGATCATATGTTCCTGTCTGGTTATCCTGTTTGGTGCGGACCAGCTTTATCCTGCACCACCTTGACCACCGAATAGTAGCCCCATTCAACTTGCGCATGTTGAAGCGCCATCGATTGCTCATGTCAAAGCGCAGCCTTTCGAAGCGGCCAGGAGGGACCCAAAGCTGGCAAGCGTGCGTGTGGCCTAAGCTTATGTTTCGCGTTACTCTAGATTAGTTGAGTGTTTAAACGAGTCGAAATTAGTGAGACAGACGGCGACAACACCGATAAGCAGGGTGGGCAAAGTTTAATTTCTACGACGGTGGCCGCGGCCGAGCGTGAGTATGCGATAGTCGGCTTCTACTGGAAGTACGTATTTATCGAAATTAGAAAGCAGGTTTTCGCTTACTTCAGCCTGTTTACTAAACTGCGTCAATAAATATGCACATTGACAGTAGGAAGAAGCCCACTGACCTAAACACCTTTTTGAATTGTGGAAACCTGCTATATTACGAAATAATGTGCCCAGAAAAGAGTGAGGAGACGGCTTCTGTTGAAAAGAAAGCGCTTGAGAAAAAGGGGACGTCGCGGCCCGCTTGTGGGATTGACGCACCGCGCACGACTCAAAGTTTGCTTGAGATGTTGACAGCAGCGTATGCTATCCGCGGACTGTGTTCTTTCACCAAGCACGTAATTAATAGCTATTGACCTAGTAATCGTGACAAAAAAATTCATTGCCTTAGCGCGCCACGAATATTTAGTTATATGCTCATATCCCACGGACAGTCGTGGTTTCGATTTCGAGCTTGTAAATTAGCTTGTAAACGTGTAGGCGTGCTTGTAAACCGAAGTGATCACGTGAGCGCGGAGACCTGCGAAGCAGGTTAGCACACCATCTACCATGCCATCTGTGCGCCTAGTTGGTCTGGTAGTTTGTTGGGGATGCTGTGCATTGCTACACTATGCTGATGATTCGTTGGACAGAAGTCCACTACGCAGTATTATCCCGGCATTATGGAGCTTTAGTCATGTTTTAGCGTGTCCGTCAAATTTCGTACCATAGGTTGTTTGCTGGGTCACCGTAGAGGTGCACGGTAGAAACAACGCTTGAAGCAACACCTGTTAACGCATTGTCCAACCAGAGAGCGCTACAAAACAATGCTGGAACTTGCATGTTCTACCTAACTTATGTAAATCGTTGGTAGCCACATAGTCGTTAACGTACGTACTTTATGATAATTTTGTTCGACAATTGCATTGATGCGACAAAAAATTTAATGAATTGTAGCTAAACAAAATGTAAAAGGGCGTCGCCATCAGCTTTCCTACTGTTGGTCACGGCACCGGCAATCTCGCAATCCATAAACGGTGAGAAGTTTGCGCGTACACTTCCTGTGTGGTCAGAGCAATACACCCGATGTACACAGTGTAGAAACATCTTCCGAATGGTCAGACAAGCCAATCACGTCGCACGACCCCGAAATCATGTCTCCGAAACTGGTGACGTAACATTGTTTACAAAGAGGGCCTACTCTGATGACTACATTGATAGATGCTTCACGTTATGATTCGCCAGTTGCGCGAACTTCAAAATAAATACATTGTGTTCCAAGCGGCCTATTCAAATGATACTTTACAGATCCCACCTTTGATCTCGCAACATTGTAAACTATACCAGTTATTTCAAAGTTGGCATTTTTGTGTCATTACCCCTTTAAATGAACCTTAAAGTAGACCTCCTTGCAAATAACTTCTTTTATCAAGAACAACGTGGTTTTCTTGAGGACTTCGTAAAGGCAGTTATTAGAATTTCCACAGAACATGACCACTGCACTCAATTCTCATTCATATTGACAGCTATTTTGCGGATAGATATAAAAGACGATTTTGATTGTACAAATTGCAAGCACTTTTCTAAAGCTATGCTGTCTTGAGAAACCTACAACATAATTGCGTATGTCTAAGCTCTGCTTAGACACTGAAACCAATGCGAATGTCTGAAAGGTGGCTTTTCATCACATATTTGTATGTATACATGGTTCGGCAAAATAAACGGAACTGACTCAGACTCACTCACAAAATATATATTTTTTTCATTGAGATCAGTCCCACTCAGACTAATAGAATTCTACTCAGCCGGGCTCACAAGACTAAGCCGCATTCACTCATACTAATGCTCACCATAATCAAAGTAATGGAGGCCCACCTAGACTCGCGGAATTACACTCATTCAGGCTCTTTGGATTCACGTCATGAAGGATACACTCATAATAAAGGAATAATATTGCGTGAAATGTCATGCAGTCGCCCACCAACTCATTTCCTTCAAACTCACAGGCTGAAAACTCACGTAAATTACCAGCTAAGTATATACTATGTATGCGCTCGTGGTCGTGACGCGGTCGCCGCTGTGATGCCGCTGTATTTCCTGCTTTGTCATGCAACTCTCGTTATGCGCTCGTCGTCACATCGTCGTCGTCATACAGGCATCGATTCGTTGTCGCAGCGCCGTTGTGTAGCCACCGGGGTCATTCTATCGTTGCCATTCCAGCTTTGCAATCCGGCTCGCGTCATGCCGTAGTCATCACACAATTGTCACCACACAAACATTGTGACAAAATCATTGTCATGCCGTAGTCGTCATACAGTCGTCGTCAGCCCATAGGCCTCATAGCGTTGTCATACCATCGTCGTCAATGTGTCGTCGACATACAGTGTCATACCGTCTCGTAATGCGTTCACCGTCGCCATTCTATCCTCGTCATCCGAATCTCGCCATTCTGTCATCGTCACATTGCTATACTACTGTCCCCGTGCCGTCGTAATCATAAATCCTTCGCCGTTCCATCGACATTGTCCATCATTATATCGTGGTTAGGCTATCATCATACAATCGTGATTACGCCACCATTGTCATCTCATCATCGTCATTACGTCATGTGAGACAGTCGCTATCATGCATCCGTTGCCTTCTCCTCGTGATCGTGCCAATTCCATCAGTCCTGCTTCGTGATCTGTCTATCGTAATGCCGTCGTTGTCACGCCATTGTCGTCATCTCACCGTCCTCATACCTATGTTTTACCTTCGTCCTCATTGCGTCATCGTCATACAGCTATCATCATGTATTCCTTGTCATATACCGCTTTCGTCATACCATCGGTGAAATACATATGCATACTTTTAACTTCCACATCGGACTCTTGTGTTGTCATCGTGGTCATACCATTATAGTGACACGCAGTCGTCGTCATAACATTCTGGTCAAGCCGACGTCGTCAAGTTGTCGATTGTGTCGTCACTTCAATGACGTTATCGAATTCTTGGCATAAAATTGTCATCATACCCCCTTCAGTAATCTATCGACGACATTCTATCCTTGCCATTTTATCTTATGCTGTCAGCAGTCAATCGTGATCTTGCAGCCGCTGTCATGCTTTCGCCATAATTGGGCATTCGTAAACAGTCGTTATCATAAATGCGTGCTCATACCGTCGCCAATATAACTTGTCATCATCCCATTATATCTATGTCGTCGTCATCACGATGTCATCGTCATACTGTCGTCATCATTGAAGAATCGTCACCTCATTTTTATTTTATTTTATTTTATTTCAATACCTTCAAGGCCCAGGGGGCGTTACAGAAGGAAGTGGTATAAAAAAAAGAAGTCATAATGCAGCAAAAATAAAACAAATGGTATCAGCAACGAAAAAACGTATGTTTAAGCGAAATACAAGATCACATTGATAAAAAAGCAGATTAGGCAATTACATAGTTTTCTGCGGCAGTTACAAAAAATTACAACGTGTCAGAAATGTAAGCAACAAAGGTGGGTAGGTGGTTCCAATGCTCGCCGTCCTTGCCAGAAATGAGAACAATATGGAGTACACAAAAGAAAACATTATCGTATACAGGACAGAAAAAGTAAGTTTAGGTAAAATGCAAATCAGATTACGAATAAGACAGATTAGGTGAACACATAGTTTTCAGCAGCAGTTTTAAATAAACACGTGTCAGATATATCGGCAACAGATCGGCAACATTGTCGTCATGCCGTCGTCGTCATACCGTCTTTGTCATTCTTTCTTCGTCATTGTAACGTCGTGAGTGGTGACGGCGTCAGCATCAAGCAGTAATCGTCGCGGCGATGTGCTACGGTTTGTCATTAGCAAGGGCGTCTCGTAGGCAAAGTCGGATGACACACCGGAATGTCGCATACAGCAGAAGCGAGGGAAGTCCCACAACGGCAATACAGATGTCAAATGAACGTGACTTCACTAATACGGCATGTGGCTACATTGCTCGACTGGCAATTGCGTTGCCATCACAGTCCTCGGGAGATGAGTTCTGCCGTAATTTTCTTATTGGAGCAGTCTGAAGCTTGCAAATTTTAATTTAGAGCATTATTATGGTTAGCCGTGTTAACAATAAGAAACATTGTATTCTGCAGCTATAAAGCTGTGATAAAAAGCAGCCTAATCGCATTTTTATTGATTCATAAGTGTTTGTTTAACACAGATTGGCACGATCTCATGTGGTGACGGTAAGAAAATTCAGAGCCATTGCGCTCTGCGAAGGTGGATGACCAGCGAAAGGACGAGCACTCTACGCCCAAAGCGTTCGTCGGCCTCCAAAGAAAGTATGTTCTGTGCAGCTATGCGATTTAGGTCAGCCGTATCTGGCGGTCTGGCGGTCGCAACTCTCTACTTTTGACTGCACAGGTTAAGAAACAATGAAACTGCCCGCGTCACCAAATTCAGACAAACGTCGACAAGCAAAACAACACAACCTGTCAGGGGGTTGTATTGTAACAGGTGAACTTTACGATTGCGCCTTTCTGCACATTCAAAGAGCTGCATTGCATTGCAAGTGATAGCAGCGTCAACGCCTGTCGATATATTTATGGGCACTCTTACGGTGGGCGCTGAAAAAAAAAGGTATTTATTGATTATGATCAAGTAAAATAGAGTTGTCTCTTCTTTTCTTGCCAGGTGTATATAAACTGATTAGAAATTTTATTTTCGTTAAATTATTCTGTCTCGGTTGAGTTAAAAACACTTTTTTCTTTCTTAGTGTTTATTCCCTCCAAACATAGTTGCGCTTCAACAGCTGCTCCCATAGCCAACCTTGCGGATGTCGGTGACCATTCGTATTGAAGAACTTTTAGCCGCAAGCTTCGGGACCTATTTGGATTGACCTTGGTCAGCAGGCGTGATCCAACCAAAAGTGCTTACGCATGGCGTTTTCGGCACGATCTTCGTTCATATTACCTGATGCCTGCCATACCCGTGCACATTCGCGCTTCTGTTCTCGACGGTGTTCTTCGTAGGCACGCTGTTCTTCCGCAGTGCTCACAGCACGCAGCCTACACATGGCACGAGTGTAAAGTAAGTGAGATAAGGTTACGTAGCTTGCGTATAGAGCCCGTGACGTCACACCGCGATCCATACTAAACAGTGTCGATTCCGGTTTTACTTTTTGTATTACGATATATTTTTTATCACAATACGTTTTGGCAGTTCTCGCGATTAAACGCAGCTGGGGCATACCTATCGATACGCTTTTGTCACCGTTTTAAAGCGAAGCTTTCTATGTCTCACTGATTCGTATGTGAGCGGGAAAACGCACTGAAGGAAATCCTACGTACACACTGGAACTATCTGAGCATCTGCGCACTCAATCTTAGAACACTACAGTTTGCATTCGCAGCTGTACAGATAAGAACAATGGGAACTGCAACGCCACGATACCCAGACGAACTCTATATATCTGTGTTGCATTACGCGCGTTACGCAATGCATTTCCCGCCGTCACCATGGGTAGGCCGCGGTTGCAGCGCACGGCAGAAAAAGAGGCTGCCGTACGCGAACGTAAGCGCGAGCGCGATCTTGCCGGTAAGGCCGATCCCGTGTATCGGCAACGGTATGCGGTCCGCGAAAGTGCTGAGTGTGTGCGTGTAATCAACGGCTACATGATCTGAACTGAAGTCTATGCAGCTTAACGAAATGTGCCTTCATTCAACTTCAATGTTTAAAAAAGTCCAATCTTAAACAAGCAATCAAATCACATATGCATAACATCGGGTGGCTGAGCATTTGTTGGGTTCGTTGCGTGGTCATTGGCTTTGGGCATTGACCTTTATTTAGTTTGCATGAGGCGAAAGCTTCGCGTTCAAGCATCTTTCTCCAAGAAAGGGCCTTCGATTTTTTTATCGCCGGGATCGGCTGGTATTGACCTCTGGGGTGGCCGCCATCTTTTTTGCCTACGCACACAAACCACCAGAACCTAGCGCATAGCAGCTCCACTGTAAGATGTTGCTCCGAGGTTACGTGAGCAAGTTCGTCTTGATCTGTGGACGCCGTGAGTCAGGAAATCCTATCGAGCGAAAACACAAAATAGTATAAGTTTCCTTAAATCAATTTTCTTGAAGTCCTGTAGGGCTATTAAGGGTATTTTTTCTTCTTTATAGTATTACACCGACGAAAGCAACATTGGAAAGTGCATTTTGATTTGTATAACAGCCGACGCGGTGGGCGAAAGAGTTCACAATCTGCATGAAGCTCCTGACTACATGGATTGTCGCCTGCCTCGTCACCGTTACAAAAACAAAAAGGTAACAAGATAGCAAATATTTGGGTGCTGGGCGAAACCTACTTGCGCATTTCATGTTTACTCGCACTAAAATAGAACATCAAGATGGTAAGCATTGTGGCGGCAGCCTGCGGCAGATACCATATTGTTATTGTTATACCATCACATTGCTCAAACGTGATTAGTTATAGGCACGTATCTCTGTGGACTACGAAAGATGTAAAGGTCAGCAAACCTCCATAAATATTTGTAGGATATATATATCATATCTTAAGAAGCCAACAAACAATGACAGCAAGGACAACATAGGGAAATCACTTGATAAAATATAAACAAAATGATAAACTAACAGAAAATAAAGTGGATGAAAAAGCAACTATCCGCAGGTGGGGACTGGACCCACGTCTTCGCAATACGCGTGCGATGCTCTCACCATTGAGCTACCGCGGAGCCGTTTTTTCATCCACTTTCTGGGGTATTTATGTTTTACAAGTAGAACTTACCCTGGGAGAGTTAACCATCGCTACCACTCACAAACCCAGGGGCGGATGTAGAACATCTTTTCTGCCGTAGGCGTCACGAGCACGTGATCTTTTTTTTTTTTGGGTGATGGCAACTGGTCAATAAGCCCATATATGCTACCTGAAGGCATCAATGTAGCCACATTCGAGCCCTCGGTATGTAATAAACGTGAAAAAAGGGAACCGCGAGGGGCCGGATTTTTATTAATCATATCATAAGAAGCCAACAAACAATGACACCCAGGACAACATAAGGAAAATCACTTGTACTTGCTAATTTAATTTAAGGAAATGATAAATTGACAGAAATAACCCAATTTCTTTTAATGTATCATTTTCTGTAATTGAATTAGCAAGCACAAGTGATTGTCCCTATGTTGTCCTTGGTTCCTTGGTTTCATTGTTTGTTGGCTTCTTATGATATGATTAAAAAAATCGGGTCCTTCGGTTCCCTTTATTCTCGTTCAATATATATATATACAACGATTGCCACATTATTGCACGCATCGTGTTGATTTTCGGAAGTGTTTTTGCTGCACCGCTGTGTCGCTCTTGTGAAGTTCCCGATGTAAGCAAGATGCCCGGACTGTATATTTTAAGACATATAGCGTAGCTTGCAGTGGAGGAGCATTGCTAAAGAGACAGCGGAGCTGATGGGCACCTAGCTACTCCTGGCTTTTGGGCTAGGCTAAGCACTACCAAGTCATCCCCAGGATTTTCCGGAATTTATTGGTTATTATTTGATTATCATTAGCAATTGATTGGCTATCGATTGGCTATCGATGAGTGACAAAGCTTTAGTATTCCTAACCATGCTTATCTAGCCTTACCAGGCGCAGCTTCGCTAGTTCACACGGGTATGCGCAATCGCGCTTGGACCCTTTTTATACTACCTCCAGGATCGACCCACAGTTTTCTGTAAAGCACCGACAGATTACGCTCGGCATAAACATATCTGCTGTTAAAAACGATATCTTCAATTGAACAGCGGGACAGACATGTCTGGTCAAAACGTGCTCGCACTAACAAGCTCACGATATCACATTCAGAGATAACATTTCCTGCATTTAGGTAGAGCGGCCACGACCACATACTATGAACTAGAGCTTTCAACTCTCGAAATGAGAAAACACGCGCGTACTTAGATTTAGGTGCACGTTGAAAGCCCCAGGTGCTCCAAATTATTCCGGAGTCCCCCGCTACGGCGTGCCTCATAATCAGATCGTTGTTTTGGCACGTAAAACCCCATAGTTTCATTTTTAGCTTTCAACTTTCACTGCTCCAATGAACAACCTTGTACATTTCACTCTTTCCCAAAACAATTAGGCACTCTTCACACGAGGTAACCCAGTGATGTATAATTCCTACGCAAGAAGTACTGTCCAGATGGCAAGGTGATAGAATAGTAACAATACAAAAAAATGCATTGCACCACAACATGTGTGGCTGTCAGTCCCTTTCAGATGTAGTTTGTCGTGTCATTAAAGGAGTATCAATGTGCAATATTCTTTCTAACTCAAACATTGAAACTTGAAAGTTGTGGTCGTCAGTGCGTCACCAAACAAGCCTTATCTTCCAAAAAAGTTATAACTCTGCGCAGTGTTCCCCCCCACCCCCCAAATTTTTCGTTTTGTCAGGCCGTGCCTTTCGAGGCAACTGTAGCATTTCTTTGACCTGAAGGAAAGGAACCTGCAACAACTGTCATGGCCAAAAGGTGGCGAAATTCTCTGCTGTTCTTTGATGCGGAGATAAAAACTGAACCTCGGATAAAATGTGTAATGTTGAAGTTTTTCAAATAACTTCTTCATATCGTAGTGGGAATACTCCATAGTAATTAGTTGTCAATAATGTTATTGGCCTGTAGTTTGTGGCAAAATATTCTTAGAGCTGTAGCCACAGTACTTTTTTCTGTGGGATCTAACCCAATGGCGGATTCCATAAAATCGAAATGCCAGAGCTGAGCAGTACGGTTCGCCAACGCTCCCTGAGGTCTTCACTGTACGCCACATCCCCAGTGTTGTTTATTAGTGCTGAAAAATCCCATAAGACATTTTAGAGTGTAGATCTGTGTCCGCAGTGTTTACATGCGTCTGTTGTGTATATATCAGTGTATATGTAGTGCATGAGAAGTGAGTTCGTGTAGGAGCGTGTTTCTAATTGCCTTCATTGAACGGACTGGGTGCGATTGAGTTTAGGATGAGGTGGTGGACGTACACACCTTGCCTTGCTGTAGTTTGGGTAATATCACTGAATTTATTTAGCCGATCTTCCCATTCCCACAAATACTCGCCGGTGTTAGTTGAGGTGACTGCAGTTGGTGTGGCTTGGAAGTAAGACTTCAAACCACATTATATGCCACCTCACTGGGGTTAGCCACCGGGGAATCAACGAATGTGTGAGCTGGAATCCACAAAAAACTAAATTTGTTTGCATTGTCGGCAAGCTCTGGCAGCAAAATAATTTGTTTGTACATCCGAATTAAAGGTTGTCACCAGGCATGTCTCTGAATTACCTGAACGTGCCCTACTGTCAACGGTACACACGTTGCCACTTCAAAGGACTGCAAGAAGGCACCAGTTATATTTTCTGGCGCAAGAAGCCAACGGATTATCTTAGCTAAAACAATTAGTCACAGGAGTCCTGGATCAGAAGAATAAAATATAGAAAATAAACATAGGTCAGAACACGTATGGCACGCAGTACTGAGTTACGACCGACAGCTTACCATTATTCTCGAGAAGTACTATCATTCCGTTGTGCTAACGCTAACATAAGAGGCTGAAACCTGGTACGATAAAAATGAAGGTTGAAAAGTGAAGGACTGCTCAAGAAGCACTGGAACGACGATAAATGATAGGCATGAGAGGTAAAGAAAAAATATACTCGTCATGTATGCTCTGCGAAAGTGGATGTCCAGTGAAGTTGTTGAAAACCACGACTACAACTGCCATGTGGGGTGTGTAACGATTTATTGCTTTAGGGTAATAGTAGTAATGATAATTTAGAGTATCGGTAGTAATGGAAATAACAAAAATTTGGCAGCACGCCACCGCTGGTCGTATTGCCGTTTCTTTCTTCCTTTTCGCCCCTCATATTCGCGCTCATGTTCGGAAGTCCTAACTATGCGTTGCCTACTCATAACGGTGGTGCAACAACAACCAAGTCACCCGCCGGGGTGGCTCAGTCAGCTAAGGCGTTGCGCTGCTGAGCACGAGGTCGCGGGATCGAATCCTGGCCCCGGCGGCCGCATTTCGATGGAGGCGAAATGCAAAAACGCCCGTGTGCTTGCGTTGTAGTGCACGTTAAAGAACCCCAGGTGGTCAAAATTAATCCGGAGCCCTCCACTACGGCGTGCCTCATAATCAGAACTGGTTTTGGCACGTAAAACCCCAGAAAGAAGAAGAAGACAACCAAGTCAGTTAATTAAGCTGTTTTTTTTACGAAAGGCTAGTGACGTCACGCCCAACGTCGGAAGCTACCGTGGCTGCGGAAACTCGCGCAACAGTAATCTTTACTGGGAAACATTTGCGGGGACTGCTCGTGCTTCGCATTGTTATCAGGAGTGCTTTATCATAAATTATGTGGTTCGAATGCTTGTTTGGTGCCTGTTCTTTATAGAAACGAGTGTTGTTCTGTATGCCGTATGCGCTTCACTTTGCTGAGTGCTTGAAGTCTGCTTAACCTCCCCCCTAAGGCGGCCCGGTATTGCATGACCTCTGGGATCGGCCCACATTTTCTGCCCATGGAAAAGGTCATGAAAAATGCCAACCAACCACAAGTAACACATTTGCTTTAAAATGCCCTCGAGGGCGGTAAAGAACTAGGCACGATGACGAAATGGGGAAATCTTCACGCATGAGATAGTGGTGAGTTTTAGTATAGCGTAAAACGCTTGCGATAGCGTTGGCCTGCGGCGCAACGCTAACGCAATAAAGGCTGCACTGCGCGGCACAAGGTAGTGTTTTAAAATAGTGGGACGGAGCAGAACGATAACGCTAAAGCAAACATATCAGGCACCATTTAGACGTAAAAACACAAAGTACTGCAAAGCCAAATCCGCACGAAATATCGAGCTGATCCAATGCCGAATCCGCAAGTGTGTCCCTAAGTAAAGCTTATCCAAAGCCACAGTCGCTGCGTTAATTACGCATGTAGGTGTTTGGTTTCAGTATTGTTTTGTCGAGAGTCGCGAAACACACTGATTATTCTTTCCATGTCACGATGGAGTGTTCTGTGGGACCTATATTACCTGTCCTTTTTAAGTTGGGGTGACATAGACTCCATCATGCTTCGGGAACGACAGCGACCACGCAGGTTGTACGTGTCCTCAAGATGTGGCCTGCTCAACATCGAGGCTATTCCGTAGGGACGTTTCGCCGGCAATTTCGCTTCTAGAAAGCGGATTTCCCATTTCTTCTCAGTTCCCTGCAGTTACCCACCACACTACTTTGTTTTGTCGCGGAAAACGTGACATGTATCAGCTTGACTTACGGCTTTACACCGAGGGAATGAGCGAAATACACTTGGGCGCCATCTCGAGGTAATGCAGCAAACATGAGCAAACCCTCTCGTTAAACCTACTGCACCAATCATCGAGAACGTATACCGAAAACAACGCTAATTTGTCCCTATACACCGCTGTCGAAGCATCATCACACAAATTAAAAGCAAACACGAGCATTTGTTGGGAACGAATGAGCCGAACAGTGCAGGCCGACGACTCGATAGATCCAAAGCAGGCTGCTCTCACTTCGACTGGCACCGTCATGTTGCCGTACGTAAGGATCCCCTTGTGCGGCTTAGCGTTCACCGCTAAAACCCGAAAATAACATACTTACGTAAGAGCTCCAGCACCGTCTACGTACAGCGCATGCACAGTGTGGTGCGCGCAATGCTAACGCTAACGCTAATAACTCTTTGCATTTGCTGCTTTACGCTATTCTAAAACTGTGTAGTGTCAGTTGAGGGAAGCCAGACGTAATTGTAGATTGCTGGGAAAAGCCTTCGTCCCGCAGTGAACATAATGTGTGCGAATGAGCATTGGTGCTTTGTCTTCTCTTCCGATTCTGCATGTCTTCATACTGATCAGCTCAAGTTGCTTATTACCGATGACTAATTGACCTATTTGATGAACTAAAATCTTGCGTTGTGTTCTATTCATTCACGTTTTTCTTAGCCTACAAAGACTGACATCTATTTTACCATGATACCAAGGCATCCGTCTCTTGTCAGTGCTCTGGAGACAAGCGGCCTGATGAAAACAAGCGTCTTCCCCAAACGTTGGCTCGTGAGTCAACCGTTGTTCTACAAATGCCAATCTTTTCTTAGAAGTGTTGGGACATGGGGTAGTGTTTGGGCCGGTGATGCTTCAGCCAAAGGAATGAGTACGTCCGGGTATAAGAGAGAGAGAGAAAAAGGGTTTTATTCTACATATATACAGTGGTTCTAATTATGGAAGCCCACTCTATGGTGGATGACTTTGAAACTCTCAGCTCACTGCATGTCTGAGCACATATCAGAACACGTCAGGTTACACCGCTGCACCAGTGGTGTCCGCTTATAAAATAGTCGTCTTCCTTAGTTGACCCGTCACGGTCTTTTATTCGAACTGGGCACTGAACAAGAGGGCAACAGAGCAGTGAAGAGCAAACGGAGCAGTCCAATACAGCGACATTTGGTGAGACGAACGCCACGTCTTTCCTTGTTGCGCCGCATCCCATCCTCTGCGAACTATTACGCACCCTTTAACTCGTGATCTGCCCGGACTCACGTACTGCTGATACCATCCTAACTTTAAATGCATTTGTTGCTGTGATTGTTTGTTGAGCCTTTATTTCATGGCTTTATTTTCGTTCGAGTTTTATTAAACATTTGTGTGTGTCTTTTTTAAAGAAACGGCTTTTTCCTCAATTGAGTTCTCGGAGGCACCGCCTCCCAGAACAGTACGAAACCATTGAACAAAAAACCTACATTACAATGTGTCTGTTGCTACACTTCGCTTCAAAGGTTCGTCCGATTCATCTTTTTCGCAGCACCTACCCTAACTGCTCGAAATGAAAAATAAACGGAAAATGCCAACTCTCCCAACACGTTTTAAACCATGGCTGACCTTGTGAAAATTATACAATAGTGACCACTGCGCTGTAAGGAAATGCTAGACCTGGGTCTAGAATTTCTGCTCCACTTGGGGATGCCTCGACTTGTTGAAGGGGCGTCTTAGTGTTCCTGTGACGACAACGAGCTTCACAGCCAAAAAGAGCGCTGACGCGGAGGGCAGAATAGACTACTTCAAACATGGGGCATAGCTCCAGCACACATGACATATTCGCGAAACAAAACCCCAAGGTCCAGAAATGGAAGATCATTTCTAGTGGTAGTTGTTTTTCCCATACATGAACTCACCTTGCACTGTAGACAAGGTGGAACAAAATAACTACTCATTTAGTAGCTTTACTTCACGTCACATGGATCAGAAAGTGACCAATGAAGCTCAATACCTTTACTACGCTTATCGCATGAGTAGCTATAGTGTTTTACAATTAGTTAACAGTGTTCTTGTCTGTGAGATGTAGCCAAGTAACGCTAACCAAGAGGTTGAGCCACTTTTTAATGCCTCCTCCGCAGTGCCTAATGTGTTAATTTAAACAAAACTACTACCAGAAGGCAAGCTCCTATATCGGGGTCTGAATATCTTTTTGTGTGATGAGCTTCGTGCTGGAGCTATGCCCCATACTCAAATGTGTTTTAGCTTTTCCTCTAAGCGCACTTAAATACTGAATCGTGCTGTAGCAGCAATTATGTAGGACAAACAAGCCGAGCACTCAAAGACTATCTTAGGAAGCAGACACTGAACCTAGACATAGGGTGGGGGAGCATCGTATGTATTGATGTTGCTTTGGGCAGTTGTACATCAAAAAGACAGGTATGAAACAATATCACTTTCAAGTGAATGTCCTCATGCTGAACCAACTAGTTTACACAGGAAAAACAAAACGTCAATTATCCATCTTTTGAATGCATCTGCAACAATTATTTTCCTGCACCTTGTCATTCCACCAACACTTGTCGTGAATTTCCATTAGGACTGTATATGCAAGAGCGAATACGATAGAATGGCTATAACAAAGAGCAGCACCCAACATACTGCTGTGGCACTGGTATTGCAAGCAGGTCCCCATGGTCTAGAAACTGGGCGCAAGGAGGCAGATAGATATCCCTTACTGGTGCAACAGCTATTGCTGAAACACTTACATCAGTTACTTTCCAACCAGTCATCCAGAGCAAAGCACACGCGTTTTCATATACGAAACACTCTTGCACATATGCTCGACACTTAGTCACCATTATTGCTGCGAGAAAGCTCATTGTATTTTATACCGTGGTAAATGTATCGTTACACTCAGTTTAAAAAAAAGGTCCTCATGAAGGGCTTTCTATTCGAGAAAACGCCTTATATCTTGATCAGTATAACCTGCATTTTGCGGTCACAACAATTACGGTCGCTTATGGGCTGAATTTGCGTTCCAATCGCCACTCCCAGAATACGTAAAATGCTGACATCTTGCTTTAGAACGTTGTCCACTTGGTAGCTGTGAGAAAAATAAAACAAAAAAATGAAAAACATCTGATGCCGAGTGCCCACTAGAAAAATCATTCGTTTCCTTTGCAACGACATTTAAAGCGTATGACGCCGACACTTTTAATTGCGATCGAGCACGACGATGACTCGGGCTCTGTCACAATGGGAAGGGCACTGTGTGACACCCGTGTTAGGTACCGCTGCAGATTACACGATGTTACGCCAGCATGCACGCGATACCATCCCTTCATTGTAATAAAAGGGCATACGCATCCAACATGATCTATCAGATCTTCATACACTACAATATTTCAATTCCTGGTATGAACACTGCGATTATTCACTCCCAGCCTGGACAATGCGTCCAAAGCTTAAGGAAAAACTATAACGGCTAAAACTTCCACTGTGATGCAATGCGTCGCCGAACATCGCTAACAGCGTCGCAAAGAGTAGAGAGAGATTGCCAAGGGGAACACCAACTTCACTTTATTTAAGAACTCCAAAGCACACAACACATCATAGTGCAAGCTGGAATTCTAACCTCAGTAAACTAGCAGCCATATGCAGCAGACAAAGGAGCTGCTAGAGGCGTCAACGCCGCTGATATTGCCTACGCGTCTCAATGTACTCTATATGCAGTCATCACAACACCTTTATCACAGACTCACAATGTAGCTTTATCAATTGTCGCGGCCAAGCACGAATGTCGTTAGAGGGCGTGCTTACACAACGCAGTTGAGCCCGTAACCGGTCATCGCGGTGCATTTCGCACGCGCGAAGGGCACCAACAACTGAAAAAGGACATTTAAATCACTCACCTGAGTAACTATGCAACGATGATTCCTTCCTATTCTCAGAGTGAAATCACACATGCGACAGGAATACCACCTTCGTACGCCGTCATGTGCAGCTGCTGCCGCTGCTGCTGTTGTGCCAGAGAAATGCAACCCGCCACCGCTAAAACCACTTCTGTTTTATGTGTGTTTTTACTACTTGCATGCGAGTAATGTTCAGACAGCCTCATCTATGGCGATATTATATAAGTGGAGGTGTGAGTAGACACTTTCATTTGTTCATATTCTTTGCGTATTGATTTTTCGCTCTTAACATGTTCAATAGCCCTCCACATGAAATTCCAGACAGCCTCCCCGTTTTTCAAAAACAGAGTTCATGTCCGTTTGTTTACGTAGAATCCTCCCATTTTTCGTAAAACAGAACGCTTTACGTAATTTTTACGTTGGGCTTGGTCGTAAAATAAGGAAATTGTTTGCAGTGTACTAATGTGACCACTGACTATGCAGTGGCCACGTAGGCGAAAAACAAGTTTATGGATAGATATATAGATAGATAGATAGATAGATAGATAGATAGGCCACCGAAAGTGCGTGAAATACATAAAGAATGGTGACGCATTAAAAATTGAGCCAGAACCCATCACACGATGACTGTCGACGGGAATACGTTAGTATTGAATCAATATAGCGACGCAATGTATTATCCCCATCGAAACGAGTTATGTATGGATTGTTAACTGCAGGGGTGTTCTTTGCTCGCGCTTCCCTACGATTACTCTACTCTGCGCGGCCCGAGTGACCGCGCACTCCCGTCTGGCCGCAAGGCTCCGTGAGGCTCCGTGGGGAGGGGTAGAGCATCCCCTTGAATGCGGGAGGTACCGAGTTCAAATCTCGGTGCCGCCGTGAACCCACCGGTTTTTCTAATGGGTAGAGATGTCCCTTGGAATGGTGCTCGGCTGTCGTGGGGGTTCACATCTCGAAAGAGGGCCCAATAGAGATTTTAGGACTTGTCTCTGGGCGCCTCTTGTCCAACCACAGACGTCCTTGTTGACGAGCATCCGCCGCGGCTGTGGGAGGAAAGTGCTGCCGCCGGTTACCTACCGGTAAAATAGGTACAAGCGCGCTCCCGGCCTGGTGCTCGGCCATTATGGGACCTCAACACTTGGAAAGGGGTGTTTGACCTCAACCCGACGGCGCCCCCACCTCAATAGGTGCTTGGGGCGCCACATAGGAAATGACCGCCATGGGAGCGGCCCAGACATCACCTTTTTTTGTCTTCACGAGGGTTTCGACGGGAATTCAGGGCGCAGGCTCCTTTCCCAAGCGTATCACCCCTGAATGAAGCCGAACGCCAGGCCGGGGTACGCTTGTACCCATTTGAACCAGTGGGTTCCCGGCGGCAGTGGGAATCGAGCCCACAACCTCCCGCAGCCGAGGGAGGCGAGGGGTCTTCTACGCCGTGCCGCTCCCGGTCGGCTGTATGTTGAAAGCCATCTGCGGCGGGGACAGAGACCTCCCTCCACTGTGTTTTCTCGGCTTAGTTCGCGTTTCAAAAGCCACTGTGTGCTCCTCGTGTTTTCTTTTTATTTTATGTTACTTTAATATTTTTTAGGAATACCTCACATGCCTACTAAGATGCATAGAGTGAGGGGGGGGGGCGTATGTTACAATAAATGCAATTCGTTGAAAGATATCGATGCTACAAGGAATCAAACATAAGCACAAGACGCAGAAATTTGCATATAATAAATACCAGACATATCTTCAAAAAAATTCTTCTCTGTCAAAATAATTATTGAAGAAGTGCTCTGCATCCAAGATAATCTAATGGAAGGTACGGAAATTGACCCGATATTTAGAAACTATATGCCAGTGCATTCGCTAGTGACTTGCTTAAAACTCCTTTCCATGATGTGTAATTTTGCAGGTCTGCATTTCCAAGATTTGCATGGATATTCCACGTAAACCGCCATCATTACACAATTGGTTATCTACTCACGCAAGTGGTAATTTCCAGATATCGGATTCCCTGCATAAATAACACAGGGGCTAAAAGTCGCACCTTCAAGCCGCAATTCACCAGACGCCAGTACAAATTTTGCCCTTTGCGTGTTGTGTACTGCTTCTGGTAATGCGTTTGAGCTTTTACAGCGCAATAAAGATCGTAACACAATTAAAGCATTTTACCTGTTTGCAGTAATGGGTACTTGAGGCATTACCAATACGCTGCAAATCAACTCTTCGAGGAAATTTCATAACTATGTGTGGCCGCCGGAGGCTTATGTGTCCTAATGTGACTTTGTTGAACAGTACATCGAGGGAGTGCCAACGATGGCGCCTACTGTCTATGACTGTTTTTTTTTTACATATTGGTACCATATGTGACTCATCCATTGAATAAATATTTGTTGTTGCGTGTAATGTTGGCGTGCTGAACAATTTCACTTGTCCGACCTATCCAATATTTATTGTCAAAAAGTTAATTAACGATAAATATTACTCTTGCGTGGGGAAAATATATGGTGGGCGTAGAAGTGGCGGGTGTTTCGAAAATACAGACACTAGGACTGACGACCATCACTTTCAATCCCAAACATGTACCGCCCCATGCTGGAGTCGTCGAAGTATTTGAACGACTTCGGCATCGCTACAATCAACGAGAAATGTTCACATACGCCCGCAAATTTGTTCGCTCATGTAAGGACTTCCGGCGGCGGAAATCTCCGCCTCGCTGTTCAGCTAGAGCTTTACCGCAGGTTCTCTGCTCCGCCCGGCCATTTGATCGTGTGGGCATAGATCTCTACGGTACGCTTCCAATGACACTAGCCGGTAATCGCTAGGTCATCGTCGCCGTCGACCGCCCTACGCGGTACGCTGAAACTGCAGCGCTCCCTGCTGCCACAGCAGGCTACGTCGCCTCCTTTCTGCTCCACTGTTTCACGCACGATCACGGCCCGTGTCGCGAACTCCTCATCGACAGAGGGCGCATCTTTTTGTCGGTGGTTAACGAAGTTCTTCTCGCTCAGTCCCAGGTTATTCATCGAAGCACCAAACCCTACCAACCCCAGACCAATGAGCCCACCAAACGTTTCAACCGGACACTGAGTGACATGCTATCCAAGTACGTCGCATCTGACCACACAGATTGGGAACTTATTCTACGATTGTTACATTCGCCCTCATAACTGCAACCCTCACAACCACTGGCTTTTCTCCTTGTTTTTTGTTTTACAGCCGCACCCCCCCCCCCGTCCCAAATCATGGACACGCTACTGCCCTACCATCCCGATTCTTCGGGGAGTGTGCCCGTTCGGGGAGCTAGCGCGCCACCTCACCCCCGCGGGGCTGCAGCACCACAAAAGGCTCCCTGACGCCCACACTTTACCACCTGTTTTCTCTCCCGGCTACTTAGTCGAGCGGTCAGTACCCTCCAACGCTCCTGGCCTCGCTTGAAAATTTATTGTCTGCTTCGATGAACCGTCTCGCATCGTCCAGCGCATGTCCTCGGTGATTTATCTCTTCCAACCACTAACCCACCCCTCTGGCATCCGTCGTCGTGGACGGGGCATTGTTCGCGTAGATCGCCTGAAAGAATAAATTGAGCCGATCGTGGTCACTACTGCTTCAGACACCAGGATTGCTGCTTTTTCTCCCGGAGGTGATTGTGACGAAAAAGATGAACATGACGAACACCACCAATACCAGCAGCATCATCAACGCTGCCGGATAATAAACCTCATTTTAGAGTTCATATGTACACAAATGTTTTATTTGCGCCTAATAAAAGTATGGTCGCAACGGGCTTATACGGTGTGTGCCAGCTAACGTTAGCCAAGCAGCTAAAAGAAAAGAAAAGAAAATACGTGATGTGATATTCAAGTATAGGATTTACGGAGTTAAGCCGCCATAAGTATAACGACGAAATATTATAGGTCTTAAAATTGTATCTATCACCACGTTCATTTTGTTTCTTTTAAGACGTCGCTAGCGTTACCTGGGACGTATGTGCACCTCTGTTCTACGCAAATGTAAAATGAATTTCTATATAAAACATGAACATATCTTGTCGGCTCAAAGGTCTATATAAAGCCCAACGACCTGTTATTCAAAATCAAAAATGATGGCTGACTAATGGAGTAGCACACGAGGAATAAGGATTACAAACAGGGATAAGGTGCCTCAGAAAGGCTGGCCAACGTTTCGATAGGAGGACCTATCTTCGTCAAAGGCGGCCTCGCCATCCTCGGCGGGTTAGTTTTAAAGGGTTAGTGGAGTGACGTCACGTCGATGTCCGCTGTGGCTGGCTGTAAAGGAAGAGACTGAAAAGAAAATGAGCGCCTGCGCTTGACTGGCTAGGCGCGGTTTCTAAGACGAGGGGACAAGAGCGGGAGAGCGAGAAAGTGGCAAAAAGAATTATAAAAAAGGAAAAAAAACCGTCAGAGGGGGTTGGGGGAGCGAAAGGCGAGTGAGCGTTCGGAGGAGTCGTGGTCGGCGTGCGTTTGGGGTCCCTGAAGAGCCGCTCAGTGTGCAGGTCACAATACGAGATGAAAGCATGACTTGAGTAGCGTAGCATCAAGGTATCGGGTAATTTTTTGGTTGACAGGGAGCAGCTTGGTCCGTCAAGGGACGTTAGCCTCACTAGTTCGCCCTAGGCGTCGTCGCGGCGGTATACAGAATTGGCGAGACCTTGTGTGGTCAAGGCGCCGAAAAAGGTATCCTGGCGTCTGGGAGTTTGGACTGTCTCGGTGTGGATCTTGTGTGGAGTAAAAAAAAAACACCCGGCGCAGGAGGGTGACAGTGTAGAAAAAATATAATTAGAAATTTAAACATCGGGGGGGGGGGGGGTACAACTGGAGACAGGTACACCTGTCTCCAGTTGCTTCTGGAGACAGGTGTACCTGGAAAAGCGCTCGTATGGTTGATCAATGCGTAAAAGCATGGAGGACGATAATAAATTGAGTGGTAGGGGAGATGCAGGGAAGCACTGGAAACGGAAGAATAGGTGAGGTTGAGGGGAAAAAGAAAAAAAAAAGAAATAAGAAAAAAAAACTATTAAAAAAACGGCACAGGAGGGTGACAGCGGAAGAAATATAATTTGAAACATGAACACTGAGGGGACAGGTGTACCTGGAAAAGCGTTCGTATGGTTTATCAATGAGTAAAAGCATGGAGGAGGATAATAAATTGAGTGGTAGGGGAGATGCAGTGAACAACTGGAAATGGAAGAATAGGTGAGGTTGAGCATCGAGAATAGCTGGAGGTTTAACTTGTTTTGCGCCTTTGTTAATGGTATAACACTTTAAGGTTTATGTTACTGCTTTTAGCGATTCTAAGTTGCCACGCGATAAATTCATCCCCGTGGGGTGCAGGCATTTAAACTTGTGTATGCGGTATGATTCTGTATATTTTCTCTCGCGAGGTGAACGAAAATTTGTTTGTAGTATATAGAGTCTTGCTTCATCAAATATATGGCCGTGCTCATTGAAGTGGCTGGCTACTGCTTTAGGTAAATTGTGTTTTGTATGCGAGCGATGGCCGTTAAGTCTCGTGTGCATTTCTTGTCCAGTCTCACCTATGTATTGCTTGTTACAAGCGGCACACTCTAGACAGTAGAATACGTTGCTTGACGTGCAGGTGAAATTCGAAGTTACCTTGTCAATGTAATCTGACGCTGTACTTTTTACTGTAGTAGTAGATTGAATATGTTTGCATGTGGAACACCTGGAGTGGCCACAGGGACCGGATGTTGGCTTCGTCTTTGTCCTTAGTTTGGCGTGTACAAGAATGTCCTTGAAATTACTGTTCCGTCTGTAGGCTACTCTGGGCGGGTCGGGAAAGATCTTATTAAGTTTCTGGCTGCTGGTGACAATTGGGTGGTATTTCCTGAGGATATTGTTCACGTTGGGGAGTTCTTTTTTTTTTCTCCACACAAGATCCACACCGAGACAGTCCAAAATCCCAGACGCCAGGATACCTTTTTCGGCGCCTTGACCACACAAGGTCACGCCAATTCTGTATACCGCCGCGACGACGTCTAGGGCGAACTAGTGAGGCTAACGTCCCTTGACGGACCAAGCTGCTCCCTGTCAACCACAAAATTACCCGATGCCTTGATGCTACGCTACTCAAGTCATGCTTTCAACTCGTATTGTGACCTGCACACTGACCGGCTCGTCAGGGACCCCAAACGCACGCCGACCACGACTCCTCCGAACGCTCACTCGCCTTTCGCTCCCCCAACCCCCTCTGACGGTTTTTTTTTCCTTTTTTATAATTCTTTTTGCCACTTTCTCGCTCTCCCGCTCTTGTCCCCTCGTCTTAGAAACCGCGCCTAGCCAGTCAAGCGCCGGCGCTCATTTTCTTTTCAGTCTCTCCCTTTACAGCCAGCCACAGCGGACATCGACGTGACGTCACTCCACTAACCGTTTAAAACTAACCCGCCGAGGATGACGAGGCCGCCTTTGACGAAAAGAGGTCCTCCTATCGAAACGTTGGCCAGCCTTTCTGAGGCACCTTATCCCTGTTTATAATCCTTATTCTTAACGACCTGTTATTGAAATGGCGAATTTTATTTCTACGATGCACCAAAACGGGACACGAAGACACATGTTGCAGAAACAGCCTGCTTAAGAGATCACGCGTGGAATGACCTTCTCAATGTTCTGACCTTATACACTACGAGAGAAATTCTAATAAAAAATCCTGCTGGCATCTTTAGCGTCTACATAAAGTAGACGTGGAGATTTTTACCGAATTCTATTCTTTACAAATTTCTTTTACAGCGAAGTTTTTAAGGGCTCAGTCTTCGATGGTCTTGTCCGCGTGTAGAAAAAACTCATTGGCCGTATGTTGTATGTGCGAGTGAAAGCGCGCGAGGGACGCGCGCTTTCATGGAGAACGAATGCACGGCGGAGAGCAAACGTTCCTTCTTCCGTCGGGCGAAATGCCGTGGGGGGACGGGAGAAGGGAGGGGAGTCGACGTTTAGCTGCGGCACCAAATGCGTATCTTGCGACCGTGTGCAAGGGGAACATTGTGACTCAATCACCCACGCGAAAGCAGGAAAGCGGGAAAATGAGCGCGGGAGGGAGGGAGTCCCGCTTTTGCTCTGCGAACAATCAACTGCGCACTTGTACTTGGCGCGGCTACGCCCGGTCGCGCACACCCTATCTTGAAACGATCTGCAACGCGGCTCCTACCTTTGTATGCGCTGTGCTTTCGCCGCTCATTTTCCGTTGAAGCGATAGACCGCATGAGCCTTCGCTCGCTGCCGCTGGCGGGCTTGCTCGCGCCAGCGTTTTGATAGCGGTTGTGTGCGGTGATCAAGTGTAATCTAGTCATGTTTGCTGTGCGCGCTGACACCATCCTTGTTAAGTCGGTTAGTAAGCAATTGTGTACAAGGTTATACAACCGATTAAACTGCTATCCTTACTCCGTATAAATCGCTACTAATTTGCTATCGCCATTGATGCTTCGCAACGCGCAGAACTGTTGTCGACGGCGGCAACATTATGCCCGCATTCGCACCAAACGCGTGCGGCGTTGGTGACGTGTTTATGAAGAACGTGCTAACCTTTGCCGTACACCCTATGGCGGTGTACCATAGCGACCATAAGGCCATGGTCCCTGTGGTCACTAAATAAATGAAAACCACCGGATCATATATATTTCTCATTCTTTAATAGTTCAAATAACTAATTACACCATCACACATTAATACTCACAATCGGAAATACATAGTACAGCTTCACTGGTCTGCCATCTCAATCCCCAGTGGAAGAGCGTGACCAGTTTTTTATTTAGCTTATTTCCTCAGGTTTAGTCAGCCGGTGTGCGCTACTTGTTGTGTGACCGTTCTTGCCCAATCCTACAGATTGGATATGAGGCACTGTGAGACAACTGGTCCAGAAGCCTTGCATATTGCTTGATACGTGTCGTATTTTATTGTGCGTACACCTTTAATCCCTATTTCCCACTCGACAAGCCTCATGCATCACATTTCGTCTTCGCGACATCACTGCTTGGAAGTCTCACGCTGAACATCCGCCTGATGTGAAGTTAGCAATCGAACACAGATTGTGAGCGATGCAGTGCTTAATTATATAGAAATGCATGAGAATAAAATTGTGATATTTGGGGTGCATAAAAATTTTTTCATGACATTACACGCCGTATAGGATCAGCTTAACAATGTAGTCATCATTGTTGGTCGTACAGCGTTTGTTTAACAGTTTAGTAAAGTTTGGCTTGATACAGATTGACAGGTGTTTATTAGAAATCCATGTTTCGTTGGTTGCTTTTTGAAATTGCACCCTACGACCCTGCACTTGATGCACCAATGCTATCTATTCCGCATATATACTTATAGGCAACTTCATCCTTGAAGACAGAGCAAAACTGATAACAACGCAAATAACGCTGTCTCTACTAAGCTGGCTTTTTACAACGCTGCAGACCTCGAAGCAGCCAGAGTTTAATATTAGGCGACCGTGGCGCAATAACCTCCATGGCTATGATGGATCCCTGCCCAATTAAGAGTTTGCGCTCAAAACAACTTTGTGACAGCTAAGTATAAAATTGTTTAACAAAAATAAATTGAGTGAAAAGGTATCATAGTGTTCTGAGAAGTTTTCGGTTAGAGAGTTGCACAAGAGACCGTCGATTAGGCTTATTATGAATATTCTATATCTCTCTTTCCGAAAAGTACTCCTGACGAATGGGACATAATGTTTTGTCATAAATCATTGCAGAAGATGCCCCCCGGTGTAAACGTATGTATAATGTATAGTGTTATAAATGTGTGCGTTTTGTTTGTGTGTTAAATACGTATGTGGATTTTGAGTGATAACATACTGCACGAATACGAGGATACTGTATTGATTCTTTTCAGAAATCCTCTATGGGTACGCCAATATGTCCATGACACACTTATGGCTGCGGCAATGTTATATCATGACAAGGGTTTCTTCTTTCCAGCACACGCCATTTTTTCATGACATTCACCTTCACAACACCAGCCCAGGCGGTGTCTATTAATCATCTGTAATGACATAATGGTATGAATGAAAGACAGACGAAAACCTTCGTAGGAAGTGTTGCAAAAAATAATGACACAGAATACACAAAAGTTCGCAACTACACATTTCTCGAGCGCATTGGCCTCCCTGATTTATTCCTTCGCTTTTTCGCAAGAGTGCGAGATCAACGTAATTATAGCTTGATATTTAGTACAACAACATGGTAGTATCAAATACTGACTGCCCAAAAAATAAGAAAGCTAGATTTTTTCTAGGTGCTTTATGAAATTAAACTTTGTCTATTAGTGACTTGACAACACCAAGCAGACATTTGTGGAACATTAGATGTGAACAGGCAATGCAAAACACTTTTAGTTTAGGCAGGCTAGGTTACGTTTAAGACCACAATACAAAAGTGAAATATTAAGCAAATAGTATCACCATAATTTCTTTCATTAACCTTCAGTGTGAACGGCGGTTTTTCTCGGTTGGCCAAGCTGACTGAAACGACAAATACAAATTACTTTGCCTAATACTGTCCTGAGCTTTGAAGGGCATCCTTTACGTGCATGTAAACAATGTACTTCAGAACAACCCTGCTTCTCTATATTATTGAGATTACATTACGTCGGATTTCCTGCACATTGTCTTGTTTCGCGCACAGCAGAGAACGTCCGCATGCGTTGCACTATATCTGAGGAGCCGACGACCGTCTCTTTCGCTTCCATTTCCTCGTACAAAGCCAGTGGGAATATAAAGGGAAAGGTGACAGCGAGAGTAAGCTGATCGCTGATGGGGCTTATATTTCAACGCCCATCTTCGCACCTATATTGGCTCACTTGCCAACCTACATTTGCTAACTGATATTGCAAAGTTCAGGTACACACATACATTCCAAGGGTACAAATTTCAGAAGCATTAGGAAACGGCAATAATCAGTTTTAGCAAAGTGTGACGTGTGAAACGCTACCGTGAGACGCTATGCCAGCATGTCAATCGTTCGCAAACAAACTGCTCCAAAAACGGGACTAGTGAGGAAACTAGAGACTGTGCTGTCAGTCCCGTTTTAAAGCTGTTGGTTTTCGAAGTCAGGTAGCAACTAGCTCACCAACGCCCATTATGTACATCCTATACCAGTGACACGGCCGCTGGATAAAAAAAAAAAGTTGCGGCCTGCACGTTTTTTTTTTTTTTTTTTTATCCAGGGGCCGTGCTACTGACTACTACGTTGACAGTGTTATGACCAAGTGTTGCTGCGATTTCCCTACAGCATGGCAGCACACAAACTTTCTGTTTCGATCCGACTACGCTCTTCCACCTCCTCTTCGATAATATATAAATAATCAATGGTAAAATACTCCATTACGTAGTGTCATCTCACACTTGAGATACAGCATCAACGAAACTTTCCGGAATTTTAAAGATCAACGCCTGATTTCGAAGCTGCTAGGGTTCTGGTGCCAGAATTCCGCAACCGTGTTTTAATTTCGGTCATACCGCACCAATTCCACCAAGCTTGGCACTGTACTATTTGCGATTTCTACCCAAACATTTTAGACACTTGCTTACAACACAAGTGATTCCACGAAGTATTTTTCATGAGAACTGTTTTTAACTGTATCAAGAGCCACCTCAAGTTTCTGGTCAGGCGCGAATATGCACCAAAAAGGCATTGCCGAAAGATGAGTTGCATTGATCAAAACACCATCAGATTTCTCAGCAGACATATTAATTTATTATTAGCCGTTCGTAAATTTTATTACGCCATCAAAATGCAATAATTGTCCTTAGTGTTTTTTTGCATTCCCACCTTGTCCACCTTGTCCTTTGTGGTGTCTCCGGCAGCCATAAGTGCAGCGGCTCTCCATTCCAGGAGTTACAAAGAAGTCCGACTTGCCTACTTGTGCCCTGAATCAAGCTTCTCTACATCTGCATGCATGATTCCTACTCTGTTCGAATTCACGTTTATACAGATGGCTCTTCGACTCTGACCAGCTCTACTGGTGCGGTAGTTATTTGACAGACTGTGACTGACGATGTGTGTGCTGTGCTGTGTGCTCTCTCTCTCTCCTCCCCATCTTTGATTCCCCCTCATCCCGCTCCCATGTGTAGGGTAGCAGACCAGTTGTGCTGAACTGGTTAACCTCCCTGCGTTTCCTTCTGCACTCTTTCCTTCCTTCCTTCCGTCGGCATCATTCTGTAAGAAGTTCAAAATCAGCCACGTCGCAACATCGACAGGGTCTAAACTTGCCGCCCTCCGTAGAGTAGTGCTTTATGTGCACGAACAATTACCAAATAATTGGGCTATATTCTGTGATTCAAAGGCTGCATTAGTCACTTTTATCGGCTCTGCGCCGCAGCCCACATGAACAATTGGTAGCAGGGGTACGATTACGCTACCATCAAGCGGTGGTCAGAGGCCACGACATTGTATTTCAGTGGCTACCTGGGCACGTCAACATCACTGGCAATGAATGTGCCGACAAAGATGCCCGTGAAGCACATAACAAATGTGAAAGAATCTCAGTATCACTGTCAAGAACGGATGCAGCACGGCACCTCAGAAGTCTTGCCCATACTATAACTCTAAGAAAATGGAATACACCAAAGTTTACCAAGCGGCGCCTATATGCCAAAGATGCAATTAGAACTTTTACTCGGTTTTAAACGACAAGAAGAAACCTTGCTGTGCCGCCTGCGAATAGGAGTTTCTTTTCCAAACTCCTATTCATTCCTAATTGGAATGGCAGACAGTGCCAACTGCAGCACGTGTGGTGCTGAGGAAACCACCAGACATCTCTTATGTGACTGCCCCACATACGAAAAAGAGAGGATTGCCTTTCGGAGTGCTTTTGGGCACATAGACGACCGGCCTCTTACGAAGGAGAAGATCTTGGGCCCGGGTCCTCGTGCGTCTGCAATGTACAGGGCTACACAGGCGCTGCTGCGTTTTCTGAAGTGCACAAGCCTGTATGACCGCCTGAGACTAAACTCAGCGATGAACGCTTGACTGTGTAAATGTGCAAGGTGTGAACTGTGAACTTCTCTCTTCCTTCTCCTCTTTCAATCTCTTCTCCCCCTTCTCCAGTGCAGGGTAGCCTACCGGCCTCAGCCTGGTTAACCTCCCGGCCTTTCCCTTATAACTTTTCTCTCTCTCTCTCTCTCTCTCTATGACGCCTACTCTAATTTTCCAGAAGTCTAGCACCTGAAGGAGACCTGTGCAACAACTGTCACTCATAAACTACGTCCCATCTATGCAAGGCATGGATTACCACTAGAAGTTTGCAGTGACGGCCGCCCGCAGTTTGCGTCAAAACATTTAAAGATTTTGCGACTCGTTATGACTTTGTGCATACGATTTCAAGTTCACGTTTTCCTAGGTCCAATGGACTCGCCGAGAAGGGCGTACAAGTGGTCAAGCGGCTTCTGGCAAGACTGAGACCAAAAAAGAGGACTTCTATTTGGGCCTTCTCAACTGCAGGGTGTGTCCTCTCGAGTATTTCTAATCACCATCGGAACTGCTCATGGGACGAAGTCTGAGAACGCTCCTTCCAGATTTTTCAGCGTCATCCTCAGGTCCCATCCAAAAACATGTTCAAGCAAGGACTGCAGGAAGACCACTAGCTCCAGTACAGAAGGGAGACGTCATCCGCACCCTCAGAAATGGTAGATGGGAAATCAAGGCGTAAGTCCAATATCTCATGGCCCCGAGCTTGTACACCGTTCTGACTGAGGATGGCCGGATTTTCCGTCGAAATACACAGCACCTTCGAAAAATACCAGAAGCATTCTATCGAAGCATCCATTACCAGGCGGATGACTGCGACGACGCCGCCGATCCATCTCCGAGCGCAGTCACACGAACGCAGAACCTGCGCAGGTCACACAGGACCGACCACCAGCAGGCACACCAGGCCCGCCCAACATTCTAGGTTCACTGCGACGATCTACCAGACCACGAAGACCGCCTGGCCTACACGCACGGGTTCCAGCAGACTGAAACAGCCTAGGAGTGTCGAGTGCTACGCATCGATGTTGAGTGCTTTCAGTGCTATCCGTGTTTTCAACGTTTTGAGTGTGTTCAGTGTTTTCATTCTTCAAAAAAAGGTGGATGCAACGGCCAATCAAGACAGCAACACTGTGCGAACAAAGAGAGCATGCAACGCTGTGCGCAAGGGTGGATATATATGCATTCCCTTGTCATCAATAAGTGAATCTTGTGGCCACCACCGTGTGCATTACAATTGATACAGAGAACACGAGCAAGCTCAAGGCATTGTCGGCAATATTTTATGTACGGGCACAACTTTGTCCGCCTGGGCCACGTTGTCGTTGGTTTGCGGGAGAGAGCTAAGACGTCTTGCATATAAGTTACATAACGCTTCGTGGATGTCTGCACGGGAGAGGGCAATTCCGAGTTGGCAATAACATGTCGACCCACGGGGTCCCAAATAAATCTTAAATGTTCTGCTTTAAGTCATCCCAAATTAGGAGCTCATGTTCATGGGTTTGAAACCATACTCTATGTGTTTCGCCTATAGGTAACAGATAACATTCGCGAGCATGATAGTAGGGTCGCACCTGTTGTTATTCCTGATTCTTTCATAGAGGTTCGACCTCTATGAACCTCATCAGCGTCCACACCATCGAAGCCTGAGACGACGCCGGGATCTTTGCGAGTGGAAAGCGTCAAGGAAGTTGAGGTAGGTACGGTAGCCGGTGAGGTCGAGGTTGATTCACCGGAAGCCATGGTGAAAACCTCGAGTGATGGTACGCTGCGAAACTCCGTTACGGTGGCTAGATGGGTAGGTGTGCCGACCGGCGCCTCTGGAGCGTAGTTCACCGCTTCTCCGCGTCATGACGCAAAATTGGCGCTGCGGTCAGTAGAACGGTTCCGCAGCGCGCGTCGTCTGCTACAGGGGGCTGGCAGGACTGGCGGCGAGCAAAAAAAAAAAAAAAAAGCTCGCCCGTATTGGAATAGTTGTATGTCGTCCGTTCGTGTCAGTTTCAAAGGTGAAGAGCTCCGCATCTCTCGTACTGTTTGTAAGTTCCTAAGCGATGTAGAATGTTCCAGGTCCGAAAAATGACCGGCGAGATTAGCGACGGCGTTGCTCCACCAATCAAGACCACCAAGGAGACCTACTGCTTCGCTCCGAACTGCAAGTCGGGCTATAAATTTGTGACAAAGACAGCGGAATTGTTCCACTGTCTGATAGCGGAAATGTTCACCCCGAGCTGCTCAGTAGCTTGCTCAGTATTGGTACGGTGGCTAGATTGTATCGGCGACGTTAATGAGCAAGCGGTACACCGAAAAGCGTACGTCCATGAGCTCGTCGACGTTGGAAATTTTCAAGCCGCACATGAGGTGCTCAGCGCCTGCGACATCGAGCACCACTGCGCTGCTACAGGAAAAAGAAAAGTGATTCTAGGCTGATATTCTATATAGCAGGCTATGACATAGCAAGGAAGTTCCTGAAAAGAACCAAGTGCTCTGATTGCTCAGGGACATTAATAAATTCAACAGAATGAGTAGGTCAGGGCTGTTCCTCCCTTCTGAAGAACTAAAAAGACTGGTAGCATCGCTCGAAGACGCCTTCAAGCTGTGCTTCAGTTTAAATGAGTTACGAAGGAACGGTGTATCGCCGACTTTGCATCCTTTCTGCAGCTGAATCCCCCGAATTTGATCGGCTGTAAGCGGCACAAGAAAGAGCTTACAAACAATGTTGTGAAGTTCTATTCAATTATACGCCTTTACTTTCGTGTCAAAGGGCAATAACATGAAGCGCGAAAGCAACAGGGAGAAGAAGAATCACCTGAAGTGGAGGCGTGTGCTGTGAATAATGTTATGATGTGGTGGACCAACGTTGCGGCCTTGCTGGCGCTAGGCTATTTATGTTGGTGCGTTTGCTGACTCAAGTTATGAGAGCGTTTCTTGTATTTTAAATATATTCATGAATTTAGCCCACGACGTATTACTTTATTTTATTGCAACCGAACAGTGAACCATATGCACTTAACAACACAATTCGTCTCTTAACAATTTAAATACCGTAACTGAGGCAGCATTAAACACAATAGCTGGATTTTTCGAAATTGAAACATTAGAACTCACTAAATATCACGTAAACACGTTTCCATATACCGTATAAAACCACTGCAGTTTTGTTTTATGCATGGAAAAAATGCATCTACGTACTTAATGCAATGGGCTGGAGCACCGCGTTTATACCAATAAATGTGACCAATCGCCAAGCTAGAAAATTACTTCAGCATATCGTGTCTTCTGACTAGACGACAGCAACAAATTCCCCATTCTGGCTTTGCCTACACTGCTCAAAATGGCATTGTATAGCGCGTACTTCAAAGCTAGAGCAGAGACAGCTATCAAACACGCTGCTCGTCTACGCAGCGCAGCCGACGTTGCGCGCAGCTCAGCCGTTATACTGTCCGCAGTGCCACTTCTGCGTCATGATGCGGAGAAGTGGTGAACTACGCTCGGTCGGCACACCTACCCATCTAGCCACCGTAACTCCGTGGCAAGGAGAAAATTGGCAAAACTCCACCAAATATGTTAAGCAGAAAGATGCACAGGAGCGACTATATACAGGTATTTTTACAAGCGCATATACATCTAGCACTGCCCAGAATTAACAGTAGGCGCCAGGTCACAACGTCATCATACTCATGGTAATTTAAATCGTAATAGGCCTGCTTTTGGTCAATGAGGTAATTGCTCCGTAGCAATAATAAAACCATAATAATACTAATAAATTTTATTAGTATTATAATATTGTTACGCGAAGAACGAGTCAGTAAGACGGGCAACTATTTACAGGTTGTATTTACAACAGCGGTTGCAGCGCTGACCGGTTAGGTTCACAGCGCGAGCCCAGCTCGTTCTTCCTCTTCTTTTCTCGAGTGATGGCGCCCGCGCGCCTCGGTCAAACAATCAAATACCACACGGGTGTAGCATAATCCCCCGGCGGCAGAAGCGACGTCCCGGAGCGTCTACATGTCATCACTGGGAGGGTGATACTGCTTCAGTCGTGTAACGTGCACGATATCGCTGAACTGGGAAGTAGATGGGGCGTCAGGGGCGATCTCGTATGTGACGGGAGTCACGGCACGAAGCACTCGGTAGGGGCCTGTGTAACGCGACAGCAGTTTTTCTGACAGGCCGACCTGACGCGACGGAGACCATAGAAGCACCAAAGAACCAGGCGGGAAGTGCACGTCTCGGTGTCGCTGGTCGTACAAACGCCTTTGACTCTCTTGGGAGTTCAGAAGGCGGTCACGGGCAATTTCCCTTGCGTGAGCAGCGCGGGCGACGGCAATATTATTATAATTAGGAAGTGAAAGCTCACCTGGCATGTGCTATTGCTGGTATAAAATCCAAAATGCCATCCACCCTCAGTCTTGCAGTACCGATGACAGTCAAAAAGTGCATTTTTCTGTGGAAAGGGCCGAAAGTAGGTGTGTTATGTTCTCTATTGTTGCTGGGATATCCTTGACACATCGGTGTAAATGCATTTCTTGTAGCCAATTTGTTGAAGTTACATGCATTCACATTCAGCAACAGCTGGTACATGTAAGATACAAGTCAAAATAAGTAAAATAATTTTGCTTAGTAAGAATCTGGAAACATGTAATCAGTCATTTAATGTCTATGACGTGCACATGATAGTTTAGTTAAAATATAAAATTCATAGAATAGCAGGAAACTGGATACACAATGTTGTATTTCTTACATAATGGGATTGTCCTCTGACCGTACTTAAATCGTAATTATGCTGTCGTCTTTCACAGTCGTCGTCATGCAAATGTGTTTATGGCATCGGTGTCACGTTGTCGATTTACGGTTTTAATCGTCAGAAACGCCATCGCATTGTCCTGATGGTGTTTTCGTCGTACCGCCTTCGTCATTCAATAGATGTAATTCCTTCATTATTACTTTAATGTAATGATGAAGTGATCATTCACTGGTGATTTGACCGCCGTTGTCATGCCATCACGATCATTGCGTCGGTGTCACACAGTCGGTGTCGTGCATGCGTTGTCTTACCATCATCGTCATGTCGTCGTGGTCAAGTCACCGTGATTCCTGATTCTCAATTCATCCGGGTATCGTGAAAGCGTCGTCGTCACGCCTTTATCATCATATACTTGCATCATCCCATTGTCCTTATACCGTTATCGTGACGCTGTCGTCATTTTACCAACCTCATCATATCATAATCGTGATCCTATTACCACCATGTCATCGTTCCCATAACTACTCTGTCATTCTGTCAACGCCATTCCTTCTTCGTCATTCCATCGTCTCTACGGTCCTCATACAGTTGCATACATGCTGTCATGTTAATGGGCGAACATGCAAAGCCAGTGCCACAAAAAAGTTGGCCGATATCAGAGACAGTGTATTTCGCATAAAGAGAAAGCAACGAAAATCTTAAAGTGATTATTACAGGCTTTAAATAAAGATACTTCATCATTACATCGTGTCAGGACGTTGCGGGAATGCTGAATGCATAACCATCGACTATCATCGTGAGGTAGGTTCTGGGTATTTTAAATGCGAAGCATTTTTTGGCAAACATGTGCCACTTTGACAGTTTCTATCTATCTATCTATCTATCTATCTATCTATCTATCTATCTATCTATCTATCTATCTATCTAGGCACCTACGTCTTGGTGCTCGCATGGTCGTTTCGGTAACTTCATCATCATCATCAGCCTATATTTATGTCCACTGCAGGACGAAGGCCTCTCCCTGCGATCTACAATTACCCCTGTCTTGCGCTTGCGTACTCCAACTTGCGCCGACGAATTTCCTAACTTCATCATCCCACCTGGTTTTCTGCCGTCCTCGACTGCGCTTCCCTTCTCTTGGTATCCATCCTGTAACCCTAGTCGTCCACCGGTTATCCATCCTACGTATTACATGGCCTGCCCAGCTCCATTTCTTCCGCTTAATGCCAACTAGAATATCGTCTATCCCCGTTTGTTCTCTGATCCATACCGTTCTCTTCCTGTCTCTTAACGTTATTCCTACGATTTTTTGTTTCATCGCTCTTTGTGCGGTCCTTAACTTGTTATCGAGCTTCTTTGTTAACCTCCAAGTTTCTGTCCCATATGCTTAGTAACTTGGTATGTACCAAAAACCTGAATATCTCCGCAGCCACAAAACGCAGCCTGGTATTCCCATTTCCAGCCTCTACTGGTATATGCGAACAAAAGTTTTACTGGCTACTTTTAAAGGCTGCTCGGATCTTTAGCGCTTTCTGAGATCCCGTGGTCCGTATACTTTCTGGGTCGATAGTACATTTAGTTAGATCTTGCATTGAATTGAATTTAACCAGTGAACTTTTTAGTGTTTTAAAGGCAGTGAGAACATGCGTACCCCCAGATGCTCCTTATCGGGACATTTCCTGTAGTTTTCTGCAAATACCCCCGCCACTTGTTGAGCAGCCTCTCGGCCATCTGCAAAAAAGTACATCTGAACTATATGAAATGGTAGAATAAGAAATTCACAGACAATTATAATGCTTATTAATGCCAAATGAGAGCGCAGCTCTATACGTGCTTTTATTTCGCGATATATTGAGGCATCGCACCGATCAGTACACCGACTGGCGTAGCCACGACGCGCGGTGCCATATATACAGAACGGCCACGCAGTTGCCGCTGCTCGTCAAGTGCAGTTTATGCGACCGTAATCTTTACCAGGCAACGCTTGCGGCGAACTCAGTGCGCGAAAGGCAGCTTTCTGCTTCTTTTTTTCGGTCCCCCGGACGGCTGCAGCCACGGATTCGCTGACGTGAGCGCCATCCGGTGGGGCTTTGTCGTGGTCTCAGACCTATTGCAATGCTCTGATTTTCTCCTAACCCTTTCACCATACTCTTATCCCCCGTTTTGATGCCTCATGCTTTCACTGTAGCCTCCTCTTGCGCCCTCTTCGTTATCGCCTTCTTTCATTCCCCGCTGCGCTCCGCGTTCGCTGGGTTACGCCGAGGGCGGACGAGGCATGCCGACGCTCAACGCAGGAAGCGGGCGCCTGAGAGCGGCGCTTGAAAAAAAGACGGCTGAATTATTTAAGGTGTCACACAGGTAGGTCAAGGTATGGATAGATTATGTACATAAAATTTATCATCTTTTGAATAGTTTTTAAAGTAACTATTGAATACAATGTTGAATATCTGGCGATGCATGACAGGAAAAGCAGACCGTGTAGATAAGACAGTGCCGGATCTGAAAGTGTTGCCCTGAAATGTTTATTCTCTCAAAGAATTAAGAGCGGTGAGCTTATCAGCGAGACATCAAGGAAAGTAAGATGTCTTTTTTTCTTACAGCGAATACCAGTCGTAAACTGTCAAATGAGCGGAAAGTGTTGGTCTAGCACTATTGTTAAAACTTACTCAACTTTTTAAAATATTTGTTATTTGAGCAGTATATAGTGATGGATAAAAGTAGGATTTAAAGCCTACTTTAGTCAAAAGACTATGATTAAAGCGCCGCGAGCATCTAGTAGCAGTTCGCTGAAAATGTGTACAGCACTACCAGTACGCTGTGTTTTCAGTAATGCGATCAAATTGACACTGGTGACATTGGTATGCCGATTGCATGCATTAAACCACGTTTCGCAGAGAAATGCCCCACATCGGTTCTAGAGTGGCTCCTCTAACCGCCTGACGCATGATGGTGATAGTCCCGACAATGCAAAAATAATCGTTTGGTTTCTCTTGCCTGTGACTAGAAGCTATGAATAAGGTGTGACTAGTTTGTCACTGACCTTCATAAAGGTGTGGATGTACAGAATAATAATTTCTGTAGTTCAATATGGGACAAACTGGTCGCTAGTGTAACATATATATTTCTTAGTTGTGTAATGTTATATGCTTGCGAAGGTACTTAAAGATGCTTTAATTAATACCGCATTTATAAAGGTCATTGCAGGTGAACAAGCTTGTTTGCAAGATGAAGTCGTTATTTACGTTCGGCACGCGACGGATAATTTTGAAGAGGGTTGTTTCAGTTACCCACCTCAGAATATGCAGCGAAAGGGAAAACACACCTTGAATATTGAGGAATATGTTCGAATTTACATCGGTCTCGATTCAAGGTAAATCAGCATTCACAGAAGTTACAATGATCAGACTACAAACCCTAAGCGTGAATATGGCGAAGTAGGAAGTTTTGCGAGAATACTTATGCAACAATTCATGCTTTATTACTTCATTCTTGAACTAATAAATACTTGCACAGTGTGCTTCTTCAAATTGATTGGGAATGTGTAATAAATTATACGCTCCGTTAAGTACTTCTAAAATTATCACTTACCCAATAGATCATGTGCTATACAGTCACCATTCTTGCATATTCCTGCCCTTCCTTGAAGCTTTCCAATACCACTCAGCTGCTGCAAGAGTTATCAGAGTACGCGGGCCACAGAATATTATTGTGCAATACGTTGGAAGACTATTCCACTCGTGAAAAAAATCATGTTGTGACTGACGTCTAACGTTGATGACAAGTCTAACGGGTTAAATCTATAATAGGTAAGTGCAAAAGTGACAGAGGTACTTTCTGAAGCCCCAGGGGTATGAGGCTCAGCCATAGTGATTCTTAGCTGGCCTGGAAAAATGGTGTATTTATATACTTTTAAATGATCCCTGCAACCTATTTTTCATGACTTAAGAGTACCTTCTAAATGTAGGCTAAGTGAGTTTGAATCTTTAATACAGTTCCGCCGCAGATCCTTTGCGTGGTCGACTAATTCACATACACAGATAAGACCCTTTACCGCTTCTAGAAGCTAAGAACAGGTAAGTAGAATTGTTGGCTGACTCCACTTTCGGATGCGTGTGATCTTCTAACGATGCACTACCATAAAATCTATTCTTACACTTTATCAGTTGAAGCCCAAAGTTATTTGTAAGTCATTTTAAGCATTTGCTAAGAGTCTCTGTACAAAACAGAAATTATATGTGCACAAATATCCCGTAGCACCATCTTGCAGTGTTCCTGCGCTTGTTTATATGCAAGAAGATGGAAAAAATGTTTGTTTGGCACACCAGAAGCAAACATCTTTTGTCCCCTTTTGCGTTTACCAGCTCCATTTTCGTTTGTAATTCGGCTATCCTAAATTACAATCAAAACTGTCACAGACCCCTAATCAGCCCTCTTTTCAGACACGACCTACATGTACTTCTTACTACGGGTCTTTCTTTTTAAATTGCGCACTACAATATAATATATATTGACGCTTTTGAACGCGAGATGGTTGGTGTGAATCCATTGAAGATGACAGTGCTAAAAACTGGAACAACAAAGGAGGAAGTAAGGAAGTGTGCTAATTTTAGCGCTTGTCCTCTCTTCTCCCTTTCTGGTCCATGTTCTTAGTGCTGTTTTCTTCGATATTGCGGCTGTTTATAGTAAACCTACGCCGCAGCTGCTTCGCTCACTTTTTATACAACGTTCAAGACCTAGTGTTCGTTTATAAAATGATATAAGATTTCTGTAAGCCAAATGTTATGTTCTACTGAGCAGATTCGGCCCCTCAACAATTATATGTGTCTCACTCAAAATACGAAATTACTGTAACTAGTGCCAGTCTTCTTGTGCATCACATTTTCAAATGGGAACACTTGGACTTCGCAGTAGCATTTAACTTGCCAAAATGTAGGCTTCATTTAAACATTCAGGGACAGTCAGGACAGATATATTTATCATGCGCGCAAGCTAATTTTTTTCTACTAAACGTGGTTATTCAGTAACAAAAAATACTTTCCCTAGTTCCACTGCTGATCCTTGTAGGAAGTTGAACATTACCAATGTCACTGAATATCTGATAAAATCTGACCCCATTTCTGTACATTATTATTGATTTATAACATATATCCTATGCGGGCTAGCCACCACTACACGCCTATAATTTATTAGCATGAGAAATACGCAGACTCTTTGTCCTGTACCATCACGCCAGTTCAGACTAAAAAAAAACTACCATGTGTTTCAACCAAGATCAGCTTTGAAATAAAATAATTGCTATCACACGAATTATTTAGCACACAGACTAATACAAAAATAAAAGAAGCCTCGATAAAGGTAACGATAAACGTGTAGACGCACTGTAGTGTAATGTTCCGAGATTACCATTTCGCACTAATCCTAAAGTAAAGGCAACGAAAATAAGGGGGCGGATCTTCAGTGGGGCGCTAGGAAACGTTCTCCCTACTCACACTTTAAGTTATTATAATCAGCCGCCGCCAAAAGGCAGTCATGTCAGTGAAATTTCATTTTAGATCATATCGCTATTTTGAAATAGGAACCTGAGCAAACCACGTTATCGTTTTCCTTCCAGTTATTGGTTCGCGGAAGTGCGAATAAGTGTTGCACTACTATCGCCGAAACTGCCCCTGTATTAAAATGACAGCTATGGCCTGTCGCCTGCGAAATAGGTCCTCCTATTTGTATTTTTCACAGGAAGCTTCCCCGTACCAATAAACTAGTTGTATAGAAGAAAACCCAGTAAATAAATAAAAGTGATGCACAACATCACCTCTTTTGAAACGCGCGAGTGCATTTAGAATGGTCACTTTGATATTACCAACCGCAATCCGAAAGACTGCCACCAAAACAAGAAGTTGCATTCGTAGGTTCCTTCGACATGTGTGGGTCACCCTCATCCCATGACATATGGTAGGGTCGGTAAAAATACTGCAATTTGGCGAAAACAATGCGCCAGTGATCTATGTCGGCTGTACAATATTTTAATCTGGGAACCTCGATGGGCTTGCAGTAACGTTTCTCAGCGTTTCTATGCTCTTAAAAATACTTTACAAAGCATTTGACCGAGTTTGCGGCTTGACAGGAGTGCGACAAACAACTGCAACGTAGACAATCTGACGCCAAGAATGAAGATTTGTGCGTGATGTTTTTCGTTTCACAGTACGCGCAAATCTCTAAATCAAATTGTGCTTTTAACATGCAGGTATTTAAAAACTTTGCTTACAATGCAAGGTGTCCCATATGGGTACGCTCCCATTTTTCCGGTGTTGCCAGGGCAACGGTATTGGCAGCCGGGCACGTACCCAACCTGAATATCAGGGTATCGGACAGTAAGGCCCGCAATACGCACCGAACAAGGAAGGCTAGGGTACAATTGAACGCAGTTAACAAAAAAAAGCGTGCGATACAACATGAACTAGATGTGGATGTTTCTGTGTCATCTTCTTTCAATGCTGTTAGCATATTACTTTATCAAACTTATACTCATACCAGCTTTCAGTGCTACTGCGCTGTATGATGATGCTTTGTTGGATAAGGACGAAAGCCCGCTGTGAAGACTTAGCCACGAATCGTGTGGTGCTAGGATAAACAAACAAATTTAATCGAAGATATGAAAGATTCCGATAATAAAACGAATGAAATAGTTTACAATTAGGTAGTCAGCCAGCCATAAAAAGGTTTCAGAAAAAAGAACCTCGAATATTACCTAAAATAAGGGAAATAGTCGAGGTTAAGAATAATTGTGACTATTATTATTGGTTCAAGTAACTGATGATGGAGAAATAAATCAATCGTAAAATGAAAAATGCTAATGTGCATATGTTGACTATATTTCTATAGTAAAATGAATAGCTTTCAAGAATAATAGTTTTGTGTCGCAAGTTGTGATTGTTTTGCTTCCCTGGTTCTCTTTCAAACACTTACGTTCCGCAAACACGGGGAGTTCGACAACAGCATAGAGGTTAGAGGTTGGTTTGTTAAGAAGGAAAGTTGTGTATAACATCGTAATTTTTTATATTGTGGCAGTGCAGAAATAATAGCATAGATTAGATATAGGTGCTGAACAATTTTATTTATGTACCCAAATTCCTTACTGTTTCACATATTAATGTGGGTTGTGGAATTCGAACTGCGCACCTGAAGAGGCTTTTGCACTCTCAGACTCCCCCTGTATATGTTGACTATATTTCTATAGTAAAATGAATAGCTTTCAAGAAGCGTTTATTCGCTGTTGTTCGGCCAAACGCTTATGCTAAATACTGATTTCTTTTGCTCCTGGCGGTTCAACATTTTGATATCCATATATTTCAGTCAGAAATTGAGGCTGCACTTTGTGAATTTTTCTTTCACTTGTTAGGACCGTCGCATTTATTTGTTTCCATTGTTAAGTAGGGCCACATCCTAGCACCTACTGGCCTGACGTGACCACAACTCAGCAGGTGAGATTACCTCCAAGTTTGAAATCTTTTTACACAATACGTTTAGTTTAACTTTAGTGTAAAATAGTATTTAGGCAGCATGTGAGCGACCAGTGGCTGCATGAAAGGCTTCATGGTTGTTGGACTCGATGACTCGTTTTGAAGGTCTCGCCTGGGAGAATCAAATATACGCTAAAGCAAAACCTTATATTGAAGTTCGTGTCTCAAGTGATATGACGCACTGCCAGCTGGGAGGTTTGAGTGATGTCATTTCATTTCTGTGTACATTTGCAGCCCTACAATATAGGACACTTGGTGCCATTGAGTACTGTGAGCTAAAACCTACTGGCGTTGTCTCTGCGACGTCGCTGTTTAAATCGACGTTTTGGGTGCGTTCGATGTTGTTTCCCCTTAACAAGCTTATTCGTGGCGTATATTTGTTTCTTTTTTACGTATACCAGCATTCACTCCAAAAACGAGATATCGGGGGGGGGGGGGGAGATATACACATATGTACACATTTGTAGATGTAAATACAAAACACAGTGTCACAGAGAGTGAACAAGGCTTTATAAGCAGGTAAACAAAAGCAAAATATCGCTAGTATCGAGGCATCATGCCCGTAAAATAAACACAAAAAGTACAGAACTACAGTACGGAAAACAAAAAAAAATGTCACAGTTTCGCCCTAAGGGCGAAGCAATAAATGCGATAGCAACACAGCAATGTCATACGAAGTAAGGTGAGCGGCTTTGGTAGCAATATGAATTGTAGTAAACATGAGCTGATTAAGTAAGCAGGTGTGCTGCGGCGTAAGTAGACCGACATGAAGAGAGACTCGATGACCACGAGAAGGCGCGTGTGAAACGGTGGTGTTGATGAGAAGCGCTTCCCGTGGGCAGCGCATGCGAAGGGACACACCTGTAGCGCTGCACTGCCGATCCGAGCAGCATTGCATGTGTAGCGTGCGTTGGAAAATGTGGCCCGACTATTACTAACTGAATGAACAAGCGTGGTGTGAGCGCGCACAAACAAACATGAATAGATCACACTGAATGACTGCACACAACGACTGTCAAAACGCTGGCAGCAAGCCCATACGCTGCAGCGGGCGAAGGTACGTGCGGTCTATCGCTTCAACAGAAACTGAGCGCGAATGCACAGTGCGTATAGGTCAGAGCCATGTGGAGATAAGAGACGGTACGCTCGAGCGACGAGCGCGGTTGTTGGCAGAGAAGTGCGCCCCCCCCCCCCCCCCCCCGCTCCCTCCGGCACTGGCTTCCCGCTTCCTTGCTTGCGCGTGGGAGAGATAAGAGACTGTGCGGGCGAGCGACGAACACGGTTGTTGGCAGAGTAAAAGTGCCCCCCCCCCGCTCCCTCCGGCGCTGGCTTTCCGCTTCCTTGCTTGCGCGTGGGAGATTGAGTGCGTTCGCTCTCCGTGATAGCGCGCGTCCCCGCACGCTTCCGCTCGGGCATACGGCGCGCGGCGAAGATTTTATCTATACGGAACCTCACGGCGACGGCGACGGCGACGCCGACGGCGACGGCGACGCCGACGGCAGAAATACGGTTGAAGTGTCCATATAATTGCTATCGCAATAAAATGCATGATGGGGTGAAAGCAGCGCAATAAAGCTTGAACAAAGATATACAACAAAGAATTCGGTGCGATGCTTCCAACCGTCATCATTTACATCAACGGTCATCAATGGCATCATTGTTCTTGGCACATCAGTATTGTTATGTACGGCTACATTGTGTCACTGACGCTGTATTCACGAGCATATGAACAAGGAATTAGGCGCAAATATAAGAATATTTTGTCAAGAACAATTTCTATACGACGCAACTAATGTAATTATTGTCTAGCATGGCATTGCTCTTTGTGGCTTTCGTAACATATGCACAGATCACATTTCTTTCAGGGTATCTGCTTTTCATCACTGTTCTTGCGTGATAGCTATATGATTATCGCGCTCATCTTCCAAATGCCCATTACGTCACCGGCATGGATTCAAATGCCAGTGAAGGTTGTTGTGGCAGCTGTAGGTAGACGCTGCTCCGGGAGGGCTGCCACGTGTTTCAGAGGAGCGGGCAACACGTAGTATTCCTCTCAAAACAGTTGAGTTCCACAGCTGTCGATAGATGGCAACAAAGGTTTATGCTAACGCCACCTTGGAACTGCATAGGAGACAATGCCCTACAAGTGCAGATGCGCCGGCGAGCATACGCCTAGGCTCAAACGCTCGCAAATTCTTTCCGTCGTGAGCCATCAGCGTATAAATCTTGTGAAGCTTGTGTAAGCTAGGTAAATGTTTGGCTGGGCGGGTACGATATATTCGCCGCATCTTACATATTGATGAATTGTTTACCCGCCGTGGTGGCGTAGTTGATTTGATATTACACTGCGAAGCCAGAGCTTGCGGGATCGAATCCCGGCCGCGGCGGCCATATTTCGATGGAGGTGAAATAAAAATACACCAGTAAAGAACCCCAGTTGGTCAAAATTAACACGGCGTACTACGGCGTACTTCATAATTATACCGGTTATTCTCTGCAGTCTGCACGCAAAACCCCAGAATTAAATTTTGAATTCTTGAAAAAATGGCACATACACTGAAGTGATCGCTTATACCACTGTGCTAAAATGCCTGCCACTTCTGCATTCATTTCAGTCGCCTGTACAATGAGCCACTGCAGAAAAGCTATTTCGCGTGTTATAAACTCAACCTATCTCACATTACTGTGAAGGACTTAGCTAACCAAGAAGAATGTTCTACTATATGCTTAACATTTCTTTCTGACTTTATGGACAGCAAATCAACATGAAGCAGACCTGGGACGCTATAACGTAAATGATTGCAAACTCCTGAAGTCAAATTTACGTAACCACCAACGCAAGTATCGGGCGGTGACCCGCAGCGTTGTCTGCACAACCCAATCAAACACTCTCCTTGTTTATAGGAGGTAACCTTCGTTCGTTTTCAAAACCAATAATAACATTGTCTACATTCAGCGGTTTTTCTTATCTAATTGCCTGACAAGAGGCGAGGAGCACGCTCTAGTGGAGAGGGTTTCGATGGGGCCGAGCCAGCACAGTGAAAATAGATAACCGCATGAAGAGGGTGGTGCCGGCTTCTCAGATTGGTCCGCATCGCCTTAGCTTGCGGTGGCTGGTCGAAAATCGCGGCGGCGTGCAACGGAAGGATAAGAATGCCGCTAAAACGGATCCTCAGAAAGGAAGAGTTGGCAGAGCGATGTCCTATGCATGCCGAAAGGGCTCGATAACGTTTTACTGCCACACAAAAAGGTCTATCATGCGCAAATAAATTCATGCTCACCGGCAGGCGCGAGTATGGAGGGCCTGAGCGATCGGCGGGCAGCCATCTTCTACTCTTTTCGGAACGGGGTAGTCTGTGGCTATTCAGAAAAATTTTTAGTTTTGTTCGGCATATTAATGCATTTTTTTTCTCGTACACGTCACTTTGACGTGGCGAGTTTTCGCGGTTTTGTGAGGTCGCGTGACAGACAGGAGAAGTGGGCGTAGCCAGAAAACATTGGGCCATTAGCAGAGGGCTAATGGTGAAACGGCGTCGAATCAGGAATGATTATTTTTCTTTTGTGCGGTTTAACCATGCATAATCAGTGTGTACACGTTATATCAGATGGGGAACTACCGTGGTTTGTGTGACGTCTCGTGACAGAAAGGCAAAGTTGGGAGTGGCCCGAAATTGTTTTGACCAATCGTGGAGGTTGATTGCAGAAATTGGAATCGAAACAGTTTGGAATCATTTTACGTGATAGCGCCCCTGTTCGGCATAACTCAATGTAAGTTCGCTTCAGGAAGAAGCCCTTATTTTCTGACGAGTGAGTGCACCCCATTATGGTGTCACGAGGATTTTGTTACGTTTGCTCTTCCTGCCACATAACACATATCAAAGCGTTCCATTTAAAATTTATATTTCTTTAGATATGCATATTCACTCGGAATTGCGTCGCAGCAGAACAGGAATGCATTGAAAATGTTTTGCTTTTCATTATAGCTCTTATTCATTGATTTGTACTTCATCTGCCGTCGCTGTACTAACTCTAGAGATGACAGAATTTGTCATGGACAGATGCGCAGTGCGTGTGACTAACGCTCGTTTTTTTTTGCACATTTTCTTCTAAACACGGCAGAGAAGTATCAAATCTGCGTCGGTGTATACGTTTTTGGGTATGAGTAACTGTTACGTTAAACTTCTGATAAGGCCGGTAACTAAAATAAATTATCAGAAATCACTGCTTGGCTGTGAATATTATTAGGCATGCCAACAATTTCTGTACACTCATATAAAATGAATCTGTTTACTGCACTTTTGATGCACATACACAAGGTGTAGTTGATTGTGCATCAAAAATTGATGCACATATTCAAGGTGTAGTTGGTCAGTTTTACACTTACTACTTTCTGTGGAGGGTTACAAAGGCTTGGCCGAGTGGGACGTACAGCATCTGAGGGAAAAAAAATTAGGGGCAGCTTTACACTAAGTGGTGCGAAGACTGGACAAACAGCGAAGCTGGTGGCCCTTCGCCAGCTTTAACTTTTCTTTGCTTTAATTGGTTTGGCTCTGCTGGTTCTTAGCCAAACTTAGCCGACCCCGAGTATCGTCTCGATCTGCGATACGCTATAGTGTAACCAGTATAGCGTTGACGCACGAGCGCGCTCGGCATGGGGACGCCACACCAGCGAAGGCACAGCACTCTATAATTCATCGCAGGCGTGGCCGACGAACGCCGGATACGTCAGCTGCGCCAGGTGCTGTGGCGAGGGTAACCTGGGATAGGGTGGTAACCTCACCGAGTGATCAGGTGACGTGCGTTCCCTAGCAACGCCTCGCACCAGCTGCGCGAGGCGTTGCTAGGCAATGCACGGTTGCGTCATCGCCAGACGCAATTTTCTGCTAACGCTCCAAGGCCGAACCAAAAGCTTAAACAGCTCCGCTGTTAAAAAATGTTCAATGGGCTGCTCACATAAATTTTATAAAGTATGTGTCCTACATTTCACGTCGTTTCTGACCTTGCAGCTGTAGCGTGAATGTAATGCTTAAAAGTTCATTGCAGTTATTTGTCACATTAGTGCATTGATAATATCCTCTACAGTCTGTTTACCTGGCCGCTTCACATTTTCTTATTTTTTTTTAAGTAGAATGTTAGGTCAGGGCTTTCTTGCAAATGTCTTTATAAATACCTCTCACTTTAGGAGTTTCAACTGCTACTCATTTTTCCTGTGCTGCTATTGCAACATTTACGCAAGTTGGATCGTGGGCGTCAAAATTTAAATGTGGGCAATGGTACCTAGCGCTGCGATTTCCGAGAAAATATTTGCAGCAGAACTTAAAATTTTCCATCCCTAGAACTGCATAACCATTTGATAAATAAAGGAGTGACCCCAATACTGACACTGTTTCTTGCTCTATATTCATTCGTTATAGTTAGCAAGAATAAGTTACATGAAAGAAAATAATCTGATGCCAAAAGGTGTCACTTGCTTTGCTAGGTTTAAGTGATCTCCTAATTAGCTGCAAATGTCTTCGTCATTGGCATACATTCATTTCTTGGCTAGCGGGGATATGTTTTGCCCTTTTCAGTTTTCGGATTGGTCAATTTGGCAATGAGATTTCTCCAATATAAATTAAGTGGTCCGACCTAAAATGCATGGCTCAATGAGGTATCGTTTCCGGAAATCGCAAGCCAAAGTGCAGTAACAGCAACGTGTACATGTGGTGACCCTGCAAAAAAGACCTAATTCCATTTAAGGTAGTTGCCGGCTGCATTACTTGATGAAAAAGAAAGATATGGATAAACTACGTTTCGACATTGTCTAAACTGTGACCAGTATATCGTGAACAGAGCATTTTTGCCCATATTATAATACTGCGAGCTGGTCAGTCATTAGGTTGCACCTTTTTAGATAAGTTTTTATTAGGACTGTCGGGTTGAAGCCTAACAATACAAGAAAAAATAACCGCTCAAATCTTGATGCAAGACAGTCTCCTGGATAAAGAATATCATGTCATTCCTTAAACAATTCAACTTCGTTGACATCTACACTACTTATACTAGCGATGTAACGCCTGGCGTACCACATGGAAGCGTGCTCGGTCATTATATTCTTCTGAATTATAAAAATAACCAGCCACCTGAAATAGCATCTTCCATACGCTTTCTTGCTGACAACTGCGTAATTCAACGCCAAATCTGCTCACCCTTCGATCGCGTCGCTCTGCCACATGACCTTGACCATATTACTAAATGGTGCTCTTCTTGGCAAATGAGCCTAAACACAAATAAATTCAAACTAATAAAATTTACACGCAAAAGGACATTTTGTGATTTCATTACTCCTTTGATAATAGCCCCGTTACACGCACCTAGCCCCTTACCTTGCCCTTCTCATTAAACATAAACAATCATGCTCTAAACACATTGACAAAATAACTGCTAAGGCCTAACATGCGCTTGGGCATTTTAAATGTAACCTTCGGAGGGCTCCTACCCTCACCAGACAACTCGCCTATGAGACAATCGTTAGCCCTCAACTTAAGTTTCCGCCACCTATCCGGTCAACTCATCAAGCTAACCTATTTGCCACCGTCGGGCCAGTTCACAATCCTGCTTCCAGGTTCATTGCCAGATGTTATCACTGTGACTCTAGCGTGACTATCCTTACCATTATATCTGCCTTGTCTCTCTTATATTTTCAACAACGCAGAACAGTGGCATTGCTGTGCCTGTTTCACAAAATATTCCACAGCATGCCGCCGTTTATCCCGTCATTCACCTGCCGTTCACCCAGCTCCTACAGCTCGGCATCTGCATCATCAACTCATCTTTCAGCATATCCTTGGCCGAAATATCGCATTCATCAGCTTTGCCACTTGCCACTGAGCACTGAAATGACCTCCCAGATGACATCGTTGGCATTTCCGAAGCCTCATGCTTCGCAGGACACCTAAGTATAATATTTCCTGAATTCGTCGCGACTACACACTGCGCATGTAAGTTATGTCTGGCGAAGTTGTGTACGTTTTCTTGCTTCCTTTGTTGCCCGTTATTTATTTTCATGTTAGTAACTTGTTTCGTCTTTACCGTCCAGCGTTGTATAAACCTTTTCACTTCTTTTTGTGGTTGTTCCCCACTCACGAAATACTCCTTAGGGAACATGTGAGACAACTGAATAAACGACAAATTGCAAGATATATTGTTATTTACAAACATGTACAAGCATCCAATGACTCGTAACCAAGGCATCCTATCACGATCTTGAACTTCATGAATAAGCGAGTAAGCAATGTGATTGCAAATATTGCTTTCATTTTGGATGAAATAAAAACTCAAGCATACCTTTTCTACAATGTCCTTGAATGCAACGTCCTAAAATGAGAGGTTTGCTGGAAACCTGAAATGTAATGAAAGTTAGATAAAAAATAACGTGGCATCATACTCTAACGTGTTATTTCGTGACAAATATTTGTAATATATATCTGTGCGAGCGCCGATTGTACCAGGTGGAGTGTAGAACGAATATTTTGATGAGCAGCTTACAGTAACAATGGCAAACTTTCTAAGCATGATTGTGATACTTGTCATTCCTTAAATTCTCTTGATACGTTTGATTTTATGTTCTTGACTTACTCTCCACCCGACGCAAGTTGTCCGCACGATAAAGTTGGTAGCAGCGCTGCCAACTTGCGCCGCTTCGTTTGCGGCCTTCGTATAAAGCTCCGAGACGCCGCGACGGCTGCACATTGCCTAGTGTCTCTGCGCCGCGCACAATGTTTGCGCCGCCTAGAAACATGGGTCGGCGAGGAAGCAGATGCTCGACGGGAATCCCGTCACACCGCTGCTCGTGAACGAATGAAACGGCTGCGATCAAGCCTGGAATACCGTGCTGGTGAATCTTCGTCCAAGCAATAGCAAAGAACGAGTGCAAAACTTGGTAAAATCTTAGCATAAGATAGTAGTACATAGCTAAACCTTGGTCGACCTCTAGCTACGCTGTTTCTTCAGCTTTGCACCACTAGTGCAAGCTGCCCTCATTTTATTACATGTAAAACAAAAGTTAAAATATATTGCAGGGGGAACATTGTTACACACTCAACACTCAGGCAAACAGGCATGTGTCCAACAAGTAAACCCAGTTCAGCTTCTGCGCAGCTTACACACTTCTCAGATTAGGTGCTCTTTCCTGATAAAAGAATGTAGTAGATGGTGGGCTTTTGGCATGGGGATCACGTAGTCCAGATCTCTAGAGGTTGTATAAACCTAGTACTAGGAAAATTTAATAATAAAGGCTTGTAGCAACCTAATTTAAAAAGCCGGGATGTTAATATCCTTTCAAACCATTCGTTGGAGAATTCCCATAACAAATATAGCACATCATCATGCACCTCTTTCTTTCCCTCTTCCCCTTCCCCCAACGACGAGCAGCTGGCTACAGGAATTTATATCAGGCCTACCTCTCTGCATTTTGTGTCAATAAACTTCTCTCTCTCTCTCTCTCTCTCTACAGTCTATGAAACAGTTATCTACTGTAAGGGCTCGAGGTAGCGTTTGCGACAAAATCCTCCAGCCACAGGGATTAGTACCTCCGGCAGTAAGATCGAGATAAAAAGTGTTTATTCTACATATTTGCAGGGGCCCCAGATATGGAAGCTCACTCCATGTGGGAGCACTTTGACTGTCCCAGCTTACTACATGTCTCAGCAAATATCAGATCACGTCAGGACACACCACTGCACCCAAGGTGCGCACTTATAAAACAGTCGTATTGTTTAGTTCACAGAACTGCGCCTCTAGTGTTGCACCCTCCCCTTTGCATTTGCCGACTGCAAGGCCATCTGGGAAACCGAGATCTTAGCCGTTCTCACGGTAACAATGCCCCGAAGTTGGCCCCTCGCATCAATCAGTGGCATCTCCGCGACGGTCAGCTTGTCATGGTCGGTGTCGAGCACTGTCGCCAGGTAGGCGGCCGCTGATGAAGGGGGTGGCATCGGGAGAAACACCCAAAGGATACGCACTGCCGGTTTGGGGTGCTTGTTTGCCCGTCACCATCTGTGTCGGGCATTGTCGCCGTCTGGGCGACGCTGATGAAAGGGGCTGCCCTGATGGAAAAAACTAATGAACGCGCCCTGCCGATTCGGGACTGAACATGGTCTCGGCACGAGGACAGGGTAGAAAGTTCGCACATTACGCCAAAAAGCAGTGCCTTGAGTTTAACCAGATTTTAAGAATGTATGTCGAAATAAATTTTATTTGAAAAGGCATTGCATTGTGTATTGGCAGCATTCATTTGGATCTGGAGTTGTGAATTGATGCGGCACGACAAATTCTTTCTTCTCCTTGCACGGCAAAGCCATTTCGTCAGACAAATCGTTTCTCGCCAGGTTTTCCTTCGAGACACCCGTTCTTGCGTGATATGTTGCAGCTCCGACTAGTACATTATTTTCCTAGTCTAGTGGTGTCATCAGGTGCCAAAAATGTTTAATAGGCTTTGAGACTTTTTCAAGGAGGGCATTGACTCATTTCTTTTCTTGAAGGGCTGATGCAGCCGCGAGTACATTTCACTGTGAGTCGTAAAGAAAGTCGGGCTGTAGTAATGTACTCAATTTTCACAGATAATTTGAATCGTTCACTTAATTTAGGTAGGCAATGTGAGGATGTACTTTGGCGCATCCGTAGAATGTGTATACCTCTACGAGTCAAAATCTTTTATTTTATGCCACCGTCACACGTATACATTTATCATAGCCCACTGTAGTTGCTTATTGGCTAAGGCATTGCTCTGCGAAGTACGAAGTCGCGAGAACAAATCCCAGCCGTGGATGCCGCATTTGGATGGGGGGCGAAATAAAAGAAAGCTCGTGTGCCGTGAATTGAATGTTCGATATAGAACCTCAGGTGACGAAAATTAATTTGGCGTCTCATCCTGCAGCATTACTGCTATCAGTTGGGGGTTATGATACATAAAACCTCAGCATTTTTTATTTTACTTCTACGGTGAAGGTTATGTTTATACCACGACACGTACCCACAACAGCCCAAGAAGCTGGCGGTACATTTCAAATAAACCAGAAGTGAAGAAATACAAGCCAATATATATATCGCGTTGTCACGTTGCGTAGCGCCGGCGCGCACTATTTTTCATTACGCAGTCATGTAATAGGCAAATTTCTAGCATTTCATTAACAACTTCACTAAAGTTTTGATTCACATGGATTCCAAAATGTGCGTCGCGTCTCCGTATTTCTTTTTCTTTACACGACATCACACGCATTCTGTCTGGCTGTTGCGCCAAGTTAGCTTTCCAATTGGACATATGTCCCAGCAGTTCAATAAAACAGCAGTTTGCTTGATCGCACAAGATTTTCTTTTTCTCATACTGCTTCTCATCAACTTCGCTTGTGAATAAGACTGCAAGCGCCACTCGCCACAGCAATGCAAACTCCGCTCCCTGAAAATAGCGCTTCATTTGTTTCGCCATCCACTTTTCACCAGGATACAGAATATGCTCACTGTATTCAGTCTGCGCGAATCAGCTGCACAATTATCCCACAAACATTCTAAACATGCTAATTTCGTTTACACTTCGTGCCTCTTGTTACTGTTAAAAAAACGTAGTCTATATGTATGAAATTCGCTCCCGCTTCAGCAAAGCTTAAAAATAGATATGGTAAAAACGCTTACTATGCAATGTGTTCCATCAGGATATTTCAACAAGTACAAACGAGTGCCCGTGTGGCATTCGTATAAGCAAGGATTCCAAGTGATCTAAACGAAAAACAAAAAAATACGTGCGTTTACCTCACATGAAAACAACCTCATTAACACATCATTTCGTGAGGAGTACTGACCCTGAAAGCAATGGATATACAATCAGCAATGTTTAACATTAGAGTGAGTAACTAAAGTGTTTCAGATTGCGCATTAGGATGCATGTTCAAGGTAGAGGTGTTAGAATTAAATATCTTTGCTATACAACTGAATAAAAACGTAGGGAATAAAGAACAGTGGAAAGTTCCTTTCCATGCCGAATATTCCGAAATAAAGAAAATAGACAAAAGTTCAGTAGAGCTTGTTTGGCAAAAAAAGTTGGTTAACGTTACTTCATCTATCAAATGCCATAACAACTGGATGTATATAAAAAAAGCCGCTTAAAATGAGAAACAGAACAATGATCAATCGTATCATAATGACATTATTAAAATAACACGACACAGTAGGTCACAAGAAACACGAAAAAGAGAGTACTGTTTGCTAAAGGGGGTAAGGCCAATAATACAACAGCATATATCACGTTCATAAAGTGCAGAGGTGGTGACATTGGTCAAAAAATGTCACAGGCCTGCGCGGCACACCCAGCACAATCACAGCGCAAGCTGGTGGAGCGGCTGCATAGGAGCTTCTTTTTAGGCATCACGCATTAGAGGCTCTTCGGAGCGAAGTCTCTTTGCGTCGTTTTCAAGAGAACAATCTGAAGTGTCCGCCCGGCTTTGACTGTGAGCGACGGCTTGTGGTGCTCTCCGCACAGCGGTCTCCTTAGCCGGACGTTGCCTGGTTGTAGCCGCGCACGTAGCTCTGTGATTCGCTTCTTCAGCAACGGTTCGTACATTGCGAGGAGGCGCCGTAAAGTGTACCGAAGAGTATCGACACTAATCTGCGTACATATCACACCTGTTGACCCATGGCACAATACGATGCGGTTGCTGATTATGGTGATGGTGATTTATTGGCATCCCCTTTGATACAGGGCGGTGACAAATAGTCCCGTAGCCTGCTTGAGTTAACCGGGTCCAGCTACATGCAATTGCTTATGCAGCTGCTACATGTCGGGAAACCTGGTAGAATACAACGCAACTTCAATGCGAAGTCCGCACCTATCGACGCTACACGATGAGCATCACACATAGCGTGACATGTGGCACGATACAATGCTAATGATGATTTATAGGCAAACCCTTTGAACCGGGGTGGTGACAAACAGTCATCTAACTACTTGATTTAATTACGTATACCATACACAATTTTTCATTTTAGTATGTTTTTATGCAGGCCTTATTGTTCTTTTACAGCGGAGATCTTAAAACCTCGCAATAATGATCATTCCGTCATCCGCAGCTTCGCCGAGCTGTGGTAGAAAGAGCCCAGAGAGAGCGAAAGCAGAGTATAAAAATAGCATCGCCCAGCATAGCGGATACGAGGTGGAGAGGAGGAGTGAGGCAGGTGGTAGAGGGGCGCGTAGAACTGCTGTCGACGCCGGCCGCGTTTCCCCGCGTTCCCGCCGAACGCGCACGGTGTGCGTGACTGCAGCCGATGCCTCTGGCGGCGGCTCGGCAAGTTTCGACCAGAGAACTGGAGACTCGTCGCTTCCGAAAGACTGAAGCGAGAGATTGCAAATATTAGCATTCTCAATCTGCACTGGCATGCCCAAAATTTATGCGCGGCTCTGCTATCGCTAACACCAGAGACCAGAGGAAATGGGGGAAGCCCAGCAACAGTTAGACAAAGTGTGTGGTTTGCCACTACTTTACTAGGCCTTCCCCAGCTCCGCTGGTCTTTGGTGTTTGCGATAGCAGAGCCACGCATAAGTTTTTCTGATCAAGACAATCCAATCATTTCTTGGCCAATTCCCCATGAAGTGTAGAAGCTTGGCGATAGCTGTGACGAACAGCAGCGGCTGCGGCGGGGGCGGAGATCGCCAACCGAATCGGCGGTTGAAATGAGCCTATAACAGCTTACGCAGTAAAATAAATTACTGTGTCTTAATCGAGACGCCCAATTCGTAAGGCTACCTAATACGTGCTTTGCTTACTCAATGACTGATATCTATTGTGCTCAGTGAACGGCTACATATGTCACTTCAATGGCTACATTGCCTACGCAACAACAGCTGTTCGTCTGCACTTGAATAATTACGAATAATGTTCATTTATATAATGAGTGAAATAATATTGATGTGGTTTAGCTTTGGTTAACCCTGGTTGATAGCAAAAGCTTCACTTGCCTGGCTAGGCTCATTGTCCAGCTGTGGCCGAGAAGTGGTTTCGCCCAACTCTACTTGGGCAACAGCGGCAATGTCTCCTTTCAGGGCTCCATAAAGGCCTAAATATAGTCCGACGTAGCGTGAACGCGCGCACATGTTATGTCACGTTCGCGAGAACAGCGGCTATAGTTCAACCGATGGTTCGACTTACAGGCGGCACCAACGTAACCGGACGCGTTGCCAATGCGCTCCCACGCGCCCGGCGTCTGATGACGCGCGCCCATGTGCCGATGGGCTATAAACGCGCCGTAATGCTCTCTTGTGGTTTGACCTCTAGCTCACAAGGTGAAAACTGTTGAGTCACCTACGACTGCCCGAGGTAGCGTAATGAAGCTTTCGCTTCCAAAATGCCGACGTCGACAAAGTTCGCACGGGTTTATTCGCCATTCAAGCACACGCGAGCGTGACCTCACCAAATGAGCGGTGGCCCTGTGTTACTCCGAAGATGCGTCGCGCCCCGTTTCGGCCACCTGTGGCGAGGACGTGGCAAAATGCTTCGTGGCGAGACTCGCGCCTGGAAAGCGGAAGACGAAAGAAAGCAGGCCGAAGTGTCGGACGCCGGCGATCAAGGCTCCAGGGAACGTGACCGTCTATGGAACACCCGTTGCCCTTGGCCAAGATGTTCACCAGGACCAGTATTACAGGTCTTAGCGTGTCTTGGTTTGCTCTGAAACCCCTCACCACAAGCATTGCGGATAGTGGTCAAGGTGTCTTCTAGGTCAGCTGTTCAACGGAGCACCGATCGTGACCTGGCTAATGGCGACATTTGCGTCGAGTATTGCGGCGCGCGCGCAGGCGTTGTGCTAGGCAGGCAGACTGCGGAGCGCTCATCTCCGGTTTGTCAAGCGTCATCTTTTCCTCACCGTTCAATATCGAGGCGTGTTCTACGTCGTGAGGTCATCGGCCTTCACTTCAGCAACCTCTCGTCTCCTGGCCACCATAGCGTGAGCTGCTTTGAACGGTTTGTTTCTCGGACTCGTGGCAAACTTAGTTCGTCAGGCCTAGCATATGTGTCATGTCATGTGCACTAACGTTCTGTGCCGTTTTAGTTTGGTTTTAGTAGATTTCGTAAGTGCTGTTTGGATTTCATCATGAGTTTGACTGCTGTTCTTGCGTCCTTTCTCATCGCACGGAATGGAAACCAAGTGTGACAAAAGTCTAATAATTGCTTTACAATTTGCATCTGTTTTTCTCGTTGTATACTAAATGAAGGGTTACTGGCATTTATAGCCATTGGACAAAAATAGTCGGCAGTTTGGAAAATTGAATTCTAGAATTCTTGAATAGAAAACGACTTGTGTAGGACATTCTATACCATACGACAACTTTCTGTGGTAACGCAACTAATGCTGCGTGCACGCGATCGCACGATAGGAACTTAAGCTCTTGTGATGCTGTGCCAAGTAGTCTGGAAATTTTGCTGGCACTTTACAGGACAAGGTAAACAACACATAGGCAGTAGGGAGTTAAATATCTATGAACAGCGAAAACGGATACTTATTTCGTAAACAAGCCTTTTTATTTGTTGTGAAATAAATCATGAACAAAAAATAGGAACAGTAACTGGCATGGGCTTTTTTTACGCTATGTAGCTTCCAGTTGCTTACATTCATGGAAGTACATGCAATGCCGATGCGCAGTAAGAAAATTGTGTCCTGGGCTTTCATATGTCTGGCTTCTCTGCCACAGAAATATGTCGCCGGGCTTACTTTGTATTTAGGATTACTAAAGTTCTCGCGCACGTATCCTAAAAAATTTAGGCGTGAAGTAAAGCAACAAAAATATTGTAGCCGTGGCTCCTCAAAGAGACTCCTCAAAACTCCGGAAAAAGATTTTGAATATCCTTAGCAAGTGGAATCATAATATTGCAGGCCATATTCGATGGAAAAACTGATGTTTCCGAAACTCGTGGCTTGTTGTAATACTCTATAACCAAAAAAATCCTGTTTTAATTTTCCGAACCTAATGGTAGCCGTGAGTTATTATCGCCTACAAACCAGAAAACATGAACTTTGCTCTATTATGAAGGGGATCATACTTCTGAATCTTCCTGGGACAGCATCCGGATTTTCACACACTGAATATGAATTCTGTTGTTTACAAGTGGTTAATTACATGACACTGGTTAGGTGTGGCAAAAACGTTTCGAGCCTATATGTTGCTTTAAACACACGGAACAGTGGGAAAGGAGCACCCATAAGGAAATTCCCTTCAGCGAGCTGCCTGGCACCAGATGCAAGGGTAAAGCGTTCGTATAAAACCATTTTTAGTCATTCTGCATTCATGTTAATGAATAGTTGAAAAAGTGAAGAGCAAGAAACGTTTTGCAATATTATGTCAGAAGTAAATTGCAAGATCGTAGAGGCTTGGGCTAGTCGTTACATGCTCGAGAGGGAAAGAGCGCAAAAAACACGACAAGAAGACAAGAAGGGAGACACACACCAGCGCTGGTGTGTGTCTGTGATGAGTAGTGCGCGACACAATGCGGTGACTTTTGTGGTGCGCGACACGGTGTGGTCATGCGCGACGGTGATATTTGTGGTGTGCGACAAGGTGCGTTGCATTTCAAACAAGAAGCAGACGACAAGGAGAGCGCGCGCCGCTCTACCGCGCCGCGCCGAAAACGACGACGCCGAAGACCGGCCGGCGCGTGAACAGGCGGCGCAAGAAAAGAAATCAAAAGAAGAAAAGCCAATCCAATCACAGAGGAACACGGAGCCTCGAGCCGCCAATGAGAAATCGACGAATCAACCAGAGCAGCAGAAAAAGGAGCCGCGCTGGCAGTAGGGGGAGGAGTTCCAGAAGCGGCACCAGGACAAGGTCGGCCACCGGATCGGGAGTTGAAGACGGCCGTCGGGTTCCGGACCCGAGCCACCAGGACTTCACCCGGCCGGGGCCTCCTGCCAACCCGTTCCTGGGCGCCGCTACTCCATCCGTTCGAGAACTGCTGCCTGAGGCCGGCAAGCGTCTGCGCCCGTGGGCAGAACGAGAGCTGTCGGGCTACGGGCCCGAGCTCTACGACCAGCTGCCCGGGCCAGAACGCCGCCGCCGTCAACCCCTGCTGCCAAGCCGCCTGCCTTCCCGGGCATCGCCACCCTGCCCGATAGTCAACTGCTGCTGCCCGAGGCCGGTGAGCGTCTGCGTCCGTGGGCAGAACCTGAGCTGTCGGGCTACGAGCCCGAGTGCCACGATCAGCTGCCCGACCAGAACGCCACCACCGTCGGCTCGTGCTGCCGAGTCGCCTGTCTCTTCCACGGAGCCAGAGCTGCCACGCTCTGGCAGCCTGTACGACGTTCCGACACAACGTCTTTTGGTGAGATCAACAACGCTTATCTCGTCGTCTCGTCTCCGCTTCGCCGCGTCAAGACTGTAGTGCATACGCACACCCGCAGCCTGCCCGAACTTGCCTCATATCATGAGCGTTCTAGCTACGTGTTCTTATGTTATCTTTGTGTGTTTGTTTTTATGGGTTAATTTTCGTTTCTAGTTTCATTAAAAGTTTGTGTGTGTGTGTTTCCCAACAAACGGCTTTGTACTCGATTGGGTTCTGGGAGGCTCCGCCTCAGAGAACCGCCAGAAACCATTAACACAAAAGAACCTGCTCATCACAGTGTCTCCCTTCTTGTCTTCTTGTCGTGTTTTTTTTTTTGCGCTGTTTCCCTCTCGATTATGTCAGACGCTTCTTGGGACTTCGTAAGGGTAAAGCCACAAAGTTATGTAATTCTTCGTACGTGTTACATGTCGTGAGACTCCAACATTTGCAAGCTGGAGCCTGAGTGTCATGCAGAGCCCCACGTACTGCCTAATAAGTGAACAAAACCCGCCAGAAGCCATCTCAGAAGAATGTCGACGTTTTTGCGATCAGCAGTAACGCAATGTATCGACACAACATACTGCATCCGACGAAAGGCGCAATCTATAAACCTTGTATGCAGCCGGGAGGACCTCGCGCATTTTTCTCTGACCAGGCAACGTCACCTACTGCCGCAGAAGAGAAGGTCCTCCATAACGTGTATGTGAATACTTATCCAGACAAGATTGTCTTAATGTGTAACATGAAAGTTTGACACCGCCCACCACGAGATAGTTTTGAATGATTTTTATAGCGTTGGCATTCTTAGTGTACTTAACGCACTTTCCGGGGGTCGACATGCAAAAGGACGTATGTATTTCTCTATGGGTTTAACTATGTGTGTTTGTGTCTAACTGCTTTAGCGCCTAAATGAGTTGCTGGGTAGTCCATGGTTCAATGAGTAGCGCATCCAGCAGTGCTGAGGGAACATGGTTACAAACCAACAATCAGACCCACTTGGTTTGCCGAGTATGTGGCAACGTGTACGTATGTACCACTCTTCAAACAACTTCTTTCACGCCGTCATGGGTCACTGTAGATGCGGAACTTAGTATGTACCGCTGTGCAATGAAACTCGTTCACGCCGACTTGGAATACTGGTTATGTCATTAGTTACGTGCTGGTCTTCAATGAACGGCTTTGATGTCAATTTCGGTCACTGGCTATGCATCAGTATCTGTGTGCCCTTTGCAATGGCTGAAAAGATCCCTTAAATGTACGCTATGCTGCGGAGAATCGAACTACCCGCACCAAGGATCTTCAAAGGACAGCAACCTGACGCTTTAGCAGGCTGCGTCACTAATGCACGGCGTATGTGCCGCTTCGGGACGAACGTCTAGGCATGCGCATCGCTTCGCTTGCGCGGCGCGGTGCTATATGTAGATGTAGTGCAGAAGGAAGGAAAGTGCCCCCCCCCCCCCCCGGCCGAGTACTGTGAGCGTTGTGCTGAAGACGCTCGGTAAAACGCCATGCAGTAAATGTCAGTACGCTAATCTTACAGACAAGCACATACTTCGCACATTTACGATAATTCAGGTGAGGGTGCTTCGGCCGTACTTTCTTTAACATTATGATATTTGCAGTAATTAGAAACAATGAAGCGTACTGCAGTAGTCTTAGTTCAGACTATATCCGACAGGCTAATTTTTTTCCCAACATTCCATTAAAGTTTCACGAAACTTTTTTTAATGCTGTGGCCGGCACTGCAGCTACCTGACCAACCTAGACTGCCTACATGAAAGACTATACATGAAATGAACAACGAAGATCAGTGTTCATACATCTATATAAAATTATTTTACGTTAATTAACAATTACGTATTCTGCGGAAAAAACAAACACTATTACTTTGTACTACTAATGCAACACATTTTACTGCTGTGTATTACTGTGTAAACTCACATAGATACCGTGGTGTTGTTTTCCAGATGATAATAAGCAATATATGAAGCACGCACTCTGCTTACCGTGTAACGTTTTCTGCAGTTCATATGTCTATCGCCATGGCTGTAATATTGTGCCCATGAAATAGCTGTAAATATAGAGAACACATCTCAAATGATTCTACTTCTAAAAACTCAATTTATGGCCAGAACAGCATTTTTTTAAGTTTGTATAACCTACCTTATTGTATTTAGAGCTGTGTTGACTATGCTCTAGTAGCGATATACTATTGTGCTAAGAAGGCAAACGAGTGTTTATTGAAGACATTTATATATATAACGTGCGAATTTACCCCGACAGTGCAGTACGTATGCAGGAGACCTAGCCTAAGCGATATAATTGTATATTGAAATAAATGAACACATAAAAATAACCGCTAATTGATACTTTATTTAAAATAAAACATTCTTACCGCTTATAGAGATGACATAGCATATCAAAAAATGCAGCAATTTTGGCATCCTTCCTGGAGGCAGAGATTCTGAAAATGAGAATCGCGGCAGCCTCGCGCCATCTGTATTTGTAAGTGAAGTGACGTGAGTTGAGTCTCAACTGAGAAAAGGGCAAACGTCCAGTTTCAAAGCAGACTTCTTAGCCTTTGGTTGTTTTCCACTCAATTTTGTTTAGGCATTTAGGAGAATCATACGTATAAGATGACCTTTCTGTCATACCAAAGCTTTCTCGCGCTACACGGGATTGTTCTTGCACTTTTATACACGATATGAAACAAGGTCTAATAACTTGAAATATCTTGAGACTCACTCGTTAGTCACCCCTAACGTTCAAAATTATTTATTTGTCATGTATTATCACTCGCTTTCTCGGTAACTGAAAGCAGTTTATTTACAGACTTTGTCGCATTGCATTGGTGATTGGTCAGCTTGTATGCAAATATTACGAAACTGTGACAACAATAGCTCTGCAGTCATGTACTTGACCTTACTTTGGTTCTTAAATTACTGGAATATCAGAGGTGGCATGCCGCGTGCATGTCTATTCAGGCTGACCTTAACTCCATCTTCTATAATACATAATACACACCCTCGTCAAAAGTAGTATATCTCAAGGTAAAATATTCACCACATAGTATGCCTACAGCTGAGTGATATCGGTTTTAGGTTTTTAAGAGGCGTTCGCGTGCCATAAAATCTCGCGTGGCCATTGAATGTTTTGTGGCAGGTACAGTCGGCGTCACCCTCGTGTGAAACGCGAGAACGGCGGCCTCCGAGGCACTCCGCAGGCAACCAGCGACATCTAACGCTAGCTGCTAGGCCCGACGTCTAATGGTAGCTGCTGGGCATATTTGGGCCCAGCAACTACGGTTATACGTCGCTGGCACGCTCCTTAGCACCCAGGCAGCCGCCGTTTTCGCGCTCCACACAAGGGTGACGCGGACTGAAAGTCCTTCCGGTCTTCACTGTCATATAGTAGGCTAGTGGTGTGAAAAATGTGGTGCAGCATGCTCATAGATTTTTTTAAATGTACGCGTGCTATTTTCAACTAGCAGGTATGTTCAACCATAGTGTTCTATGGGGCACACGTGTTCACACTTCGACCCTATCAAGGTTATCCATTCCAAACAAAATCAGTCTGGAAAAATGAAGTAGTAAGCGTCGTTAACGCCAGTATTTAGCAGAGTTTAAAATCACATTGAAAAATATAACGGTATATAATCAGTAATGCGTGGAACAGTTTGCGCAACCCTCTACCTGTAACAACGTTCCTTATAAATCAGAATAATTTACCTTGCGTTAAGTTTCACGTTGTTCACCGCTAGAATTGTAGGGATAAAACAATGATTGCATGTAGCCGCATGGACATCTATGCATCTCCTAGATGTTTTCCGTCCACTCAGGAAGCTAGAAGATACTTATCTTTGTGGGTAAAAAGCTTACTTTTGATGTATATTAATGTGTTCATGCGGTATACATTCAACAGTTGAGGCACAACACTCTCTGCGACACAAAATGCCCAGAAATACCACAGTATCGCCATAAGAGCGACGCAGTCAAGCTGATCGCAACGTCTTAGACTATTACGAAGACTTGTAGTTGTTGTGGCAGTATGAATAGAAGAGAACGTAAGCTACGGGAGTACGAGATGTTGTGCTAGGGGTCCTCTGATGGAATCCTACCATCAGACAATTTGATTTGTGTGTGGATATAAAGCAAAGCACTTTCTAAGCGACTTTGCCACCCCTGTTCTGTATCGGGTATGTTTCAACCCTCTTTTCTGGGCCGAGCCCGGAGGTCATGCATAGCCACGCGAACTAAATTACATAATTTTCAGGTTTGATCCCTCTTTCACACTACTAAGTATGACACGACATAAGATGAAATGCATGCGCTGTCCATGTTTTGTTTCAAAACATTTGTTTGAGGTCTGTCATTATCAAAATTCTGAGGAATAATTTTGTCAAGAATGTAAGACCTCGTCATCATAATCATCATCATCACCAGCCTATATTTATGTCCACTGCAGGACGAAGGCCTCTCCCTGCGATCTCCAATTACCCCTGTCTTGCGCTAGCTGATTCCAACTTGCGCCTGCGAATTTCCTAACAACATCACTCCACCTAGTTTTCTGCCGTCTTCGACTACGCTTCCCTTCTCTTGGTATCCTTTCTGTAACTCTAATGGTCCACCAGTTATCCATCCTACGCATTACATGGCCTGCCCAGCTCCACTTTTTCTGCCTAATGTCAACTAGAATATCGGCTATCCCCGTTTGTTCTCTGATCCACATCACTCTCTTCCTGTCTCTTAGCGTTAGACCTAACATTTCTCGTTCGATCGCTCTTTGTGCGGTCTTTAACTTGTTCTCGAGCTTCTTTGTTTACCCCAAAGATTCTACCCCATATGCTAGCAACGGTAGAATGCAATGATTGTACACTTTTCTTTTCAACGACAGTGGTGATCTCCCAGTAAGGATTTGTTAATGCCTGCCGCATGCACTCCAGTCCAATTTTATTCTTCTATGAATTACTTTTTCGTGATCAGGGTCTCCTGTGAGTAATTGACCTAGATAAACGTACTCCTTTACAGACTGCAGAGGGTGACTGATGATCCTGAATTCTTGTTCCCTTGCCGGTATATTGAACATTATCTTTGTCTTCTGCAAATTAATCTTCAACCCCAATCTTACACTTTCTAGGTTAATCTTCTCGATCATTTGCTGTTATTCGTCCCCAGTGTTGCTGAATAGGACAAGGTCATCTGCAAACCGAAGGTTGCTGAGATATTCGCCGTTGATTCTCACTCCTAAGCTTTCCCAGTCTAAGAACTTGAATACTTCTTCTAAGCACGCCGTGAATAGTATTAGAAAGATTGCGTCTCCTTGCCTGACCCCTTTCTTGATAGGTAACTTTTTACTTTTCTTGTCGAGAACCAAGGTTTCTGTGCATCTCCTTGTAGATATTTCCCAATATATTCACGTATGCATCCTGTACTCCTTGGTTACGTAATGCCTCTATGACTACTGGTGTCTCTGCTGAATCAAATGCTTTTTCATATTCTATGAAAGCCATATGGAGAGGTTGATTGTACTCCACAGATTTCTCTATTACCTGGTGTATGAGATACATATGATCCATCGTAGAATATATATTCCTGAAGCCAGCTTGTTACCTTGGTTGGCTGAAGTCAAGTGTTAACTTTGCCCTTATACTATTTGAAATTACCTTGGTGAATATTTTATGCAATACTGGAGCAAGCTAATTTGTCTATAATTCTTCAATTATTTACCGTTTTCCTTCTTGTGGATGAATATAACGTTGGCGTTCTTCCAGCTTTCTGGTACACTTGAAGTCGTAAGGCATTGCGTATGAAGAGCCGCAAGCTTTTCAAGTATGATATCTCCTCCATCCTTGAATAAATCGACTGTTATTCCATCTTTTCCAGCAGCTCTTCCCTTGGTCATGTCTTTCAAGGCCCTTCTAACTTCATGGCTAGTTATAGAAGGGACCTCTGTATGCTGTTCATGACTACTTCGAATAAAAGTAGCTTGGCTGCTCTGGGAACTGCACAGGTCTGTATAGATTATTCCGGCGCATTTACAATGTCATCGAAATTGCTGATGATATTACCCTGCTCATCTTTCAGTGCACACATGTTGCCTTCTCCTATGCCTAGTTTTCTTGTCACTGATTTCATACTGTATTCATTTTTTACTGCTTCCTCAAACTTTTCCACGGAATAATTTCGGATATCTCTTTCTTTATTCTTGTTGACAAGTTTCGACAGTTCAGCGAATTCTATCTGACCTCTCGAGTTTGACACTTTCATGTTTTCCCGTTTCTTTATTAGGTCCTTTGTTCTTTGAGAGAGCTTACCTACTGGTTGCCTTGGTGCCTTACCTCCCACTTCAATTGCTGCTTCTGATATCAGCCTAGTTATGGTTTGATTCACTACCTCTATGTTGTCTTTATGTTTCTGTTCTAAACCTGCATATTTATTTGCGAGCACCTGCCTGAATTGTTCTGCTTTTACCCTTACTGCGTCTAGGTTGGCCTGTTTCTTTTTGACTAATTATATTCTTTATTTAGGTATATTCAGAGAAATCCTAGACCTCACTAAGCTATGATCACTGCACTTCACCCTACCTAACCCTTCTACATCCTGCACTATGGCAGGATGGCAGAAAGTAGGAAATCAATTTCATTCCTTGATTTTCCATTAGGGCTTCTCCAGGTCAACTTCCTGTTGCTGCGCGTCCTGAAGAAGGTATTCATTATTCGGAGCCTATTTCTTTCCGCGAATTCTACCAACATCTCTCCTCTAGTGTTACTAGAATCGATGCCGTAGTTTCCAATTGTTTGCTCGCCAGCCTGCTTTTTCCCCACTTTTGCATTGAAGTCGCCCATGACTAGAGTATACTGAGCTCGCATCTTTTTCATTGCTAATTCAACATCTTTATAAAACTTATATTTTTTGGTCATCGTGGCTGGAGGTTGGGGGGTAGGCTTGTTCTACCTTCATTCTATACCTCCCATTCAGCTTTATTACAACTGCTACCCTCTCATTATAGCTGTAGAATTCATCAATGTTGCCCGCTATGTGCTTATGGACTGGAAATCCTACTCCGAATTTACTCCTATCTGGAAGACCTCCAGTAGCAGAGGACGTCAACAGTCAGCACTGTATAAGCCTCACCAGTTCTTTTTACCTCACTAAGGCAAATAATATCCCAGGCAATGCCTGATAATTTTTCAATAGCTCTGCTAAACTAGCCTCACTTGATAGGGTGTGAGTGTTGAACGTTGCCAGGTGCAGTTTCCAGTGGCGGCCTGTCCGGACCCAGAGATTCTTAGCACCCTCTGCCGCGTCGCAGGTCTGACCGCTGCCTTGGTCAGGTGCTCCGAAGGCGCTGGGGAATGAGGGCCATGGGTAAATTGTAGGAGTGATGAGGGAAGTAGTAGGCGATTACTGCACCAGCGAGGCCAATTCCTGTTCTGGTGAGGGAGTGACATTGTTGAAACTTAGGGGGCCTTCCTAATTTGGTTGAACCCTGACTAGTATAGCCCCAATAGCTCTCGGCGATATTTCTTTTTCTTTTTTTGCCGGTTCAGGCGCCACTCCATGCCTGAAAATGTAGTGGACTGGAAAAAATCGAACACAACACTACACGTCTATGCATGCAACACCAAAATCTTCCAACCTAACTTCAGAATGACCCTAAATCATTGAGAATTGAAATCTCATATGTTCGTACTCTGCATCCGTTATTAATTTACGTAATAGTGCCACTGAGAGCATCGTTGACTTCACGGATGTACTATCAGACTCGCTTTCATTTTGCGGTCGAAACTCTTGCGTGCGACTCACGCATTAAGAACAAAAAACAAAAAAAACTTCCGCAAATTACGCGTTGAAGACTACAAGAAGATTTGCGCTTATTTATAAGTACTTCCACACACTAAATGAAACTCAAATTCTGCCGTCGTCTAAATACACATGCGAGACACGCACAGCCTTAGACATACCCTTACATAATACGTCGAAGAGAAATCTATAGAGTACACCAATACTAAAAGCGATCCGCTCAGCCCATTTCCAAGGCGCGGTACTCTCCACGTGCGTGTGGCAACAACCATGCGGCGATTTCTTAAAATCAGCTGATGTAGACTGCAGAATAATCAGTATCTAACCTAATACAGCCTTTATTTTTTATAACTCGCGAAATCCGAAAATAAAGTCTTAGTTTAACGGAAACTCACGTGAACTATCTACATATCTCTGCGAAGAAAAACCACTGACGTTATATCCTTTCTCGAGCGTTCAGCTGTCACGTTTTCCTGAAAGCCAACATCAAATTAACTCAAAATTTTGTTCAGAAAGTTCCTAAATTTACAGAACGTTCGTTATCACTAAAGTTCCTCAAACCAAGTCTTAACGTTCTGTAAGACCTGGTATGAGGAACTTTAGTGATAGAATGGTGTGGCAATATAACCCGCATATACCGTAAGTAATATAGATAGAATGGCGTGGCCTATACGCACATATACCTAAATATGTACAGAACCTCAAGGCGGCGTCGACACTGTCGGAGACGGTGACGACGAAAGCAGACATTCGCTTGGAGTGTCCATATATTGCAACAAAAGGTTATCAACTTCCTTAAACGCTCCAATGAATCTCCAAAAAGTCAACGCTGTCAAAATCGTGAACTCTGAGTCAAGGCATGTGTTCTAGTGACGTCACTAAAACCACATGTGCCGTTTAACATTAGAAATAACGGCTGCTAAAGTAAGCACATTTCTAGTTCCTAAAGAATGCCTTGGGATAAACCCGGCCGGCACTCTTAGCAATACAACAAATACTTTCAATGCAAGGTCAGTTTCTTTCTAAAAAGCTTGCGCTTCACTGCGCAATAATTCCGTACTATTAAATGAGCAAGCTTTCTTATTTTCCTCTGAATCACGCGTAATCTTATCTTCAACTGTGTGGTATTGTGGCAACTAGAATATGCATTTTGTGTTATGCAAACCTGTGTTATGACTTCCACAATTGGTTGAGCATAATACTGCGCACGAGGAACAAAAATTGTGTGGGGCTTACGTAGTCTGACACTTGCGAAACAAATGCGCAGCCTACCACTTTTCTTGCTTTCATTCAACGAACGAAACGCGCTCTGCTCTTCATGTCTTGGACACAAGCTGTTTCTGCAAATGCAGATCGTTTCTTGCAGCTCAGAACTTGCGAGGGAACGAATCAAGCACGTAAGTGTGAAGAAAACGACATGTGTTTGACGTGAAGACGACATGAGTTCTACGGGCTCTGAGAAACGCAACTCACTGCGCCAAGATTCCATTTGTAGAATCCAGGCAATTTCCTAGTTCGTCAACCGGTTGGCGCCACAGTGTGTTCGAAACTCCAGCGCATCAGGCCTATACTTGCCAACAATGTTTTTACCAATATACCCGAGTATGAGTTTATACACCATTAAATCATGTTTCCTTGCTTTTCTGCGAAATATAGTGATTTTCTTTTATTTCCTGCGGTACAAATAGCAATACTGCGACAGCTTGCTTTTCCTGCATTACAAATAAGCGTTGTGATTAGTAGATTCCTTCTTCACCTTCTTCACAGTGTATCAGATAAAAATACATCTCTCCAATGGTAGACTTGAAAACCGGGTTTACCATCGAAAAATATCTAAGTACTCTCAATTAGGCCAGAAACGCACGCATTGTCCACTTGTGCTGATGCTAGCATGCGCTTTGAGACAATTAACGCACCCATCACATCCCGTAGCAACACATTCCAATATTTTCCGCGAGGACACAGTCAAAGTAACAAAAGCTTGAATAACTTTTGGCCATATTATTGTCGCTCGTGTCTGTCACCTCATGTAGTAACAAGTTGTTTATGAAACGACAGCACGCCAGTAATGCTGAGCCTTCCCTTCGGTAGCTACCGCTTTGGTGCATTACGGACATGAGATCCCACCGGCGAGCTGCCTGGACAATGAGGAATCGCAGGGTGTGGCCGGGTGAAGGAAGGCAGCAAGTGACGTTGGAAGACGGTGGCACGATACAAAGGAGTTATTTGACCCCCGCCTGTGTGAAGGGGGCGGAATTATGTTTAGTTCTCGGCACAAATTCGCTCCTTAGTAAATAGCTTATTTTTGCAAATCAATGTACGCCATAGTTGCTACAACATTTTAGCACAAGCACTGCATTGTCGGGCAGCCAGTAAATTATCCTAAACCTAACCAGCAATCCACGTGCGCTCCTACTTATTTCCCCAAATTTTTTTGGAACCAAGTACGGAATGCGTGTCAACTCACAACAATTGGCTACCGCTAATACACAAGCATGCATTACAAATATAACACTTGCGATAATCCAGATGATTACGCGGTTGTGAACATCATAGCATAGAAAAAGAAAGAAGTAAGAGTTGCGCTATGAAGTCCTTATGTCCTACTACACGCAATGTCCTACAAGGCGCACGGGGTGCACGGGGCGCGCACTGATTAGCGGGAAACATTGCGACCTTGGGTGGCCTCGCGTTTGGTCTTGAATCTGTCTAGGGAGTGAAAAGCTCAGCATTTATTAGGAATTAAGGCCCTGGGTGGCAGGAAAGTGGGTGATGTATTCTTCGATAAGTGTGAAGGCCTATGTAGCTGCCGCTCTTAAGAGAGTAGCGGGACGCTCAGAAGGCCTAGCCCGTAAATGCGAAAAACCGTGGACGCACAGGTCCGCCGTCCCCAGAGTATTGCAGCGGTGCATCGTAGTGCCCGACTTAATACCCGTTGCCAGTTAAGCCCCGCCCTGTGTTACGGAGACCAGCCAAAGCTTCAACATGTCGCCACTCACCGAGCTCCGTCCTGTGCAATGACAGCAACGCACGTAGCAATCCCCGTCTTGTGCTACGGCAGATACCTACTTGTCAGGCCACGTCATATGCAACTGCAGTGAGCTGGCAACTTCAACCATCCTGTGCGACGGCTGTTGCTCCGAAACCTTGACATTTGTGCCTCGACATCACATGGTTAGTATTTCCTATCGAATACGACTGTATATATTGTATAGTTTTGTACGATCTTAACTCTTGTAGGGGCAGTTTCTTTGTTAGGTGCTTTTACGTCATGCCTGTTCTTGAATTATGTGTGGTTTTTACGAGCAAATTGTCCCTCTCTTCTTTTAGTGCAGCGGAAGTTGTAAAAGAAATAAAGGTGCAAATTTGGAGTGATGTATCAGTGCAAAAGAAGCATTCCGACCAAAGAAAGAAGGAAGAAAACAGGGCCACATTCAAGCTGGTTTATACTTTTCAGAACAAATTCTCTTATATGATTTAGGTAGATCACAGGAAAACACTAGGAATGCGGGAGATGGAAATTCCAATTGATAAGCAACACGAGAACAAGGTGAGATCAGGAGTCAAGGTTTCGAAAAGGGGACTTGTCTTTTTCTAGGCGACATATGATCCCCTCGGCACATTATATATAGGTACGGTTCTACTAATGAGGAGAGAAGGTAAGGGCCCTGGGCGAGGTAATGAGCGAGAAAGTGTTAGCGGCGAGGGTGTAGAATTGGAAAGAATGATAATGTGCTGCTGATAGTCGGTGGAGGAATTTGAGGCAGCGCGGTGGATTAGCCGGTTGACTTGTCATTGTACGTTCCACTTTTCGTGGAAGGGGCCTCGACGACTGGGAGAGGGGGGGGGGAGTATCAATAAATGATACCAAATGAAAGGACTGAGGGCAACATGAACAAAATCTACTTCTAAGGCACTAAGAAAATAATACACAACAAACCGAGTATGATGCTAATGTCTGTAAATGATCTCCAAAGTTCGAACATGAATATTTTCAATTTATTGTGACGTAAAGCTCTTAATAGTACGCTGCAGAATTTGTTGTCGCAACGGGCGTAATCTCAGATGCTTTGATGGTTTCTTTTGTTAGGCTGACCGTCTTGACAAATCTTTTGCAGCCTTTATAACGGGCGCTCACTCGCGTTATTTTTATTCTATGAATAAATGGACATTCAGGCCACGGCTACCACTCTAATATTGTTGACGTATACGGTCGTTCCGCACAGCGCCATCACTGCAACTTAAGCGCGACGAACACCGTAGACAGAATGCATTCTTCCGATGTGGCGTGTGGACTTAGGCCGTTTTGTTCGATGACCGCTTGATCTATGCGCACCGTCTGTCTCAGTTATACATAAGCCTAACAACTTTCGAGGAGCCCAGCAGACGAGGTACAAACAACGAACCTGAACATGTACAAAAAAGTGCATTCTCATGTATACCTTTGTGTTCCATTTGGTTTCGTAACTTTTCTAGTGCTGTTTTTGAAATGATGCTTCTCCAAGTAGCTCCAATGCAACTTGAAATACAGAATGAATGTGTGTGGTTTAGTGGCGCAAGGGCCAGGTATGGCCAAAGAGTGCCATGCCAGTGTTTGTTAGTTCGCAGTGAAGTGATGAATTCTGAGAGGTAGATGTGACGGGGCTGTAAAGGGGCCTAAAATAGTCGCTGTTAAGTGCGTAAAATCAACATATGGTAAGATAATGGCAATGACTAGTGACGTGTACTATGGATATAAAAAATGCATTGCAACAAGCACTACTACCTGAACAGAGCCCTTGAAACACAAGGGCCTGGAGGCATGTGCTATGCAGAACTACTATCACAGCGGCATCCTCTGGAGAGAGGATGCGCTGCGAATGTATTGGGCTAATAACATGTAACACAACTTCGTTCAAGAGACCGAGGGCTGCTTTGGTGTTAAACAGTGGTTCTTCACCAAGAAACATAATGGGATGAAGAGGGACATGATATCGGTACGCTTGTGGAAAATATTTCTGTCTCTCTGTTTCGGCTTTCCGACAATCCAGAAGGACGTGCAGGACGGTTAGCCTCTCACTACATCTACCGCAAGTTGGTGGTTCATATCCGGTCAGCAAAAAATTATGGGTGCCAACTGTGTGTCCTATTCTGAGACGACAGTTGAAATAGAGAAGTCAACGCGCAAAATGCATGTCGACCTAAATTTTTAGGGTCATATCAAGCGTCAGACATGTATTACGCAACTGTCGCCCTCTGCCTCAGAAACTCGCACGGTGCTTAGTTTCTTAGGGTGCCCAAGAAAAGGCTGTTAACATATATCACGGGAATTCAGATCAAACAAGGTAAACAGCGCCTTGTTTCTAGCTTGGTGACCATGTGTTGGCGTTGAGATACCATTTTGAAGGTATAGTGGTGCAAGGTATGGCTTCACCAATAGTTTGTAGATTAGTTTATTAGTTCGTGTGTACGATGAATAAGACTACTTGTGAGATGAAGTTTGAGATCTAAAAACCTGTTCATATTATCTCACGTCACCTCAACCAAAACTCTTTTAAATTTTGGGCACAGCAAAGAAAGGATTATGAAAAACATAATTTTTTTCAGTTGCACAAAATGGCTAACTCATTTTTACCAATGACTACGAAACTTTTTTCATACATGTAAAAGAGATTGTTTTTCTTATATATATGAACTGTAACTGAATTTGTTTTAGTTTTGTTTAAATATAAAACACGGAAGAAGGTAAAAAAAGGTGAAAATTCAAAATTCTTTATAAAATTTCATGTTCTCACAGCAGTCATTCCAGCTATTTCTCCGTGTTGTCCTGAAGACGAAGAAGCCGATAAAAATGTTTCAGAGTTGAAAAACATAACGCGTCTCTGCAAAGAAATTGCAAACTTGAAAAAAATTTTGCTTTTTGAGGCATATTGAGCCGTCAATTGCATAGTGAGGTGGTCCAAGTAAAAATATTAAAGATAGTAAGTTACACAGTACAATTCAATGGCATTTATTTCTGAACGTTTAATCGGAACAATCTTTGTTTTAAGCGAGGAAATAATTCTGGAAATTGAGTCCTTGCGTTCAACGCCAGCGTTGCTCCGTGCTTGCTCTTCACTGCAGTGCACGCTGGAGCCGACGTCAAGGAGGCGCATAAAAAAGCACTGTGCTCCAAGTGGAAGCTCTTCATATTTTGCTTTTGAAAACTTCGCTGGCGTGTTCATTCAGATTTGGTTACTTTAAACTCTTGGGTCACTGAGTATGACGTAAGTCCCATATGCACCGTTGAGAGGTATAAAGGCTTGATGTGGTGAAACCACCGTATTCCTTTCAATGGTAGCGCTGGTAAAAATGCTTATTTTTTACAAGTTTGTTTTGTTAGACTAGGTTTTGTGGGCGCTTGGAAATTTAAGATGGCGGCCATGGTGCGAAAATGTTTTTTTTTTTTCGCTGGGTTATTGTTTGTCAAAGTAACCCAATAAGCCATGATTTTTTAAAAAGAAATCGAAGATGGTCGAGCACAAAGTATCGATCAGTTGGCGTGGATTGACCCAGCTATCTTTATAAGATTTCATGTAACCACATATATCTAAGAAATATGATGAGTTTTTATTCGTCATTTTCAGGTCGCTGGACTAAACCTGAACTTATTTTCTTTATTTGTAATACCTGCAGGAGTGATTTGTACATGGAAGCGACAAAAGTACAAGAAAATTTGGTGCTGGCTAGGTGCTTTGTTTGATTATGCAAGCTTTCTTCATCAACCTGGCAACAAATTTTATTGTGAAAGAGTCAACATATGTCTTTGTGATACCAAGTTTTAGGAGTGGGTGTGTATATTGTCGCATGGCAGGAGGTTCTTTGTAGGGTTGTTATACATACAGAACACATGGTCCGTTTGGAGTATTAGGTTAAGGTCTTATAATTGCTTACACCTTTGTAAGTAATATTTCAGTATCCCAATGGCACGTTTAGGCCGGTCAAACACAAAGAGGGTAATAATACAAAGTACACATCAATGCATCTAAAAACAAGGTCTACAGATCGGTTTATCGGTTCACAGTTGGTACTTCCAAGAAAGGTGACTACATGTGAGGTAAACATTAAATGGAAAACCTGCTCATATTTTACCGTTAGAAAAAGCATTGTTAGACATAGTAAAATGCTGCCATTACCTGAGAACGATATTAAGATCATCTTCAGGATCCCTGGAGGAGTAAATATTGCCAAATTGGGAGTCACATGAGTGGCTGCCGCAATAACAACGGCAGCTTGCATTGAGGCGGCCAAATGAGGGAATGATATAATATGCCCTAACACGCCACCGAACATAAATGTTGTCAGCACGCCACTCGATGAGAATGCAACCAAGTATGCCACAATTAGATATATTATCGTCAATCACCTTGCCCACGAGGTTTTCAGAAAGGTGTAATCTTGCAGAAAGCCTTAGATATCATACAAAGTAGCAATATCTACTTCCATTCAATATGCTGGTTCCCTGAACACCTGGGAAACATCGTGAAGGCCCCCCGGCATCTCAACGATATGACCATAAGAGCGCGCGAGAACTAATCCTCCGAAGCACCGCCCTTGCGGGTCCGGATCATCTCCGAGAGAACAGGAACGCCCCACTTACATATAACGAGCTCACTGAACACTTCTACCTCAGCCGAAGAGAATTTGCCACACCACGTCCCTCACTCAAGAGACCACAAGCACTAACTTTGAGGCTACTTCAAACCAATACATACCCCACAACCAAATGCCTACACTACTACTTGGCGGAACGATTCCCCTATACACACTGCGTGAACTGTAATGAATCACTTAACCTCAAACATATGATCTGGCCTTGCGACCGAACCACCAGTGCCGATTGCACTCAGGTCCTGGCCAGGTTCGAAGACGCCATTCACCAGCCGTATCTGGCTGAACACCTTTGGGCAGTCCAGCAAGCCCACGACGCGGCCGCGAAGCTCTGTCTTCCGGTCCCGACGTGGGAGTAATCCTTCTATGGGTCACCCCATAGCCTTGCAGCACGCAACAGTTTTCCATCCCACAATCATGTTATCCCACCCCACCTAACACAAAGCTGTCAAACGACAAATACATCTTGAATCGTTCTTTATTTTAAACAAATGTTCAATGAATAAATTCTATTTTTATAACTTAAAAGAACCTAAAAGTTTCAACGTAAATGAATATTTGTATAATACCTTCCCATAATCTTGTTTGTTGGACGCCATGGTTGCACGCCATCAACAACGCCTTGCTTTTATAAATAGATCCTCCTATTCAACCTAGGTAAATGACAAATATATTTCAGACCGTTCAAAGGTAACAAAGATATATGTTAATCGCTGTTTATGTTTCTATTAAACAGCCAAGAACAGTGTAATACAGAGATCCATAATCTTCACGCACATTACCTTTGAGAATATTGTGAATGCGGAGGAAAAATTAGGGGCAACAGTAACTTGGAATTAAAAGTTACTATTTACATCAAATCTCTGAGGGCACTTACATTGCTGCTTCATAAACGATGAAAATACTCGAGGGACTTTCCTACTAGAACTAGAAATATAGCGTAATGACATAGACTGTTAATTTCGTCCCATGTGTTGATTCATCCGCAGCGCAGCTTTATTGGTAAAGCCTTTAGTGACCAAGCATGCACTAAGTTTATGTGCACGTTTATCGTACACCTTCCACGAGGACCACAAAATTTAACTACATATTTTTTGTCTCTCTAATTTAGTAAGTATATTTCATCAAGCAGAAAGATGAAAGATTTGTGCAGCTTATTGAATTGATTCATTATAGACGCCTATCTTTAATTCCGGTGACAAGGAACTTGAATCAGCCTCATACGGAAAGCCTAGAAAGTGTTCGGGGGTAGAGAGTAATTTAAAGCTTTTTAGATGAATTTGAATAACGAGCCAAATAAAAAATATACAACTTTTAGAAGCCGCCCGTGAGTCATCTTTTCAACCACCCATAATAATTTCCTCAAGTTTGTGCCACTGACGTCGGAATCAGGAACGCCTGCCGAACTACGACAATTACAAGACTAAAATGTCGGCGTTCTGCAAAATACTACACTCATATACACTTCTAAATGGCGTAAGCATCCTTTGGCTACGAAGGCCGGGTTTGGTCGGAAAATCATCATTTGAGAAGGTATCTTTGCACCACACCTTTGATAAACTTCGGCAAAAACGCAGATACTTAACTAGGAATCCTAGGAAATGTAGCATCGAAAGAGATTGGCGAGAGTTGCCTCCATAGAAATATCGCTGGATGGCGTAATTAACGTTGCAAATTTTAATTGTCATGTTCGACTTGTGTCTGAAGTAAGCAAAATGGGAAAACAAAAAATCAGATGCCGGCCTTCGTGTATTAGGCTGAGTTAGCTCAAAGCATTTGGGGGTTTGCAAGGTAAATGTAGGCATTTTAGGAGGTGCGCAGCAGAAAAATAAACAATTCGACCGAGACACTTTGCATTGCTTACGTGTGCAAATGCGAAAGCATTATCTTTGTATACTTCGGAACGCCATAAGCCCACTCATTTTATGCACGCATGACATGGCGTCAGCTCTTCCCCATTGGCTGCGCCATCACGTGCCCTATGACGCACGCACTAGGTCATACCTTCTCTCAGCCAGATTGCGGCGACGTGACGTGTGCAATGACGCATGTACTAGGCACATCTTTAGTCAGCCAGAACCGTGGCGCAGCTGTGGCATTGGGCAAGCGTGCTCGTAGCCTGGAGGCCCGGTTCGACTCTCACGCAGACCGAAATGTACCAAATTTTCGTTACAAAACCATTCATTTATTGGATTACCAGAACCTCCCTGACAAATATTACCTCAATTCGAGCACGTTTGACGCGTTTTTACTCGTTGCGCCGTCGGCTATTTTTGGTACCATCAATAGGCCACTCCGGCGATAAGAACGCCATGTTTACGCGTAGTAGGGCATATATTGCTTCCGCAATAGAAGCATAATTGATAGCCCGTCATGGCATATGGGTCGCCAAGTTTGAATGTCAAAATATATGCTGATGGTTTAGCATTATTACTGTTTACTAGCTGCCATCTCGACGCCTGCCTGTCTGTGAACCATATCATACTTGCGGCGGTCAGTCAGTACGTCGGGATCAGAAATGTCCCTGGAAAGTTATATTATTGTTGTTTGCTGAAATTTTATTGTTGAAATATTGAAGAAAAGCTTTCTAAGCCTTGACGGTCAGTAAAGGAACCCCCGTATGTTAGTAAAAACTATTGGAAGATGTACTATAAATGCAACGCGAAGGAAAAGGAATGCAACATGAGTCGCAATAATTCCCGACATGACAGCTATATTTCTGGCACACGTGCTTGATGAAATATACTTTCGAAAGTGCTGCGACGTACCTGATATTTGAACACACTAGCAAAGATATTTAGCAATACTCATAGGAAGTTACATTTAAGTTATATCGCTTTCAGCGTTGTGAGCTCGAAAAAGAAACTTCACAATAAATGTTCTACTATCAATATAATTACTTCGACATCCACAATGTGCCAACTCCACTGAATTCCACTGATGTCTAGCTTGAAGGTTAACAGCTCGGACAAGAAATAACTGTCATGGAAACAAAATATCAAGCACTTACGCCGAGAGTGACTGTCAGTGTCATGACTTGGGCTGCGTAAGTTAAGAGGTGCAACGCCTAGCTTCAGATTTATGAGTTTTCTATGCTTGCCGCTGCTGTCGCAAGGGCGCAGTGTGCTGAGGAATAGCTTTTCGCATGACCTATTTGTTTGCCCATGCCAATATTGTACATGTTGCCTCAGTTCATGGCATAATGTTTCGAGTTATTGCTGCAGATTACACGACAGTTGCCGCTCGTCAGCAAGAATGACCACAATGTCTACAACTGGGCTTTCTTCAATATTGCACGAGATCAACATAAGGAACGCGCAGCCGCAAATACGTCCTAAGCCACGAGAATGACATAAAGTTACTATGAATAAAATTACTGAAATTTTTTAAGAAAGTTCCATTTGCTTGAACTTATCACATTCCCTTATTTTATGCGACATGTCAAATTCTCCGCCCCATTTTGTGTAGGCAAGACCAAGCTACAGCATATAAACGATGTCAAAACCGCCAAATAAGCACTTTTGACCCTGGCACAGAGAAGTATCCTTGGCAAAAATTGGGCTCCTGCGACTCCCCTTATTTGAGCATTGTCGTTTCCCGTAAAGTATCTGGCTTTCTCGAGCCCTTTGTGGTGTTTGACGCTTACACCAAAGCTAGTAAGGTGACTAGAAGCAATCAAAAACGTTTATTGTTTTTTATCACTGTTTTATGAAAAACTAAGTGACTCACAAAGTGTACATTTTGGCGCCGTGTTGGCAATGTCAGTGGGGTAGGCAGGCGAGTTTCGAAATGTCGGTGTTCATTGGAAAATAAATGAAAATAGTTTAACTGTCGCTACTTGACCATTTAGAAGCATTATTTGAATCAAATGCAAAGTTCTTCCTCTTCCGTGGAAGGATCATGAACAGCATGTCATTAATATTTTGCAGAAAGGGGGCTATATAATGGCTTACGTCTACTGAACGTTTCAGAGGCCTATCCTAACGATGTGCGTTGAAAGTAATTATGGAATACCCATCTTCTACCAATTTTAAATACGGCAGTTAGTTGGCCTTCGCCGGCCTCCTTGATCAACTATGCGAGGCGTGGTGTTTATATTACGTAGGAGTTAGAAACATGTGCGTGACGAAGGATAAAAGTTTTATTTGTGTGCCTCAACTCCAGTCTTTGTAAATTTATTTACAAAGACAAGATTGTTGTGACGTCAGCGCACACGCCCGCGTGGCGGCTATCACGGATTATCTGGTGGCCATCACTTTCGCCTCCCCGTATTCCCTTTCCCTTGCTCTGCGATCTGGGTGCATATGAACAACGCCCCAAGACAATAAAGCAGGCTTTTTACTTGTTGGCGCAACCAGTGCTGGCGTCTGGTCATTTCAGTGACGACGAGGATGGGATAAGGAACGAACAACACCAGGAAAACGGAATGGCCAGCTATACAAGCACACCACCGTTCGACGAGGCCACCGATGAATGGCCAGCGTACCAAGTTCGTCTAGAGGCATTCTTCGAGGGCCATGGCGTTACGGAAGAGAAGAATAAAGGGGGCTTTGCTCTTCGCAGCGCTGAGCACCAACACGGCGGGCGTGATTGCCGGACGCTGCGTGCCAGTCAAGGTGAACGAACTTGCATACAGCGAGGTAGTGGCCCTTCTGCAACAATATTTTTCGCCGGAGCCTAACGAGATAGTCCAGTCGTAAAAGTTCTTCACGCGCAACCAAGTGCCAGGTGAGCCGGTAAAACAATTTCTTCTGGCCATCCGTCAGATTGCTAACACATGCAATTTCGGAGACAGTCTGGACAGAATGCTGCCGGATTGCATTGTATGCAGGTTGCAAAGCTCCAGTGTACGTCGGCAACTGTTCGCGAAAACAGGACTGACAAGAAGCGAGGCCGGAGAAATAGCGCTGGCAGCTGAGCTGGCAGTTGAGAACGAAAAAGGGATAGGCGCCGCCAAGTCAGACGAAAACGTGTATGCGGTAACAGAGAAAGGCACACCGAGGAAGGGACGCCGAATGTCATGCTTCAGATGCGAAGGTCAGGGGCACAGTGCAGAAACATGCCGGTTCCGCTCAGCTGTATGCTACAAGTGCCGTCAACGTGGGCACCTGGCGAGGGTGTGCTTCCGTCGCACAGATAAATTACCTACCGCGCCGAGAGTGTCACATCAGGACGTCAGCATGATGGAGCCGAAGGATGACGACGCCGAGGCTGATGGCCTATTTATGCTGGGGGCTGCGGAAGACTACGTCGGCTCCCTCGGAACAGTCAAGCCACTGGTTCGTACGTTGGAGTAGGGCGGAGTGCCGATCACCATGCCGCTATACACGGGTTCATCGGTTCAAGCATTACTTGGCCAACGTATATAAAACATCGGGCGGCCTCGCCTAAACTCCAAGACTCCGCGTTGAACTTCACTAGTTTCCTCGGGAAACTTCCGGTGAGCGGACAGTTGAAGCTTAACGTTTCTACCGGAGGGCATTCTGTGGCAGGCACCTTGACCGTCCTGGGATGCAAAGGGCCCAGCCTGTGCGGCCGAGACCTCATCAAAACGTTCGACCTACTTAATGTACTGGTTTGCAGCGTATCAGCCAAGGGTGAGCCCATCTTAGATCCAATAGAAAAGGTTGATGTCCAAGATTTGTTAAGAAAATTTTCGGGCGTATTTATCCCAGGTCTGGGCCTTCTCAAGGGTCCTCCTGCCCACCTGCGCCTAAAGGAAACCGCCGTTGCAAGGTTTTGGAGAGCTCGTCAAGTGCGGTACACGGTACGTTCCCAAGTAGCCGCGGAAATTGATCGGCTTGTTGAAAATGGCATACTCAAACCAGTGCCACACTCCGAATGGGCTGCGCCCATAGTTCCAATGGTGAAAAGTAACGGCAGCATAAGGCTTTGCGGTAATTTCAAGGTCACAGTGAGCCAAGCCAGTCTTACAGCGCAGTATCTTTTTCCCCGCGTCAATGATATACTAGCCACGTTAAACGGTGGGGAGGTTTTTACTACGATTGACCTCAGCGACGCATACACCCAGCTTCCTTTGGATGAAGAATCCCAGCTACTTATAACCGTGAACACACAAAAGGGGCTCTTCTATTTCACTCGACTATCATTCGGGGTTTCGTCGGCCCTGGCGTTGTTTCAGAGCCGCATGTAAGCAATGCTGCAAGGTTTGCCAGGGGTGCAAGTCTATCTCGATGATGTCATTGTGGCAGAAAAAAAGAATGACTGCACCACGCTTCGCAAAGTATTGAAGCGGTTCCAACAGTCGGGAGTGCGGTTGCATCCAGACAAGTCCAAATTTCCCCAACCGGAAGTTGACTTCCTGGGTCACGGAATAAGTGCTCATAGGGTGCCGCCGAAGATTGAAAACATTGATGCAATTCTCGAAGTCAAGGAGCCGCAAAGCGCAGCGGAACTGCGGTCATTCTTGGGACTGGTCAATTATTACCACAAGCTCCTTAAGAACGCGTCCTCGGTGATGGCGCCACTGGGCAAGCTTCTCAGCGCAAATGTTAACTGGCGATGGGGCTGCCCTGAGCAGGTAGCTTTTGATGAGGTGAAGACGAGGCTCAAGGAAGCCGAGTGGCTAGCTCATTTTGACGGCGACAAGCCTCTAATTCTCGAGTGAGACGCGTCGCCAGTCGGAATCGGCGCAGTGCTATCCCATGTGTGGGTCAAGGTGTGTTACGTCCGGTCGGCTTCCGCTCCCGCATGCTCACCCAAGCAGAGCGTAACTATTCACAGTTAGAGCGGGAAGCCCTCGCATTGGTATTTGGTGTGCTCAAATTCCATGCCTATTTGCTCGGCAGAGTTTTCACCTTGATAACAGACCACAAACCGCTCGTGGGCCTCTTCCATCCAGACAAGCCTGTGCCTGCCATGGCTGCGGGCCGTATCCAGCGCTGGGCCCTTATCTTGAGCGCCTACAGCTACAATATCCAGCACAATGATGGCAAGGCTAACGTTCCCACTCACGCGCTCAGCCGGATTCCAGTACCCTCATCGACACTTCCCGCGGAATCCGAAGGTTGCGATGATTGTGAGTACGTTCTTCTCATGGACAGCCTCAACGATGGGGTGATTTCGGCCAAACAGCTAGCGGCCTTGACTATAAAGGATAAAGAGTTAACCAAAGTACGGAATTGAGTACAGGAAGGTTGGCCACGACGCCTGGCTTGACAGGACGAGCTTTTAAAGGTATTCTTCAACAGAAGGGACGAGTTGACTGTCAGTCAGGGACTCGTGTACTGGGGCCATCGCGTGGTGGTGCCCATAGAGGCAAGATGTGCGATGCTACAACTGTTGCATGACACGCACCAAGGAATCGCCGCGATGAAAGCACTGGCACACTTATTGTTTTGGTACCCGCGGATTGATGCGGACATAGAGCGGCTCGTAAAAAGCTGCCATGTTTGCGTGCAGGCGGCTCCTATGCCGCCTAGAAAGGAGGAGGTGCCCTGGCCGGAAACGAGACGACGTTGGTCGAGGCTACACAGGCCACAGTTCACGGGGAAAGAGTTCGCCGATTTCATGCGGCGCAATAACGTCCTGCACTTGCGCACCGCACCATATCACCCGCAGTCAAACGGACTGATAGACCGGGCTGTGTGAACCGTGAAGCAGAAATTGAAGACAAACCGACAAGGGTCGTTACAAACCCGCTTGGCGAAGATCCTGCATAGTTACCGAAGGACCCCATTGGCCTGCGGGGAAACACCTGCAATGTGCTGTTGGGGTTCCAGCTGCGTTCTAGATTAGGCAACGCTGTGGTACCTCTTGCTTCGGTCGAACGTAGCCCCTGCCATACTGATGTACCCGGCTTCTTGCAGACAGGCGCTCTAGTGTGGGTACGCAACTTTGGACAAGGAGAGCCCTGGATGCCGGCCACGATCCGGGAAACGCAAGGCGCCCGGATGGTGACGGCGGATGGCGCTAAGGGCGAGATCGTACTCCGTCACTTGGACCAAGTGAAGCTGTCACTGCCGGACAGCTCACTGGCCAATTCATCAGTCCCGTGTCCCACCGACATCCGGCCAGAAAGAAACACGGGCCGTCCAGAACCAGAGGACCCACCTGCAGCGGGATCGCCTGCATCAACAGGCCTACGGACCCTCGGGGCTACTCCGACCCTGAGGAGGTTAGGAGGCTATCACGGATGATCTGGTGGCCATCTCTTTCGCCTCCCCGTATTCCCTTTCCCTTGCTCTGCGATCTGGGAGCATATGAACAACTCCCCAAGACAATAAAGCAGGCTTTTTCCTTGTTGGCACAACGAGTGCTGGCGTCTGGTCATTTCAGTTATGGGTAATATGCAGATAATACATTACGCATTCGAGTGATTTGGAGCATTCTGTGCGTGTTTTATAAGGGTGCAAAATTTCATCCGCCTCCAGGAGATAACTACATGCATAACGGCGATGAAACAGCAAAATAGGCGGACTTTAAGGGGAATGTGCGTGCGAAGTGCGTGTGACTGATATGCAGATTGTTGTAAAAGAACATTCTTAAGCAAGTATTCGCACCTGTGACACTACCGTTGTCAATTCGGTTTCCTAATTCCCCGATATAACTCCACGCTGCAAGAGCTATGTGGTTAACAGGAAGGGGGGAGGGGCATTTCTGAAGAAACGTGTCGCACAAGTTTAGTGTTTCTGGCCAAATTGTGAGCTTTACAAGAACTGCGAGCTTCACCTGAAGGGTGAAGCACTGACTGTGATAGCAAGTTTTGGGGTTGAGCTTCAACTCCTCGGTTGGTGTGCTAACCATACGCTGGTCAGAATAAAGACTATAGGTTTCTTTTCAAACTTCTTTTAGCAAAAAAACCGAAACACTACCTAGACATTTTAGGCCTGGCTAAAGTGGACGCGACGTATGGGGTGTGTCAAAATTTCTGGCGCTCTTAAACCTTTAACACGCACATTTAGCGCCGGACAGCTGAACAGGTGGTCCCACCTCGCGGAACCACCAAATATCCTATTTTGACCATCACACGGCCTCAAGTCTGCACTTTTTTCGTAAATAAAGAACAGTCATTTCCGTAGAACTGACAGCCGTAAAATAGAGACCGTAATACAAAATACGAGTGCTTTCGTATTTATAAAGTGCAAACGTTGAAATACAAGTGCTTCCAACATTCAGCAAACGTAAGAGTCGGCATGCTGAGTCTGTACTATACGGTTCAACCCTTAAAACACAGTGGCTTGTCGTATTCAGAAAACCAAACACCCTGTATGCTGAATCTATACTATACTATGCGGACCAACTGTAAAAATACAGGTGGTTCACGTATACCAAAAACAGAAGACGCAGTATGCTGACTCTGTACTGTATTGTCCAAATGGTAAAATACAGGTGTTTCTCGCATAACGTTTTGCAGGCACATTCATTATTTCGAGAATGTGCTATCGCGGACAAAAGTGGCTAGGACGCGCGAGCGTCGACCAAATTTATCACTGCGCTAACATCTGAGTTCGGAAAGTGCATACGCGACCAACGGTGTCCGGTTGTCTTGAAGGCAGATGAGACCGCGGTTGTTCCCCGCTCATAGCGCAGTATAACAATTCGGTCGACGCTGGCTCGTGCTGGGAACTTTTGTCCCCGATAGTAGATATCCTTTAATGCAAATTAGATGAAGGAAGCGCATCGCAGCAGCAGCAGCGGGTCGCTATTGAGAAAATGGTCACACCAACACATTCGCATAGCTGAGAAGGTGAAACACTTTTCACATTCTGATAGCTGCAAAATTGACAAGTAGGTGCAAGACATTAGCGGTCATGTACACAGAGAGAATTTTATTTTCTTCAACCACTCATCTTGCACTCCTTCCACGTGAAAGTTGTTCTTGACCCCACATGCCTTCTAACGATAAATTTGCTGTTGTTAGGAGGAATAGTGTTGGTGAACTTACATCCTAATGAAAGCGTGAGAAGAGGATAATTACAATAGACTACAAATCAGTAACTTTTATGTTCGTAACTGATAATCATGGATCAACACTTTTGGAACAAATAATGCAGCCGTAGCAAATATTTCGACAACGATATTTCATCAAGGCAGCAACTGCTTTCCTTGGCAGTAATTTTGTGTGGGCGTAGCTCACTCACCCCTACCCTCATTTGGGGAGGAGAAGCTGTTGCATATAGCAGGTCATAAGAAGCCCAAATGTTAAATACAGGCCGAAAGAACGTCTTTAAGCAGTGATTGTGATGGAGCGGATAGATGGAACCCCTGTCAGTTCATACAAAAAATAGGGATGTCCAAAGCAAAAAAAGAATCTACACATGTAAACACGCATTAGTCCAATAGACCTAGTATTTCCAGGAATCAAAATATGAATTAAGATAAACCGTTTATACATTTAGAAAGGAAGCAATGAAGAATTAACAAAAAAAACCTTCAGCGGAAATGACAAATAAATGCGACTATTATTAAGACTTAGAGATTGACTCCAACCAAATATGGAAATTTACTAGCCCGACGTTTCGGAACCAATTCGGCTCCTTCTTCAGGGGGTATTCCTCGGAGGTGGCGGTGTGCCGCTTTTTAAAGGTCCGTCGTAACAATGGAGAGGAAGGGGGAGAGAGCGTAAGGTGCGGAGACACTTGGCAGGGCACCTGTTTTAGACAGACAAAATAGCTGGTGGGGGTGGGGTGGGGGGGGGGGGGCGCTTCGGCGTCGCTGGTCGGCTGGGTTGTCCGATGCTGGGCGCCCTTTAGTCGCGGGAATGCGTTGACGAGGGACGGGGGGGGGGGGGGGGGGTGACGAGTTGTTTTGGTGTTGCTGACCTAGAGCGGGGGGTCCTTTCTTTCCTTTCGTCGCGTCTGCAAGGCCATGAACAAACAAAGAAGGAAGAATCCCCTTCACGCGGTTTATATTACCCGCCGTGTTCTGACTGTGCCAAGACTCGAGTAGTAGCCTTTTTCGCCAGTTTGTCTCTGTTTGAAGGATTTGGGTTTCTTGGAAAGAAATCTTGTGGTCGGCGTCTTCGGATGGTTCAGCGACGGCGCTGCGTATTCGGTTGAATGTTTTGACGTCATTTTCATGTTGTCTGATTCTTTCTTTTAGATTTTGGTTTCCCCGATGTACGACGAAGGATAGTCGGCACAGCTGATTTTATAGACGAAGCCTTCAGCTTTTTCTTTTGGTGGATGGTCTTTTGGTTTAGGAATGAGGATATTCAAAGTGTTCATCGGTTTATGCGCGACTTTGAGGCCTTCTTTTTTCAATATTCGGCTGAGAGCTTCGCTGGTACCTTTGACGTATGGGATGGACACTCGTTTCTGTGGTCGAGGGGGAGTCAACGGTTGGAGGTCTCGTAGTTTGTTTTTTTCTTTTTTGTTGTCGGGTTGTTTTTCGAATGGATTCCGTTGTATAGCCGTTCCTTTTGAGTTCGTTGAGAACCATTCTTCTTTCTTTTATTTGATCTGATTCCAATGTGCAATGAGTTTCGACTCTTTTCAATAAAGAATTCACGACCGATGCCTTGTGGTTTGCCGGATGGTTGGATGAGAAGTGTAGGTAGCGGCCTGTGTGGGTTCGTTTTCGGTAGACTGAGAATTTTAGATTGCCGTTGGTTCGTGTAACTTGTACATCTAGGAATGGTAACGATCCCTTTTGTTCGCTCTCCGACGTGAACTGTATATCCGGGTCTACGGAATTTAAATGGCTCTGCAGGTTTTCGACTTGCGACTCGTTCACGATACAGAAGCAATCATCTATGTACCTGAGGAAAACTTTTGGTTTCGGGGAAAAAGTACTCAGAGCTCTGTCTTCGATATTTTCCATAGTTAGGTTAGCCATGGTGACGGAAATGGAGGCCTCCATGGGAGTTCCTTTCACCTGCTTGTAGTAGCTGCCTCGGAAGGTGAAGCAGGTTTTTGATAGGCATAGCTCGAGGTCCACACCAGCCTTTTACGGCTTGCCAAAACTCCATAAACCCGGAATCCCCTTACGGCCAATCGTAGACTTTTCATGCTCCCCACTTCGATCACTATCCACATACTTGCCACCAGATTATATCACCACTCACCGGAATGACAGCATCCACGTGCGCAACCCGAAAACTTCATCAAGCTCATATGAAATGTACGCCTCGAAGATGATGAATGCCTGGTCTCTTTTGATGTGATCTCTTTGTTCACCAGAGTACCCATTCAGTTAGCTATATCCGCAACAAGGGAAGCCCTGGAATGCGACGACACACTCGACGAGAGAACCCCCTTGAGTGTAGACGAGATCTGCCGCCTTCTCGAGCTATGCCTATCAAAAACCTACTTCACCTTCCGAGGCAGCTTCTACAAGCAGGTGAAAGGAACTCCCATGGAGGCCTCCATTTCCGTCACCATGGCTAACCTAACTATGGAAAATATCGAAGACAAAGCTCTGAGTACTTTTTCCCCGAAACCAAAAGTTTGTCCTCAGGTACATGGATGATTGCTTCTGTATCGTGAACGAGTCGCAAGTCGAAAACCTGCAGAGCCATTTAAATTCCCTAGACCCGGATATACAGTCACGTCGGAGCGCGAAAAAAGGGATCGTTACCATTCCTAGATGTACAAGTTACACGAACCCAACGGCAATCTAAAATTCTCAGTCTACCGAAAACCAACCCACACAGGCCGCTACCTACACTTCTCATCCAACCATCCGGCAAACCACAAGGCATCGGTCGTAAATTCTTTATTGAAAAGAGTCGAAACTCATTGCACATTGGGATCAGATCAAATAAAAGAAAGGAGAACGGTTCTCAACGAACTCAAAAGGAACGGCTATACAACGGAATTCATTCGAAAAACAACCCGACAACAAAAAAGAAAAAAACAAACTACGAGACCTCCAACCGTTGACTCCCCCTCGACCACAGAAACGAGTGTCCATCCCATACGTCAAAGGTACCAGCGAAGCTCTCAGCCGAATATTGAAGAAAGAAGGCCTCAAAGTCGCGCATAAACCGATGAACACTTTGAATATCCTCATTCCTAAACCAAAAGACCATCCACCAAAAGAAAAAGCTGAAGGCTTCGTCTATAAAATCAGCTGTGCCGACTGTCCTTCGTCGTACATCGGGGAAACCAATATCTAAAAGAAAGAATCAGACAACATGAAAATGACGTCAAAACATTCAACCGAATACGCAGCGCCGTCGCCGAACCATCCGAAGACGCCGACCACAAGATTTCTTTCCAAGAAACCCAAATCCTTCAAACAGAGACAAACTGGCGAAAAAGGCTACTACCCGAGTCTTGGCACAGTCAGAACACGGCGGGCAATATAAACCGCGTGAAGGGGATTCTTCCTTCTTTGTATGTTCATGGCCTTGCAGACGCGACGAAGGGAAGAAAGGACCCCCCGCTCTAGGTCAGCAACACCAAAACAACTCGTCACCCCCCCCCCCCCGTCCCTCGTCAACGCATTCCCGCGACTAAAGGGCGCCCAGCATCGGACAACCCTGCCCACCAGCGACGCCGAAGCCCCCCCACCTCACCCCCACCACCTATTTTGTCTGTCTAGAACAGGTGCCCTGCCAAGTGTCTCCGCATCCTTATGCTCCTCTCCCTCCATTCCTCTCCTTTGTTACGACGGACCTTTTAAAAGCGGCGCACCCGCCACCCCCGAAGAATACCCCCTGATGAAGGAGCCGAATTGATTCCGAAACGTCGTGCTAGTAAATTTCCTTATTTGGTTGGAGTCAATCTCTAAGTCTTAATCAATTTTCCCAACCAGACAGGTAATTCTGTCGAAATGTTTAGCTTCAAATGTGTGAGAGCCGCTATGCGCAATTTTAGCCTTCTATTATGTTTTTGTTTGCGCCATCTTTTCAAAAGGCCTCTACAAGCGTCCCACATATGCACGAGATGTGGGTCTACCACCGGTTTTTCCGAGGTGAATTGCATCTGCTTCGAGTGTTGCCTGATCCTCACTCGTCCATTGTTGCACTAGCGAGACGCGATCGACCAGATAAACTAGCAAAGGCGAGCGCCGATCGGCCCGGTGGCGGCAGCGGATACCTATCGGCGGTACAACGCAACTTCTACAAAGAATTTTTTTTATGGGTTTAATCTCCCGTTGGTATAGCAACTAGTGCTTCGCGGGAAATTTGAAATGATTGAGTGACGCGCGAATGTAGGTCACTTCTTTTTGTTGTTCCGCTCCCTATCATACCAAGCTGTTGACAACATGTTGTCGATGAAACATCTCATGAAGGATTGTTTTACATTGCTGCCAATAGATGCAACTTCGTTTTGCTTTCTTTTTTTCGTTTATTTTCACTACTTTTCACCCTGTAACCACCTGACAAATGCTTAGATGTGTTGAATTATCTTTTGTTTCATATCTTGTCGAATTATTGCTGTTGTTTCCTTTTTTTCTGTTCTTTTTTTTTCTAAGATTCTTTGTTTTATCTGCGCTGCTATATTATTTTTGTTTTTGCTACTGCTGTTTGCTGCCTTTATTAGTTTTGCTACATTAACTACTGTAGGAGGTCCCCATCCAGTCTCCGACTGTGGGACCTCCTTCTGTATACACAAATTTTGTAATTCGTGCAATGCCCAAATAAAACCACGTCTGACTCTGACTCTGACCGGGGAGAAGGGAGAAATTGGCGGTAAGGGCATGCGCGCGTTCCTTGTCCGCGCAAGCTCTCGCCGGCATTCTAACTGAAGTTGCGTCGTTCCGCCGATAGGTATCCGCTGCCGTCGCCAGACCGATAGACGCGCGCCCTTGCTACTTTATCTGGTCGATTGCGTCTAGAAAGCAAGCCGAGAAGTGTCCCCACCTAAAATGTATATATCTTACACCGTGATCCTGAGCCATTCGCGAGTCGGAGGTGATGGCAACGTCAACCCACAATGCACCACGCGCGGAGAAAAAAAGGCACCCACGCCGCTCCGCCGGCGGTCGCAGACAGCCATTCAAGGCGGCGCGCTTTTTGAGGATCGTTCTGCGCATGCTCAGATGATAGCAGCCTATGGCGGGGATAGCACTTCGGCTGGCGCAGCGCAACTGGCGTAGCGTGACTGGCCGCGAACGACGATCGCCCGCGCGCCGATAACGTCCGGCTATTAACCCCGAGAACACGTTAAGGACCGCACAAAGAGCGATGGAACGAAAAATCTTAGGAGGACTAACGTTAAGAGACAGGAAGAGAGCGGTGTGGATCAGAGAACAAAGGGGATAGCAGATATTCTAGTTGTCATTATACGGAATAAATGGAGCTGCGCAGGCCATGTAATGCGTAGGATGGATAACCGGTGGACCAATAGGGTTACAGAATGGATACCAAGAGAAGGGAAGCGCGGTCGAGGTCAGCAGAAAATCAGATGGAGTGATGAAGTTAGGAAATTTGCAGGCATTGGAATACGCTAGCCCAAGACAGGGGTAATTATAGATCGCAGGGTCTCCAATTACCTTCGTCCTGCAGTGGACATAAAATATAGGCTGATGATGATGATGATGATTAGCCCCGAGAACGAACAAAAGCCTGAAGTCTCAATATAGGAAAAGTATCGCTATCCTTTGATCAACGCCGCTTCTCTCTCTCCTATAACTCCGATCGGACGACGATAGCGCGCGCTTTCACTTCTTCATAATTTGTTTTTTTCGCCTCAGAGCCATGTTGAAAGTGACTGCGCAGCCGCAGTCCGCGACGCGCGCCCTTAACCGCTACGCGCGCCCGCCCTTAAAGCTTCAACGAGGACTTTCTAGGGGCGCCACCCTCGACTTGCTTTTGCAAGAAAAAAATTAAAGAGAAAAAAAAACAAGCGCTTTAAGAGAGGAGACACCGGAGGAAAGAGTAGATGGCGGTACTTTTACATGAAGGACCCTGCTTTTACTAAAGCCGCTCCTCAAGCGCCGCTCGCGTGACGTCAAGGCAAAGATTTGCGCTTGTCGTCTGCTAGAGTTCGGGCTGCTACCGTGCGCCTTCTGCAACATTTCCGTTTGTTCGCTTTGGTTCCCTGTGCTAGTACATTTATGACAGTCTTCTCGAATATATTTTGGCGATGTCTTGGTTCGTCAAAATTTATTGAAAGAGCTCATTTTCGAGGCAACAATATATTTCTCAAAAGCAACATTACAGTGCCACGGAGGTCAGTCCGGAGCGGTGTGGATTTTGCATGCGCAGTTCTTCACTCTGCAGCGGTAGCTCACGTGGATAGTAAATACATAAACGCGAAAACATATCATAGAACAACCTATTTAAGCAACCATACTTGCCGTGGTGCAACAATCATGTAAGAAACGCTGGCTATATATGACTTCTACAACACTTATCTTAATTTAAACCCGCTAAAGCTTGTTTGCTTCAATCTTATTAATCTGTTCATTGGCAAAGTATTGAATTTTCGAATTTATTCACAGAAATGTTCAGCATAAGCACGAGGACTAAACAACACATCAGCATAGATGGTACCAGTACCGTTTGCTTTTTGAACTGCTTCTCATAATTAAGTCGTTCTTAACCAGGTAACTTTAAGCTGCGGTAATATTAAGTAAATCTAACTGAGGTATTAAGCCGTTTGTCGCTCGCAAAATGGGATGGACCAATATTTATTCACTTATCAGTGCTACACGTTCTACTCAGTTCAACAATTTAGCACTGCTTGTTGCTTGGGGAACCGTTCTGACCGATCTGCTTGGCAAAACTGACATAGCTGCTCGGCGCTACTGTTTGGGCGAAATATACCCTTTAGACCATATGGCTGCAGCCAGCAAGAAGCCGAAGCTTCATTTTTCGGTGGAATGAGACATATATAAAATATCAGCATTCACAGAAGAAGATCAAAAATCAAGTGAATTCATTTGAGGCTTGCATATATGGTGTCTTGTTTATGAGGTTGATATACGAGGGAGTCATTTATGGGCTGACGCAGCGAATAGTACTCAGTTCGTAGAATTAAACACCATTGTGGTTCAAGACATCGTCATGCAGACGGTAGTTGCGTGACGAAGCTGCCTGGAAGAAGCAGCTTCGGCTGCCCCCTCCGGTGTCGTGTGTTTCTTTTTTCGTGTGTCCTCCTTTTTCTCGTGCAGTTTTTTTTAAAAAAAACGTCTAAAAACCTTCCAGGCAGCCGAAGCTGCACTCTAGTGCCTCTAGTATGTTATAGCTATTCCAACTGGCGCTGTAAAGGACTTCTTCATGCTTTCAATTCGAAGTTGCAGTGAACGGAAGGGTTTCGCGCACAATGCGCGCCTCGTCATAACGTCATACGTAATGAGTGTCTCCTGCTTCCATTGCGGGAGATGTCCACAATTTTGTACATCATCATCATCAGCCTATATTTTATGTCCATGCATGACGAAGGCCTCTCCCTGCGATCTCCAAATACCCCTGTCTTGGGCTAGCGTATTCCAACTTGCGCCTGCAAATTTTCTAACTTCATCATCCCATCTGGTTTTCTGCTGACCTCGACTGCGCTTCCCTTCTCTTCGTATCCATTCTGTAGCCCTAATGGTCCACCGGTTATCCATCCTGCGCATTACATGGCCTGCCCAGCTCCATTTCTTCTGCTTAATGTCAACTAGAATATCGGCTATCCCCGTTTGTTCTCCGATCCACACCGCTCTCTTCCTATCTCTTAACGTTAGTCCTAAGATTTTTCGTTCCATCACTCTTGTGCGGTCTTTAACTTGTTCTCGAGCTTCTTTGTGAACCTCCAAGTTTCTGCCCCATATGTTAGCACCGGTAGAATGCAATGATTGTACACTTTTCTTTTCAACGACAATGGTAAGCTCCCAGTTAGGATTTGGCAATTCCTGCCGTATGCACTCCAACACAATTTTATTCTTCTGTAAATTTCTTTCTCGTGATCAGGGTCCCCTGTGAGTAATTGATCTAGATAAACGTACTCCTTCACAGACTCTAGAGGCTGACTGGCGATACTGAATTCTTGTTCCCTTGCCAGGCTATTGAACGTTGTCTTCTGCATATTCATCTTCAACCCAATTCTTACACTTTCTCGAATAACGTCCTCAATAATTTGCTGTAATTCGTCTCCATTCTTGATGAATAGGACAATGTCATCTGCAAACCGAAGGTTGCTGAGATATTCGCCGTTGATCCTCACTTCTAAGCCTTTGTCTAAGAGCTTGAATACTTCTTCTAAGCATGCGGTGAATAGCATTGGAAAGATGGTGTCTCCTTGCCTGACCCCTTTCTTGATAGGTATCTTTCTACTTTTCTTGTGGAGAACCAAGGTAGCTGTGGAATCCTTGTAGATGTTTGCTAAGATATTCACGTGTGCCTCCTGTACTCCTTGATTACGCAATGCCTCTATCACTGCTGGTATCTCTACTGAATCAAATGCCTTTTCATAATCTATGAAGGCCATATTTAGAGGTTGATTGTACTCCGCTGATTTCTCGATTGCCTGATTGATGACATCGATATGATCCATCGTAGAATATCCCTTCCTGAAGCCAGCCTGTTCTCTTGGTTGACTCAAGTCAAGTGTTGCCCTGATTCTATTGGAAATTATCTTGGTGAATATTTTATACAATACTGAAAGCAAGCTAATGGGTCTATGATTCTTCAATTTTTTAACGTCTCCCTTCTTATGGATTAGTATAATGTTGGCGTTCTTCCAGCTCTCTGGTACACTTGCAGTTGTGAGGAATTGCGTATAAAGGGCCGTAAGCTTTTCAAGCGTGATATCTCCTGCATCTTTGATTAAATCTACTGTTATTTCATCTGCTCCTCCAGCAGCTTTCCCCTGGTCATGTCTTTCAAGGCCCTTCTAACTCCATCGCTAGGTATAGAAGGATCCTCTGTATCCGGTTCATCACTGTTTCGAATGAAAGTAGCTTGGCTGTTTTGGGCACTGTACAGGTCAGTATAGAATTCTTCCGCTGCTTTTACTATGTCATCGAAATTGCTGATGATATTACCATGCTTATCTTTTAGTACATACACCTTGCCTGATCCTATGCCAAGCTTTCTTCTTACTGTTTTAATGCTGCGTCCATATTTTACGGCTTGCTCAATCTTTCCCACGTACCGTTCCTAATTTCGAATATCCCTTACTTCTTGTGTTTTGATCAGTTTGACAGTTCAGCGAATTCTATCTGATCTCTTGAGTTGGACATTTTCATGTTTTGTGGTTTCTTTATTAGGTCCTTTGTTTCTTGGGAGAGCTTACCTACTGGTTGCCTTGGTGCCTAACTCCACGTCAATTGCTGCTTCTGAGATCAACCAAGTTAGGTTTCATTCATTACCTCTATGTTGTTTTTATCTTCCTCTTCTAAAGCTACATATTTTGTTGGCGAGCACCAGCCTGAATGGCCTGCTTTTACCCTTACTGCCTCTGGTCAGCCTGTTTTCTCTGACTAATTTCGCTCTTTCTCTCTTCAAATTGAGAGAAATACTAGACCTCACTAACCTATGGTCACTGCACTTTACCTTACCTAAGACTTCTACATCCTGCACTATGCTTGGATTGGCAGAGAGTATGAAATCTATTTCATTCCTTGTTTCTCCATTAGGGCTTTTTGCAGTCCACTTCCTGTTGCTGCGCTTCCTGAAGAAGGTATTCATTATTCGGAGCTGTTCCTTTCCGCGAATTCTACTAACATCTCTCCTCTTGCTTCCTAGAGTCGATGCCGTAGTTTCCAATTGCTTGCTCACCAACCTGCTTTTTTCCCTACTTTTGCATTGAAGTCGCCCATGGCTACACTATACTGAGTTTGCACCTTCTCATTGCTAATCAACATCTTCATAAAACTGTTCTATTTCTTCATCATCGTGACTAGAGGTTGGGGCTAGGCTTGTACTACCTTCATTTTTTACTCCTCTTCAGCTTTATTACGATGACTGCTACCCGTCTCATTTTTTGCTGTAGAATTCATCAATATTGCCCGCTATGTTGTTATGTACTAGAAATCCTGCCCCCAGATTCTCTCTTACCTGGAAGACCTCTGTAGCAGAGGACGTGGCCGTTAGTCAGCACTGTGTAAGCCTCACCAGTTCTTCCAACGTCACTAAGGCCAATAATATCCCCGGCAATGCCTGCTAATTCTTCAAATAGTCGTGCTAAGCTAGCCTTACTCGAGAGGTGCGCGTGTTGAACGTTGCCAGGTTCAGTTTCCATTGGCGGCCTGTCCGGACCCAGAGATTCTTAGCACCCTCTGCCGCGTAGCAGGTCGGACCGCCCGCCTTGTCAGGTGCTCCGCAGCCATGGGGACTGAGGGCCATTGGTTAATTGCCGGAGTCATGAGGGAGGTAGTGGCCCAATACTGCACCATGGAGGCAATTCCTGTTCTGGTGAGGAGTGACTTTGATGAAGCTTAGTGGTCCTTCCTAGTTTGGTTGCACCTTGAAAGGTGTAGCCCCACTAGCTCTCGGCAATATCTTTTTTTTTCCTTGCCGGTTTCAGGCACCTCTTCATGCCTGAAAAATGCGGTGGACTGGGGTAGGATTCGAACTTGTGACCTTCAGATTTGAAGCCGGGTATTCTACCTCTGCTCCACGCCACCACTCCATTTTGTCTATAAGACCACTTAAGGCCACTATGAAACATTGCATGGCATGTGATGGCTTGACTCTTGATTATAACACGAGCCTTTCTTTCATGTGATTGCTATACATACATGAAGCGCAGTCGTGTTAACAGCGATGTAGAATGTTTTTTGGGTGGATTTTTCGGAGAATGGTGAAAGTTCTTTTTGTTGAAATGCATAAAATGCACAAATTTTGTTAAATGCATAATGCATAAAAACTCTTTTTACACATTACTGCAGTACACACTTTGAGTAGCACAATCACAGAGGAATAAGACTTGACGAAAGCATCGCATGCAGTATCCGATTCTAACGTACTTATTTATATATAAAGTTGGCACCAATTACCAATATTGTTGTTTCGTTTTACAACAAAACGTTTGCCATGACTAAATACTAAAGGAATGTTAAGTTTGGAGTGAAGCGTCGACAATTAAAGTTTTCCATACTGAATTTGCAGACATTGTTTTTACGCAATATTAGGAACAGACACGGCGCACCTCTGCTTTGCAAAAGCAGTAACCCCTGTAACTCTATATAG